>NC_057804.1:323519395-323843216 GCF_018294505.1 Triticum aestivum | reverse complement strand
GACGAGGCAGAGGCGGTCTCAGCCGCGGGCGGGGAGACGGGCCGCAGGGGCCCCGCGCGGGCCTAGCGGGCCGCCGGCGGCCTGCGGTCGCCAAGGCCACGTGTCGCGCCCTGGTTCGCCGGGCGGCGGTGGCGCGGGTGTCCGATCTGGGACAGACACGTCCGGCGGCGCGGAGGGAGAATTGCTAGGGTTGGACTGTGAAAAATCCGGGGGAGCACATATTTGTAGGTAGAGGGAGCTAGGAGACTCCAAATGGAGTGTAGTTTTTGCCCACACGATCGTGATCCGACGACGGAGAGCATGGAAGTGACTTAGATGGGTTATTGGGCTGTTTTGGAGGGGTGTTGGGCTGCAACCCAAAAGAGGCCTTTGCGGTTATGCGGTTAACTGTTGGAGTATCAAACGACCTCCAAATGGCACGAAACTTGACAGGCGGTCTACCAGTGGTATACCAAGGCCACTTGGCAAGCCTCGGTCCATTCTGAGAATGTTCAACACCCGCACACTAAAAGAGACAAGAGGGGTGCGCCGGTGCATGTGGGAGTGTTGGATTGCAAAACGGACAACGGGGAAAATGCTCGGATGCATGAGACGAGCACGTATGCAAATGAGATGCACATGATGACATGATATGAGATGCATGGCATGAATAAAATGCAAAACAAAAGACAAAAACCCAACCACGGATGGAATATCATAACACATAGCCGAAAATGGCAAGAGTTGGAGTTACAAAGATGGAAAGTTACATCCGGGGTGCTACAACACTCCACCACTACAAGAGGATTTCGTCCCGAGATCTAGGACTCAAACAACTCTGGATATTCGGAATGGAGGTGATCCTCGCGCTCCCAGGTGGCTTCTCAGTTGGAATGGTGTGACCACTTCACTTTCAGGAATTTGATTGACTTGTTGCGAGTTTTGCGCTCGGTTTCTTCAAGAATAGCAACGGGGTGCTCATGATAAGAGAGATCTTCCTAGAGGTCAATTTCTTCAAAGTTGATGGTGCGCTCAGGAGTCTTGAAGCACTTGCGAAGCTGTGACATGTGAAACACATCATGCACGTTTGCAAAGTTGGACGGAAGCTCAAGTTGATAGGCGAGATCGCCTCTTTTGCCAATGATCTTGAAAGGACCCACGTATCTAGGGGCAAGCTTCCCTTTGATACCGAAGCGACGAGTGCCTTTCATTGGAGAGACGCGGAGGTAGACATGGTCTCCGATTTCAAAAGCCAAATCACGGTGCTTGCTATCATAATAGCTCTTCTGGCGCGATTGCGCGGCTTTGAGATTCTCACGAATGACTTTGCATATTTCTTCGGCTTCTGTGATCAAGTCGTTGCCAAGAAGTTGGTGTTCACCTGTCTCAGACCAATTGAGAGGAGTACGACACTTTCTGCCATAGAGAATTTCGAATGGGGCCTTGCCCGAACTCGCTTGGAAGCTGTTGTTGTAGGAGAACTCGGCATATGGAAGACAATCTTCCCACTTCATACCGAAAGAGATGACACAAGCCCTGAGCATGTCTTTGAGGATTTGATTGACTCGCTTGACTTGGCCACTTGTTTGAGGGTGGAAAGCTGTGCTGAAACGAATGTTGGTGCCCATGGCCTTCTGAAAGGAGTCCCAGAACTTAGAAGTGAAGATGCTTCCACGATATGAAGATATCAATTGTGGAATGCCATGCAAGGAGACAATTCTGGAGGTGTATAGCTCTGCCAGCTGAGCTGCTGTGATAGATTCTTTGATAGGAAGAAAATGAGCCACTTTAGTAAGCTTGTCAATGACAACGAAGATAGCAGCATTTCCACGCTTGGACTTAGGAAATCCAGTCACGAAGTCCATCTCGATATGGTCAAACTTCCATTCTGGAATAGCAAGAGGTTGGAGGAGACCAGCTGGTCGTTGGTGTTCTGCTTTCACCCTTCTGCAGACATCACATTCATTCACGAATTGAGCAATCTCTCGCTTCATTCGAGTCCACCAATACGAGTGCTTGAGGTCATGGTACATCTTTGTACTTCCAGGATGAATTGATAGGAGGGGATTGTGTGCCTCGTTCATCATGACTTTTCTCAGATCGCCTTTTGGAACCACAAATCGATCCTCGAAGAAAAGAGTATCTTTGTCATCCAAGCGATAGCACTTGTATTTGGGAATGCCCTTGTCAATACCACGTTTCACCTTCTTCACCATGGTATCCAGGAGTTGTGCCTCACGAATTTGATCTTCCAAAGTAGGAGAGACTATGAGGTTGGCAAGAAAGCCTTGAGGAACAACTTGAAGATTCAGCTTGCGGAAAGCTTCACAAAGATCCGGTTGAAATGGCTTGAGAATTAGACTGTTTCAATAAGCCTTTCTGCTCAGAGCATCTGCAATCACATTCGCCTTGCCAGGAGTATATTCAATACTCGGATTGTACTCTTGAATCATTTCGACCCATCGAGTTTGCCTGAGGTTGAGGTTGGGTTGAGTGAAGATATACTTGAGGCTCTTGTGATCGGTGAAAATGTCCACTTGCCTTCCCAATAAGAGATGTCTCCATGTTAGCAATGCATAGACAACTACCGCCAACTCAAGATCGTGAGTGGGGTAGTTCTTTTTGTTGGGCTTCAACTGACGAGAGGTATAGGCCACAACTTTATTCTCTTGCATTAACACAGCACCGAGACCTTGAAGAGAAGCATCACAGAACACTTCGAATGGCTTGGATTCATCAGGAGGAGTCAAGACAGGAGTTGTGACTAGCTTCTCTTTGAGGGTGTTAAAAGCAACATCACACTCAGGCATCTAGACATACTTGACATGCTTCTGGAGGAGGTTGGAAAGAGGCTTTGCAATCTTAGAGAAGTTCTCAATGAATCTTCGGCAATAGCTTGCAAGACCAAGAAAACTGCGGAGCTGCTTGACATTCTGAGGAGGTTCCCAATTCACAACTGCAGACACCTTCGCGGGATTGACAGCAATGCCCTTGGTAGAGATGATATGACCAAGGTAAAGAACTTCATCAAGCAAAAACTCACATTTGGAAAACTTCGCATAGAATTGATACTCTCTGAGCTTGTCGAGGACCAATCGCAAATGTTTGGCATGATCCTTCTTATTCTTGGAGAAGACCAAGATATCATCGAGATACACCAAGACGAATTCATTTGTGTAGGGGTTGAAGATAAAGTTCATCATTCGAGAGAACGTTGGAGGAGCATTGAACAGGCCGAAAGACATGACAGTATATTCATAAGAACCAAAGCTTGTTCTAAATGCTGTCTTGGGAATATCTTGTTCACGAATGCGAATCTGATGATAACCCATACGAAGGTCAAGCTTGGAGAATACTTTAGCACCTTTGAGTTGCTCGAATAGCTCATTGATGTTGGGAAGTGGATACTTGTCCTTGATTGTCTTCTTGTTCAATGGATGGTAATCGACGCAAAGTCGGTCCGTGCCATCCTTCTTCTGGACAAAAAGAACTCCACAACCCCATGGAGATGAACTCGGTTTGATCAAACCCAGACGCTCTTATTCATCGAGTTGTTTCTTCAATTCCTTCAGCTCCATAGGTCCAAGCTTGTATGGACGCTTGCAAATGGGTTCAGTTCCAGGCTCAAGATCAATAACGAACTCGACTGGCCGATGAGGAGGCATACCCGGAAGCTCTTCTGGAAAGACATCTTGGTACTCACAAACAACTGGAATTTGAAAAATAGCATCCAACTCGCCCTTCTCATTGAGAGAAAACAACCGAATGGTTTCATCATGAGCGGCATAGATGATAACATCCTCAGAAGAGTGTGTCAATTGAATCTGCCTGGCAACACAATCAAGTTGAGGCTTGTGCTTAGAAAGCCAGTCCATCCCGAGAATTAGATCAATATCCGAGTCACCAAGAACAATTGAAGAAGACAGAAATTTATAGTCGCCCATCTTGATAACGGAATCTGGAACGAAAGCTCGAGAAGTCATTTGCCGAGCCGGGGAAACAATAGACAAAGGACTCGACAATACTTGAGTAACCAAATCATGCATAACCACAAAAGGTCTTGAAATGAAAGAATGCGATGCAGCAGTATCAAATAAGACTTTTGCAGGAATATCATTAACTGAGAGATTACCCATTATCACATTAGAAGAATCCTCTGCTTGCGCTGCATTCATCATATTCACCTTTGCATGCTTTGGATTATGCTTGACCACTGCATTGCTTGAAGATCTCACAGGAGGAGGAGGAGGAAGGTGCCTTTGATTGAAGCACTTGTTCGCGTAGTGACCTTTCTGCTGGCACTTGTTGCAAGTCACTTCTGAGAGCGAACGATGATAAGGAGCATTTGACCTTGGAGCTTGAGGCTGAGACTTGTTCTGATAGCCTGGGTTGGGTGTGTGGGAAGATCCACGACCACCTGAGTTCTTCTGTTGGTAAGGCTGACGAAATGGAGGAGGAGGAAGGTAGAACTTCTGCTACTTAGCTGCCACTTGTGAGGAAGAAGAAGACTGCATTGCATCCCTGATTCTCTTCTTAGAAGCCTCACACTTGAGCTGAGCACCTTCTTGCTTGAGGGCCATATTGTAGAATTGATCAAACTGAGTAGGCTCAACAAGAACGAGAGCTAACTGCAGATCCTCTCTAAGGCCACCTTTGAATTGATAAATCATACTCTTTTCATCAGGAACGTCTTGTTTAGTGAAGCGAGCAAGTTTATGAAACTGCTTGTATTCATACACAGACATGTTGCCTTGCTTGAGATTGCGGAACTCCTCACGCTTGCTCTCAACAACACTGGTAGGAATATGGTGAGCTTTAAAGTCCCGACAGAAGTCAGTCCAGGTAATCACTCGACCTCCTCTGGAATCCTTATATTGCTGGAACCAATCAGCTGCTTGATCCTTGAGCTGAAAAGAAGCGAACTTGACGTAGTCCTCAGGCCTGGCATTGCTGCATTCAAAATGCTTGTTGATATCCATGAGCCAATCATCGGCGTTTGTGGCCTCGGCACAGTAGCTGAAAGACTTCGGCTGATTTTCCAGGAACTGGTTGAGGGTAGGAAATTGAGGCTGATGATTGAACTGCCCTTGACCTTGATTCCCTTGGTTGCCTTGGCCTTGGTTGCGCTCTTGCATGAGTTGAATCATCATCTAAGCATTGGCGTTTGTGGCTGCCATCAAAGCTTGCCATGCCTTCGGAGGCGGACGTGGAGGTGGAGGGTTCGTCTGACTCCCATCATTGTGTTCCGGATTCTGACGCGTTGGCGGAGCCATCCTGAAGAGGGTGACATCCGTTAGCATCTTGATAGGCAGATAAACAAGTTGAATCAACAGATAGAAATTGCAACATATAGTCTTCACAATAAACATTCGAACCAGGATGAACGAATGAATTCCCAAAGCTAACATCACACATCCATTAAGGTGAGAAGCCACTTGATAAGATATTGATGAATGAAATAACAAGGTACAACTAGAACAAATAAGTGGTAAGGATTACCCAATCACAAACCAAATATCTACGGGAAGAAATGCTAGAGCTACTTGAATCCCACCTATAAACTCCCGAAACTTTCTGGTTATGCAATCAGGTGTTGGGGATACAGGGGAAGCAATATATCTCACCCAAACTAACAATCCCTACATCCAGCCATCTCCATCCGTCAACACATAACCAAGAAACCTTCGGAAATCGTGTACCTCAACCTTCAAAAAGCATCCGTTCTACGAGTTATGGCAATACTCCCGAACTCCCGCCCCAGTACTGGGTGGCGTCGAGGTTATCTCACCAACAACTGCATAAAAGAGATTTTCGATGTCGGCAAAACTCAGGTATTCCAGAACTGCAGCGATAAAATTGTGACGACAACACCTCGGAGCTCAATTCCCCGGGTCACTGCCACATAAAAGATAGGAGGAACCAAGAACAATGTTCTCGTCACAAAACCATCGGAACAATTCCAAGATACCCGCGTGATCCTAAAAACAATTAGTGAAAATTTGAGGAGAGGAAAGTCAAAACATCTACGTCAGGAGACCTCACCAGAGCGATGAAGGGACAGAGGAGTAAAAGAATCCTACTCTCCAATATATATAATCCTAAGACTCAAAACATTTTTTGATCTAGACTCAACAACGCCAGCAAACAATCAAGCAAGGGGGCTCCTAAGTCGGGGATGGCTCGGATTACCAACTTGTAACACCCACGATGCGGGTATATCTCCCACGTGTCGAAGCACGACTTAGAGGCATAACCGCATGGTGGTTTTGTCGCAAGAAGGGTCATCTTCACACAATCCCATGTAATGAACAAGAATGGGATAAGAGAGTTGGCTTACAATCGCCACTTCACACAATACATAATTAAGATCATACATCATTCAAAATACACTGATAGACCGGCTACGGCCAAATCCAAATGAAAAGAAGACAACCCCAAATGCTAGATCCCCGATCGTCCCGACTGGGCTCCACTACTGATCATCTGGAAACGAAACATAGTAATGACCAAGGTCCTCGTTAAACTCCCACTTGAGCTCGGTTGCGCCACTTGCGCTGGTATCCTCGGCACCTGCATATGTTTTGGTAGAATCTGTGAGTCACAAGGACTCAGCAATCTCACACCCACGAGATCAAGACTATTTAAGCTCATAGGTAGGAAAAGGGGTAATATGGTGGAACTATGGCAAGCACTAAGCATATATGGTGGCTAACATACGCAAGTGAGAGCGAGAAGAGAAGCAACGCATCGGTCGAGAAGCTAGAAGTGATTAAGAAGTGATCCTGAAACTACTTATGTACATACATAACCCAAACCGTGTTCACTTCCCGAACTCCGCCGAGAAGAGACAATCACGGCTACACACACGGTTGATGCATTTTAATGAAGTCAAGTGTCAAGTTTTCTACAACCGGACATTAACAAATTCCCATCTGCCTCATAACCGCGGGCATGGCTTTCGACAGATAAAATACCCTGCAGGGGTGTCCCAACTTAGCCCATCATAAGCTCTTACGGTCAATGAAGGATATACCTTCTCCCGGGAAGACCCGATCAGTCTCGGAATCCCGGTTCGCAAGACATTTCGACAATGGTAAAACAAGACCAGCAAGACCACCCGACTATGCCGACAAATCCCGATAGGAGCTGCACATATCTCGTTCTCGGGGCACAACGGATGAGCAGTCCGTACAACTAAAACCGGACTTCGAGTTTCCCTGAGGTGGCACTGCAAAGGGCTCTAGTTTGGACCAACACTCGGAGGAGCACTCGCCCGGGGGGGTAAATAAAGATGACCCTCGGGCTCGCGAAAACCCAAGGGAAAAAGGCTTAGGTGGCAAATGGTAAAACCAAGTTTGGGCCTTGCTGGAGGAGTTTTATTCAAAGCGAACTGTCAAGGGGGTCCCATAAATCACCCAACCTCGTAAGGAACGCAAAATCAAGGAACATAACACCGGTATGACGGAAACTAGGGCGGCAAGAGTGGAACAAGACACCAGGCATAAGGCCGAGCCTTCCACCCTTTACCAAGTATATAAGGTGCATTAATTAAACAGGAGATATTGTGATATCCCAACATATCCATGTTCCAACCAGGAACAAACTTCATCTTCACCTGCAACTAGCAATGCTATAAGAGGGGCTGAGCAAAAGCGGTGACATAGCCAAACAACGGTTTGCTAGGACAGGATGGTTAGAGGCTTGACAAGGCAATATGGGAGGCGTGATAAACAGTGGCAGGTAGAGCTAACATAGCAATAGAGCGAGCAACTAGCAAAACAAAGATAGAAGTGATATCGAAGGTATGGTCATCTTGCCTGCAAGGTTCTCAGAGTTGTCGAAGGCTTGATCCTCGTTAGCGTACTCAACAGGTTCCTCGTGCACGTACTCGTCTCTCGGCTCTACCCAAAGCAAGAACACAAGCAATGGAACCACAATAAATCACGATGCAATGCACAAACCACATGATGCAATACATGTCATGGTATGCGAGATGTGATATGCAATGCATATGCGGGCTCCGGAAGGAAAAATGATGAACAAGGCATCAACTTGGCAAACCAAATACGCTGCTGGTAAGATGAGATGATTTCGGTTGAAATCGATATAAAGATCACCGGAAACGGATGCACGATTTGCAAATGGCAAGCAAAACAAGAATGACACAAATCTGCGATTAACAGCACGATGCTACTTAGCATGCAACAAGAAACTATGCTACAGCACCCCAACGTAATAACAAAGCATATGGCAGTTATCTACAGGAGATGCTTGACAAAAGAGGAACACTGACCTACGGCTATATCACACAATAGCAGGTTCAAACAAGCATGGCAAAAGTGCAAAAGATATCAGGTTGGACATGGCATAAACAGCATCAGGTAGCAATGTTCAGAGCAAGCAATCAACATGCTACAGGAACTTATAATATCAAAACAAGACATGGTATGATTCTACTCAAAGCATAGAATAAAAGTCCCTTACTGACCATGAGCCAAAAAGGATCAGAAAATATGATGACACCCATGTAAACATAGCAAGTTTCGTTAACAGATTCAGCAAACAGAGCATGGCCTTTATAGAATTATGAAGGCATCATCGCGAGTTTGAATCACTCACCACAAGTCATTGTATGACAAGATAAGCATAGCATCAGCAAGAAGACATGTTTATGAAGCTAAACATGCCATCGTCGAGCCAAGGCGTGTGGCGCCACGGCACGACCCACCTCGCCCTGCACCGGCTTGGGAGGACGTGAGCTGCCAGGTGGTGCAGTGACCTCAAGGAGAAGCGCGCGTACTTCCAACACCCCAGCACTAGGCCCGCGTACCGCCACAGCAGGTGGCGGTGCGCGTGCACCAGGACCAGTTTCCACCCCCTCGACGACCTCTAGTGGCCACGACAGGATGCCGCGCGTTCACCCCGGAGCTTCGCAACGTCGTCTGGCCAAGCAAGTTCAAGCCTGACCCGCATCCGCGTTACGATGGCACCGCCGACCCCGCCGAGTTCCTGCAGCTCTGCGAGCTGAGCATTGCGGAGGCCAGCGGCGACGAGAAGATCATGGCAAATTGGTTCTCGATGGCCCTCAAGGATGGCGCGCGTTCTTGGCTCCTGAACCTACCAGAGGGGTCAGTTTCTTCTTGGGAGGAGATGTGCGGCCGCTTCATCGCCAACTTCCAAGGCACTCACCGGCCGCGGGTGACATGCATCGCATCAAGCAACAACCTGGAGAGACCCTGCAGAAGTATATCCAGCACTTCAACAATGTTCGCCTCAGGATCCCCAAGGTGTCGGACGAGGCCATCATTTCAGCGTTCACTGCTGCCATCCGTGATGTCAAGATGAAGGAGGAGCTCGCCATCCACGAGGATCTCTACACAGCTCTGAAGATGTTAAACATGGCGAACAAGTGCACAAGGGCTGAGGAGGGACGCCTCTCCCTCCTCGAGCTCCCCGATGCTGATCCAGAAGACAAGAAGGCCAAGACCAAGGACGTGAAGTGCATGGGGCCGGCCGTGCTTGCGGCCGAACTAGAGACGAAGCACGGCTGCGACCACCCCGAGTCATCCAAGAGCAACCGGCCGTTCTGCGTCTTCCACAACGTTCACAGCCATAACACCAGTGACTGTCAAGAGCTCCGGGCCCTCCACGACGGGTGCCTTGGTCGACGCCCCAAGCGCAACGATCGAGGCTACGGTCGTGGAGGCGTTGAGGTGTAGGACGCAGGGACGGACGCGACCATCATCAGGAGTGGTGCGACTAGCCTCGTGAGGACCGCTGGCAGGGCCAGCCTCGCGAGGGCGCTTGGAGGGAGCAACCTCATGAGGAGCGCCCTTAGGGCAACGCAACTCTGCCCCCTCTGCCTCCACCGCCAAGAAGGTATGAAGATTATCACCAGGACGAGGGGGCCGGGGGCTTCCAGGTGCCTCAGACCATCGCCTGCATCTTGGGCGGCTCACAGGCCCCGGCTTCCCACTGCGTCTTCAAGTAGTTCGTGCGTGAGGTGAACGCGGCGCTCTCCAAACCCGAAGCGACTCGCCCTCTCAGGTGGTCCAAGTGCGCCATCACCTTCAACTCCTTAGACTAGCTCAAGTGTGCGGCCAGCACTGGCACGCTCCCCATGCTCTACTCCCTCGTCATCAGCAATGTGGTCGTCACCAAGACTCTCATTGATGGCGGAGCAGGGCTCAATGTTCTGTCTGTTCAGACGTTCGACAGGCTCCAAGTGCCATACTACCAGCTTCACCCAACCAAGCCATTTTCAGGAGTGATCGACGGTTCTACACATCCGATAGGGCAGGTTCACCTCCCTGTCACCTTCAACGAGCGCAACAACTACCACACTGAGCTCATCGACTTCGACGTCGCCGACATCTGCCTGCCCTACAACGCCATCCTAGGGTACCCAGCACTGGCCAAGTTCATGGCAGCTACGCACCACGGCTACAATGTCCTCAAGATGCCAGGAAGATGCGGCGTCATCACGGTCGTGTGCCAAGAGAAGGATGCGGTGTGCTCCCTCGAGCGTGCCTTCCAGGCTGCAGTGGTCAAGAACCCTAAAGACGAGGACAGCGCCCTCCCTCCTGAGGTCTCCCTCAAGACGAAGAAGCTGCAGCTGGGACATGGGTCTCTTGAAGGAGCATCACTCGAGGACGCTGCGCTGAGTCTCGCGTCTCCAGATGCGGCACCTTCACCCATCGCATAGGAAGGCGCGCCCGGCGCCCCTCTCAAGCTGGGCTCGGGGGCTCTCATCGGGAGGGCCTCAGACCTAGCCAGGGTCACGAGGGAGGCGCTCGGGCACCATGTGGAGGCGCTCTTTAGAGCATGCTTCCCAGGAGAAGGAAGCATGCGTGAGGCACCAGGCGTTCAGGAGTTCATCAGCAAGGCAACAGAGGAGATTCAAGAAGCAAGGGTTCTGCAAGGCGATCGTCGCCTGCCACGCGGCGCAGCTCACTGCCCTCGCGAGGGTAAGGAGTTTCATGTCTGCTTTGACAGCCCCGGGCTCAACAGGGCCGCGTCTCGGAAGCTCATCTAGCCATCTCGTATCGGCCGGTGCGAGGGTCCACCTCACAGCTACGTCTGCATGCCCTTCGGCCTGTCTGGCGCGTCTGAGGTGTTCCAGCGCTGCATGAGGGACGCCCTGACGGCTTGCGAGGCCAAACATCAGGCGATCCTGGCGGAGATGGAGGAGCACCTTCAGGAGCCTCCCGGGCCCTCTGAGCCTCCCGAGGCTCGGCACCATAGCGGCTCGTGAGGAACGACTCCGGTGGCACGCGATTTTTGGCTGCTTCAACACGTCTTCAGCGACGGTACCAGGTGATATCTCTCTAGTTCATTCAGTCTGGGGGAGCCCCTCGGGCTGCATTATCCCTAGGCCGTGTGGGTCCAGCCCAGCAGCATGTATCGTTTTGCGTTCACCATGACTATCTAACCGTTTATGTGAGTTTACCTATGACCGTCACCTTATGGCCGCGAGTCTTAGCCGCCTCGTGGCCCCCCATATGTTCACTGGCTGGCACCTCTCCCACATCGTTGCATGACGACTTACGTTGACATGACGCTTGTGCTCGGGTCCGTCCCTGCAATGCTGATAAACCCGAGGATCGAGCTCTGGTTCGCGACCCACCTCGCGCACACCACCTCGCCAGGTCCTCGGTGCCTCTGTCATATGCCTTGGGCTATGGGCCCACTCCATAGGGGTTCCCGGTCTTCCCTGTCATCTGACCTGCAGGTTCATTTGGTAGTGGGCCACAGATCGGCTTGGACGACCACCATCTGGCCTCGCGTCCCAGGAGTTCCTACTGGCTCTCCAGCCCTCACCCCCTGGCCATGACCACGACATCACGACCTGGCATACCAGCGGCGGCTGAGCTCGCTCAAGGACCGGGTCCCGAGGACGTTGAGCACCTGGGCGAGCGGGGCAGGAAGGTGGCCACTCCAGGCCGGGCCCAATGGTACCACCACAAGCACAGGAGCAAGCACCATCCTCCTGACGGTTGAAGACACCAAAAGATAAGTCACGATCCACTGTGGCACCAGCTTCGCTCCGTGCACACCCCTCCTCGTAGTTCCATTTGGCAGTTCCACTCCCCTTTTCGATTCTCTGGGCAGCTGCTTGCACACCAAGGGGGACCTCCTGAGCATCACGACTCATGAGGTTTTACTGGACCTCGGGCCACTCACGTCCTAGCCTTGACCACGTCATCGCGACCTGGCATACTAGCGATGGCTCAAGCCTGCCTAGGGACTGGGTCCTGTCGACGTAGAGCGCCGCGCTGCCGAGGAAAAAGAAAAGGGAGAAACCGTGCCAAACTGGGATACGCGAGTTCATTACAAGATCAAAAGAAGCAACGCTGATATTGAGTACATTTTGATCTTTACAAACCCCATGGGGGCTGAACTTCATTCCGCGCAGGGAAAGAAACTACTAGGCCCTATGGCATCGCTGGCGATGCCGGGCGGCAGCCGCAGCCGAACTCCGGCCTCGTCGGGAGCTTGGTGTCGGAGTAATTGACGATGGGTACCCCGAAGACAGCAAGAAAATAATTCAAGACATCGGGGCTAGCAAAGCCCCTCAGTCCGACTGCCCAGCGCTCCTGCCGGCTCCCCGTCCGACTGCTCTGCCCAGCCAGCTGCCGACTGCGCCCACCAACCGGCTGCCAACTACAGCGTGACCCGACACCGACAAGACATTAACAAGACAGCCACACCACGGCCATGCCTGCCACTATTGCTGCATAGGCATACACTATTCATCCATCACCATCAATAGTGTGCAGTACCATCAATAGTGTAACTTGTCCCCTGGGCACTAGTATATAAAATGACCCAGGGGAGCAAGCCATAGCCACGACCACAAGGCCTCACACAGGCTATCAAGCTAGCTAGCTATCCATCCATCCAGAATGAACACACTCCACGCATACATGCTAGCTAGCAAGTTAGCTAGCTAGCGCGCGCACACACACACATCCATTCATCCATCCACCCACGGCCAAGCACACACTTGTGCCCATTTGCATATATGAGGCGAGATGCCGGTGGCACTAACCTCAGATACAGCTCCAGGAGCACTCTGTACCAGATATACATATCAGATATACTCAGACATGGAGGAGTAGGGGTATTATATCTCCGGACAGCCCCGAACCTGGGTAAACTAGCGCGTGGTACTCACATACCCGCTCCCGGGCCTATCAGCAGCAGTCTTATCCTCACACTAAGCCCTTGTGGCATCTGTCGCCTCGCAACCCCCCGTGAGAATACCACGACAGTTGGCGCCCACCGTGGTGTGGTACTATGCTACCACGCTGTTGCTGGTTTCGCAGTCCGTGCGGGACCATTTTTGTCTTCACTGCCGCGACGTCGCGCCGTCTCTCCAGTAGCGGTCGGGGGCTCGACATGGACACGCCCCCGGAGTGCCCGCGAGGGGCGGTGCGTCCTCGCCGTCGGCCTCGCCTTCTTCGTCACCACCACCACAACGCCGATCGTCCGTCCATGCGCGCCCCGCACGCTGGGCCTTGCTTCGGTCGGCCGTGTCCATCCACACGCTGCTCGCGCCTGCTCCCTTCCGTGTTGCGCCTTGCTCCGGCCGAAACGCGCATTTGCTCCTCCATATACCGTCTATGCAAGCTGGCTAGATGCGAGTCAAACCATGGTCATATACCACTCATACACTATCACGCATTAGTCAGATGCGAGTCAGACACTTCCAAAGTCCATGGCATTGCTGCACCCCTGTAGCCACTCCTACCGCGTCCTTGAGCTGTTTCGCTCGCCTCCATCCCGAGCGCCAGCAGCGGCTGAACATCTGCCCTTCGACCAGTGCGGCTGCCCGTCCGCCCGCACCGCCGCAGGCTGCCCCGCTGCTTCCCAGTAGCTCCCGACGCCCGCGAGCTCCAGCGCTGCTTCGCCCCGCGCGCGTGCCCCTGCACTTCCGCGTGCGCGCCCCCGCAGTGCTGCATCTTTGCCTGCTTCACTCGGTGCCCCGGTACTCCCGCCTCGCTGTGTCGCCTGGGAGCCCCCGCTCCGGCTACAGGATCCCCTGCCCGCGCCGGCTGCTCCAACCCCGCCCAGGCTCCCTGCAGCCCCGCGGCTGCCCTGGCGTCCGGCCTCCCGTCGCCGCCTGGGGCCCTCCCGCGCCCAGCGTCTGCACACGGATGTGGCGACCACCGCGCCCAGCCTCCTCCTTGCACGCGTGCCGGCTTGGCCCCCCGCAGCCGCGCGCCAGTTCAGCCGGCTGCTGTCGCGCCCACAACCGGCCCCGCGCTTGCGGTCCGCCTGGCCACCCTTGCGCCACTCCGGCTGCCTCCTGCAGCTATCCCGCGCCGGCTCCGCGAGGCCGGGCCGCCTGCTTCAGCTGTGAGATCCCCGCGCCTCCCAGCGTTTCGACGCCGCCTGCTCCGCGTCTCTGCCCTGCGCCGCCTTGGCCGGCTCCCACCGCACGCCGCCTTGGCCGACTTACTGCTCCAGCCGGCATCCACGCGCGATGTCGGCCCGTCGCTCCAGCCGGCGTCCGCGTGCCCCTCCACCTCCCGCCTCCTGCCTCGCGCCGACTGGCACCCTCGCAGGACCAGCTGCCCAAGAAAAGAAAAAAGAAACGGGGCAGGGTGGAAAAGAGAGGCCGACTGCTCGAGAGAAGCAAAGAAAAAGAAGAATCCGGCTGTTAGAAAAGTCAAGGGTCCGGCTGGCGGGTTGGCCAAAGGAAAGAAAAGGGCCGACTGCCGGTTAAAAAAAAGAGAGAGAGGCCAGCTGGGTCAACACAGTGGCCGGATGGAAAAATATGCCCGACTGCCCACAGCCGGCTGTGCCAAAAAGAGAGAGAGAGAAAGAGGTCAGCTGGGATAAAAAGAAAAGAAAAGAAAAACATCCGTCTGTTTGTCCGCCTGCTTTGTCACTCGGATGGCTAGACGCGACCCGACCTGCCTGCCCGCTTGAACGTCCGGCCGGCAAGAGCGCCGGCACGACCGCCTCGACGCCTGGCCGGTCGAGCCTCGACACGAATCTCGGGGGCTGCACCAGGTGGGTGCCCTGGCGCGCCCCGCGAGAAAGAAGCAAAGTAGTTGCCGGGAGATTAGGCCCGACTGCTCAGCAGTCGGCCCGAATCTCAGGGGCTCCACCCAGCGGGTGCGCTGATGCGCCCCCGCGAGAAAGAAGACAAAGTAGTTGCCGGGAGATCCGGGCCGACTGCTCAGCAGTCGGCCCGAATCTCGGGGGCTACACCCAGCGGGTGCGCTGACGCGCCCCCACGAGAAAAAAGACAAAGTAGTTACCGGGAGATCCGGCCCGACTGCTCAGCAGTCTGCCCGAATCTCGGGGGCTACACCCAGCGGGTGCGCTGACGCGCCCCCACGAGGAAGAAGACAAAGTAGTTGCCGGGAGATCCATCCCGACTGCTCAGCAGTCGGCCCGAATCTCGAGGGCTACACCCAGTGGGTGCGCTCACGCGCCCCACCGGAAGATTGCAAGAAACAAAAGCAAGAGACAAGAGAAGAGTTTTGTCCGGCTACTAGCAGCCGGTAGAAGAAGAAAAAGGGCGCTGCAAGACGCCTCGGCGCCCGGCCGATCGAGCCTGATCAGCCGGCACCCCCCTTCGAGCACCCGGAGGCCCGAAGGCTACACCCAGCAGGTGCGCCGGCGCGCTCAACAAGTGTTGAGCCGCGCCGACTGTCTTCGGCAAACTCCGCCTCGGCTACACGAAAATCAATGTGAGCTCCTCACCCGCATATTTTTGCACCGCGAGAGCACGGATAACCTCAAGCGATGCTCGGGGGCTATCTCCGCATTTTATTACAGTTGCATCACTGTTCGCCCCGGTGCTAGCTAGAGTTGACCCGGGGGCTGGCCGCTTGGCCTGAGACGTTAGTTCCCACAGACGGCCTAGTAGCGTGCGCGGTACCAAAGGCTCACTCTTAGTCACAGACCGCAGAGTGACTGTACGGCTAGCAAGAGTGAACGCTGGAGGCCACCCACGCGAAAAACGTCCGGGAAGAAAAATGGTTCGGGCGACCCGGCCATTTCCTTTACAAGTATCTGCTCGGTCGAATCTGCTCCCAGACTCTGAGTACTGTACACTCTCAGCCACAAATCTGCTCCCAGACTTCGCGGCCCACTCTCAGCCACAGACCGCAGAGCGGCTCTTCGGCAAGCAAGAGCACAAGCCAAAAAGCGAAGGGAACACAAAAAAGATTAAGGGGGCTCGGACGAAACCGAGTCGGCACCCTCCGCATAAAACTTGCAATGCTAAAAGCAAAGATTTGATATATCTGCGTGGACTAACTTTGTCTTTTTGCATGATCATTTCCGTGGGAAACTCCCCCTCCTCGCTCGGAGGCTCGGAGACTACATTAACACCTGCCAAAGAACCTCCGCCCAACTTTGCCAAGTTGTCCGGAGGCTCGAGGGCTACTGTCGGAGTAATTGGCGACGAGTACCCTAAAGACAGCAAGACAATAATTCAAGACATCGGGGCTAGCAAAGCCCCTCAGTCCGACTGCCCGGCCGCTCCTGCCGGCTCCCCGTCCGACTACTCTGCCCAGCCGGCTGCCGACTGCGCCCACCAACTGGCTGCCAACTACAGCTTGACCCGACACCGACAAGACATCGACAAGACAGCCACACCGCGGGCATGCCTGGCCACTATTGCTGCATAGGCGTACACTATTCATCCATCACCATTAACAGTGTGCGGTACCATCATAGTGTAACTTGTCCCCTGGGCACTAGTATATAAAGTGACCCAGGGGAGCAAGCCATAGCCACGGCCACAAGGCCTCACATAGGCTATCAAGCTAGCTAGCTATCCATCCATCCAGGATGAACACACTCCACGCATACATGCTAGCTAGCAAGTTAGCTAGCTAGCACACACACATCCATTCATCCATCCACCCACGGCCAAGCACACCCTTGTGCCCATTTGCATATACGAGGCCAGTTGCCGGCGGCACTGACCTCAGATACAGCTCCAGGAGCACTCTGTACCAGATATACATATCAGATATACTCAGACATGCAGGAGTAGGGGTACTATCTCTCCGGACAGCCCCGAACCTGGGTAAACTAGCGCGTGGTACTCGCATACCCGCTCCCGGGCCTATCAGCAGCAGTCTTACCCTCACACTAAGCCCTTGTGGCATCTGTCGCCTCGCAACCCCCCGTGAGAATACCACAACACTTGGCGGCATGTAGCTATTGTCGCTCGACTCCGGAGAATCACTGGGCTAAGGAGAGTCGTTGGATTCCCAGGAGTCGCCATTGCTGCTAGACGAAGCACCGAGGAGGATAGGAGCAGGCCCAACACCCGCCGAGGGGTCCCTCGGGCTGCCTCCTTCGAGGCAGCATTCCAGCCATTCGCCCTCCTCATTGAAGACCTTGAAGAACAGAGTGGCCACACCGTTGTACTCGAAGTGGATTGCCAGGGCTCCCTCTGCGCGACAAGACCGGGCGACCTCGCCCCATCCTCACGTCATGAAGACGTCTCCAGGGGGCACCACCTTGACTTCAGCTCCGGTGGCCAAGCTGCAACACCCGGCGTGCTGCAGCCACAGCTCAACCGGCCCCATCGGAGGTAGCTCGCTAGCAAAGAACCGCGGGAGTCGGATCCAGGTGTCTGGAGGCATCACCGCCCACACCACGAACTCACGCGAGCTATCCTCGGCGTGGGTCCATGGTGCGGTCCGCAGGGCAATGGCGGCCCTGCCATCTTCTTGAGGCACCAATTGACGATCGCTCCTTCATCCTGAGCACGGGCGTATATGGCAAGGGGGAAGCCAGGCGGAGGCCTTGATTGCCAAGGTCTGGTCACCTCTCACCCCGCACCAGCGTCGTGAGGAAGGCGGAGCCGTTTCTTCGAAGGGAGAGGATCGGGCCCCTCCCTAGGAGCCTTCCCCTTCTCGGCCGCAGAATAGCTCCTGATCGGCGCCATGAAGGCAAGGTGAAGAAGAGAAGAAGCAGGCGGAAGCAAGATGAAGGAGAGATGGGAGAGGGGTTCCACCACTCCCTCACCTTTATAGCCAAGGGAGGCCAACTGCCGGCCTCCACGACCTCGCGTCATCATGATCTTCTGCATGCTGCATCGTCTCGTCGAGTCGGGCAGTTGCCAAGGTGGCGTGGGGAAGTGGAGACGCCCACATCCCATCAACCGCCATGTGTCATCAAGGCCGCGGGCAGTTAGGGCCCGCAGCGCTCCATGCTTGCCCTTTGGCTTCACCTGGAAGCCAAGTCCGAGCGCACCTTGGGCCCGGGGGCTACTGCCGGCGTCATGGATATGGGGGTATCCGGCCCATCCTGCCTATGGCCCACCACGTGGCTCCATCAACGGCCTGGTATGGCCCAGCTTTAGCATCAACAACTCAATACCCTCGCGAGGGGCCAAGCCTCGCGAGGCGGATGACGCCAAGACCCTCGAGGGGATCGGCCTCCTCAGGCTGGCTCCCGAGGAGCGGTAAGTTCTATGCAAGATTTACCTCATGAGGCTCAAATGACATGAGCCATGACGACCAAGGCCAGGCGGGCACAGAGCGCAAGTTTCCTCTTTGTTGCAAAGGAGGCCAGCCACAGGCGTGGAGTCCCGAGGAATCAACCAAAGGTTTCCATTCTGGTGCAACGAGACCAAGACTGCCAGGACGGCAGGACGGAGGTCATCGACCAGCCCACCGCAGCGTCACGACCAGAGGCTTTTCGCATGCGAAGACTACTTTTGTTAGGATAAGTTGTACTACTTGTCCCCTTTCAAATCCGGCCATTGTGGGAACCCTTCCCGCCAACATTTGGGAAGAGGACCAATACCACTATAAATAGGACTAGCCACCACCATAGAGGGGAACAAGTCGAACTAGCTCACACCACACCAGCTCCCCCGAGCTCATGAACACCTCACCTCCTGAGGCCAGTTCATCCACTGTACTAGTTCATCCTCAGCCCACCGAGGCAATCCACCAAAATGTTGGAGTAGGGTACTACACCGCAAGGTGGCCCGAACCAGGATAAACTGCTGTGTCTCTTTGTCTCTTCGAGCTTGTCATGCTAGGCTTAGGAGGATCGCGGGTAGGCAGGCTGGTTAGGTTGAGACCTCCGCACGCACCCCAGAGTTCGAACCTCTCAAGGGTTTGCGGATCCCTTAATCCGACAATCACCAAACTTAGGATCATTATGACTCATCTTATTCAAAGCAATAGACTTGTGAAGAATCTCATCTAAGTTTTTCAGGGAATAGTTTGGAAATCGTTCCTCAAGAAATCTCCATATAGTGTAAGCACATTCAAGAGTTGGCAAGTGAGTAATCAAATTCCTCGGTAATCCTCTAGTGATAAGATTGACAGTTCTAAGATTGCGACTCATATCAAGAGACTCATCAGGGGTAGGATGCAAAGGGTCAACAAGGGGTAGTAATGTACTTGTTCAAGTGATATTCATTGGAAATCTCAAGCATCTCATTTTTCCAAGCAATAAAGAACTCTCCATCAAGCATAGGCACTCTACATCTAATACTCCCTATCATAGACTCATCCATCTTCCTCCAATGGTGTTTAAACCAAAGCAATGGTGACGAAAGCTCTGATACCAATTGAAAGGATCAAAAAGAGGTGTCTACAGGGGGTGATTAGAACCTCAACAAGTAAAGATAGCAGTTTTTAAGTTTTTCAAGTTAAGGTTGGAGATTACCACAATTTCAAGCATTCACAAATACAATTCAAGCAAGCATGCAAAGAGTATATGAGCAGCGGAAAGTAAAGCATGCAACTTGCAAGAAAGTAAAGGGATGGGACTGGAGTGTGCAAACGCAATTGGAGACATGGAGATTTTTGGCGTGGTTCCAATAGGTGGTGCTATCATACATCTACGTTGGTGGAGACTTCAACCCATGAAGGGTAACGGTTGCACGAGTCCATGCAGGGCTCCACCCGCAAAGGGTCCACGAAGAAGCAACCTTGTCTATCCCACCATGGCCATTGCCCCACAAAGGACTTGCCTCACTCGGGTAGATCTTCACAAAGTAGGTGATCTCCTTGCCCTTACAAACTCCTTGGTTCAACTCAAAAATCTTGACGGATGCTTCCAAGTGACACCTAACACATCTAGGAGACACCACCCTCCAAAAGGTAATAGATGGTGTGTTGATGATGAACTCCTTGCTCTTGTACTTCACATGATAGTCTCCCCAACACTCAACTCTCTCTCATAGATTTGGATATGGTGGAAAGATGATTTGAGTGGAAAGCAACTTGGGGAAGACTAGTGATCAAGATTATTGTGGTTGGATTGGAATGTCTTGGTCTCAACACATGAGTAGGTGGTTATCTCTCAGAAAATGAGTAGTGAAAGTGTAGGCACGTTTTGATGGCTCTCTCTCAAATGGATAAGGGGGTGGAGGGTTATATATAGCCTCCACACAAAATCTAGCCGTTACACACAATTTTCCAAACTCGGTGGGACCGAATAGTGAAACTCGGTCAGGCCGATATGGTTGAAAATATGAATGATAGAGTTTTCGGTTGGACCGACAAGGTCAACTCAGTGAGACCGATGTGCTAGGGTTTGGGAAAAAACTCATCTCAGTGAGACCGATTGCGTGAACTCGGTGAGACCGATTTCAACATTGAGCAAACAGAGACTTGGTTAGGCAAACTCGGTGGGATCGATTGTGTATCTTGGTGAGACTGAAAAAACTGCAATAGGAAACAGAGAGTTTGCAAAGCTCTCCGGTTGAGACCGAGATCCCATCGGTGAGACCAAACTGATTAGGGTTTGTGGATATGGCCATGTCAAGTGAAATCGGTGGGGCCGAGTTTGACTTTTAGTTTAGGAAATATGTGGAAATGAGAAAGTGGTTGAGGGTTTTTGGAGCATATCACTAAGAATTTTGAGGAAGCAAGCCATTAATCGACACCTCATCCCCTTTTAATAGTATTGGCTTTCCTATAGACTCAATGTGATCTTGGATCACTAAAATGAAAATGTAGAGTCTTGAGCTTTTGCCAATGTTTGTCCTCAGCATCTTGAAGGGGTTCCACATCCTCTTGTCCTGCCACTCCAATGTTGAACTCATCTGAAATATACTAGCTAGAAGTATTAGTCCAACAAGAGATATGCTGACATTAATTACCAAAATCACCCAGGGAGCACTTGTGCTTTCAACGCTGCCCCCGAAGGCGAGGGAGACAATCGCGGCTACAGACGGGGCTCACCTCGGGACGTCCTCAGGGCCATGAGGAGTCACCTCACGACCATCCGGCGGCGCCTGGCCCCTGAGGGCCGTCTTAGGAGCATCAGGAGGCTTGCGGCCTCCCGTGGCCGCCTCGGGAGCGGTCGACGGCGCGTGCGTCACTGCCACCATTTGAAGGGTAAGAACGGGGGCCACCACAACGGGGTGCTCACGAGGCCCCTCGTGGCCCATGGGAAGTAGCCCCCACTCGTCGAAGCGTGACATCTGCCTAGCGAAGTCCTCTACATTCGAGCAATGGTACAAGAGGAGGCCCCCCTCAGCAGGGAGCATGGCGGGAGCCGGGTTACCCATCAGGAGCTCAAGCATGATGCGCAGCGTCTTGGTGGGAAGCGAAGTCGCTTGAAGCCTCATGGGATCTTTGGGGCCCGTGAAGGTCCACATTGGGCGCGAATGGCGCTAAAGCGGTGCGATGCGCCGCCGGATGAACTCCCTCGCCACCTACGTCACCATCACACCTGCCTCCCTCAGCTTGGCCAGCCTAGACCAGACATGCCCAACCCGATGATCGACCAACTCCAGATGCCCCCGGCCAAAGCTTGGGATCGCCAGCGCGCGGAAGAAGGAATCGGGGGCTGAGCACGGCGGCGTCCACATGCACCCACCGCTTCCGGAACCCTGTGGTATCCGTACAGAATGTGAAGTCGACGCCGGAGTCTGCCGAAGCCGCCACCACCTGGAACGATACGGACCCGGAGCGTTGCCGGCCATCGACAAGATAGAGCAAGAAGAAGTGGCGGAGCAAGGCAACGGATGGGTCAATGCCCAAAAGAGCCTCGCACAAGAAGGCGAAGATGGAAAGGAGGACGATATACGTGGGATCTAGGTTCAATGCCTGGATCTGGTAATGCGAGAGCATAGCATTAAAGAAATCGAAGAAAGGAGGGATCAGACCGGCCGATAGGGCATGAAGATGAAGAGGAATTTTAGTGGCCCCCATCTCGATCGAAGCTCGAGAAACAGGCCAGGCCTTCGTCGCCTTCTAGTCATTGGAATCGGCTACGAGGGATAGGCGGACCTTGTCCAGCCCTTCCTGGTTGATCACTATCGACTGGTCCAGTGCAGGCTCCAGCCCCGGCGAGGGATCCTCGGGCGCGCGGACTCCACTTCTCTTCTTCGATCTCGGAGCCATGGCAGTAGAGGGAGATGAGCAAGGTGCGGCGACTGGAGAATGGCGCACAATCTTGCAAGGGAAGGAGGGAGCAGAGGACGAGTGCAGCGGACAATGATGGTCAGGCTGCGCTCGCAACTGGCAGTTGTCAAATTAGACGGTTGCCGAGGCAACGTGCGGAAGCGGAGGCACCCACGTCTAATCAAGCGCCACGTGTCGACTCGTTCCGCAGGAGATTGGGGCCCGCAACATTCCGCACTTGCCCTTTGGCTTCGTCTCAAAGCCAAGTGCGGGCACACCTTGGGCCTGGGGGCTTCTGTCGGTGTTCTGGGAACTAGGGTGCCCAGACATGCCTGCCTGCGGCCCATGGCATGGCTCCATCAACGGCCAGACAAGACCCTCATGATGGGCCAAGCCTCGCGAGGCGGACGACACCAAGACCTCCTTAGGGAGTGGCCACCCCTGGCGGCTTCCTGAGGAGTGGAGATTTCTGTGCAAGACCTCACCTCAGGAGGCTGAAATGACATTGGCTGTGACGACCAAGGCCAGGCACGTGCCAGTGGGCACAGAGAGGCAGGTTTCTTGTTTTGTGCAAAGGAGGAAAGCGCAGGTGCAGAGTCCCAAGGAATCAGCCAAAGGTTTCCATTTGCATGCAATGAGACCAGGACCGACAGAACGGTAGGATGGATGTCATCGTCGAGCCCACCACGACGTCATGATCATAAGCATTGCAGGTGAAGACCACCTTTTGTCAGGATTGAGTGTACTACATGTCCCCTTTCAAATTTGTCCGTTGTGGGATCCCTTCCCACCTATGTTTTGGGGAAAGAGGACCCGGGCCACTACCAATATAGCCTAGCCACCACCGTAGGAGGCATCGGGTGATCGACCCATCGAATCCCCAAGAGCTCATCACAAGAACAAGCCTACTGAAGCTGTTCTCCCCCTTGTACTAGTTCATCCTCAGCCCCCTGTGAGGCTAATCCACCACAAAGCAGGAGTAGGGTTTTACATCATAAGGTGGCCCGAACCTGGGTATACTATCGTGTCCATTTCCTCCATGTTCATCGAGCTAGGTCGTGAGAGCAGTGGGTCGATCGGCTTGAGAGGATGAGTTCTTCGCACGAGCCCCTGAGTTCGAACCTCTCTTGGGTCTGCAGAGCCCGGAATCCCACAGCCGTTACGAATTATCTTATCACAAAAATATATGTTACCAATAATTTCAGTGCTTGCAGAGAATACCTTGCTGAAAACCGCTTGTCATTTCCTTCTGCTCCTTGTTGGGTTCGACACTCTTACTTATCGAAAGGACTATGATAGATCCCCTATACTTGTGGGTCATCAAGATTCTTTTCTGGCGTCGTTGCCGAGGAGTGAAGTGCCTTTGGTAAGTGGAATTCGGTAAGGAAACATTTATATAGTGTGCAGAAATTTACTATCACTTGTTACTATGGAAAATAATCCTTTGAGGGGCTTGTTCGTGGTATCTTCTCCTCGAACGGAAGATCAAAGAGTTGCTCCTCAACCTACTGCACCTACTGAAAATATTTTTTATGAAATTCTTTCGGGTATGATAGAGAAACTGCTAGCTAATCCTTTTGTAGGAGATGGAACATTACATCCCTATATGCACCTAATCTATGTGGATGAAGTTTGTGGATTATTTAAGCTTGCAGATATGCCCGAGGATGTTGCCAAAAAGAAGGTCTTCCCTTTATCTTTGAAGGGAAAGGCATTGACATGGTTCTGGCTATCTGATGATATTGGATCATGGAACTACAACCGGTTGAAATTGGAATTTCATCAGAAGTTTTATCCTATGCATCTGGTTCATCGTGATCGGAATTATATATACAATTTGTGGCCTCGTGAAGGAGAAAGTATTGCTCAAGATTGGGGGAGTATTAAGTCAATGTTATATTCATGCCCCAATCATGAGCTCTCAAGAGAAATTATTATACAAAAAATTTATGCTCCGCTTTCTCATAATGATCGATCCATGCTCGACACTTCTTATACTGGTTCTTTTATGAAGAAGGATATTGAATTCAAATGGGACTTATCGAAAAGAATTAAATGTAACTCTGAAGATTGGGAACTCGGCGAAGGTAAGGAGTCAGGTACAAACCTTAAGTTTGATTGTGTTAAATCTTTTACGGATACCGATGCCTTTCATGATTTTAGCACTAAATATGGACTTGACTTTGAGATAGTAGCTTCTTTTTGTGAATCATTTGCTACTCATGTTGATCTCCCTAAAGAGAAGTGGTTTAAATATCATCCTCCCATTGAAGTTAAAATATTAGAACCGATCAAAGTTGAGGAATAAACTATTACCTATAATGTTGATCCTATTGTTCCTACTACTTATATTGAGAAACCACCTTTTCCTGTTAGAATAAATGATCATGCTAAAGCTTCGACCATGATTCATAAGAGTTATCCTAGAAAACCTACACCTCCTGAACAAATTAAAGTCGAACCTAGTATTGCTATGGTTAAAGATCTTTTGGTTGATAATATTGATGGGCATGTTATTTATTTCTGTGATGAAGCTGCTAGAATTGCTAAACCTGATACTAAAGATAAACATAGACCTGTTGTTGGCATGCCTGTTGTTTCGGTTAAAATAGGAGATCATTGTTTTCATGGCTTATGTGATGTGGGTGTAGTGTGATTTCAATAGCTTATACCTTATACCAAGAAATTATGAATGATATTGCACCTACTAAGATAGAAGAGATTGATGTTACTATTAAGGTTGCCAATAGAGATACTATATCACCAATTGGGATTGTTAGAGATGTTGAAGTCTTGTGTGGGAAAATTAAATACCCTGCTGATTTTCTTGTTCTTGCTTCCCCACAAGATGATTTTGTCCCATTATATTTGGTAGACCTTTCTTGAACACTGTTAGTGCTAAGATAGACTGTGAGAAAGATATTGTTACTGTCGGTTTAAGGGATATGTCTCATGATTTTAATTTCTCCAAATTTCGTAGACAACCCCATGATAAAGAACTGCCTAGTAAGGATGAAATTATTGATCTTGTTTCTATTGTCGTGCCTCCTATTGATCCATTAGAACAATATTTGCTAGACCATGAAAATGATATGTTTATGAATGAAAGAAGGGAAATAGATGAAATATTCTTTAAATAAGGGCCTATTTTGAAACACAATTTGCCTATTGAAATCCTTGGGGATCCTCCTCCACCCAGGGTGATCCCGTGTTTTAGCTTAAACAATTACCTGATACTTTGAAATATGTTTATCTTGATCAAAAGAAGATATATCATGTTATTATTAGTGCTAACCTTTCAGAATATGAAGAAAAAAAGTTATTGAAAACTTTGGAGAAGCACCGTGCCACTATTGGATATACTCTTGATGATCTTAATGGAATTAGTCCCACTATATGTCAGCAAAAAATTAATTTGGAGCCCGATGCTAAACCAGTTGTTGATCATCAATGACGGTTAAATCCTAAGATGAAAGAAGTGGTAAGAAATGAAATACTAAAGCTTCTAGAGGCAGGTATAATTTATCCTATTGCTGATAGTAAGTGGGTAAGTCCCGTTCATTGTGCCCCTAAGAAGGGAGGTATTATTGTTGTTCCTAATGATAAGAATGAATTGATTCCACAAAGAATTGTTGTAGGTTATAGAATGGTAATTGCTTGCCGCAAATTAAATAAAGCCACTAGAAAAGATCATTACCCTCTACCTTTTATTAATCAAATGCTAGAAAGACTATCCAAACATACACATTTTTTCTTTCTAGATGGTTATTCTGGTTTTTCTCAAATACCTCTGTTAAAAGATGATCAGGAAAATATCACTTTTACTTGCCCTTTCGGTACCTTTGCTTATAGACATATGGTTTTTGGTTTATGCAATGCACCCGCTACCTTTCAAAGATGTATGACTTCTATACTCTCTGACCTTTGTGAAAATATTGTTGTGGTTTTCATGGATGATTTCTCCGTTTACAGAACTTCTTTTGATGATTTATTAAGCTACCTTGATCGAGTTTTGTAGAGATGTGAAGAAACTAGTCTTGTCTTGAATCAGGAGAAGTGCTACTTTATGGTTAATGAAGTTATTGTCTTGGGGCATAAAATTTCTGAAAGAGGTATTGAAGTTGATAAAGCTAAAGTAGTCGCTATTGAAAAGATGCCGTCTCTTGCAAAAAGATGTTCCTTTTGTTTTTGATGATGATTGTGTACAAGAATTTGAAATACTTTAGAAGGCCTTGATTTATGCACCTATTGTTCAACCACCTGATTGGAATTTACCCTTTGAAATTATGTGTGATGCTAGTGATTATGTTGTTGGTGCTATTTTAGGACAAAGAGTTGATAAGAAATTGTATGCCAGTCATTATGCTAGTAAAACTCTAGACAGTGCCCAGAGAAATTATGGTACTACTGTAAAGGAATTTTTAGCAGTTGTTTTTGCTTGTGATTAGTTCAGATCTTATATTTTTTATTCCAAAGTAACAGTTCACACTGATCATGCTGCTATTAAATATCTTATGGAAAAGAAAGATGCTAAACCTAGACTTATTAGATGGGTTCTCTTGTTACAAGAATTTTATTTGCATATTATTGATAGAAAGGGAGCTGAGAACCCCGTTGCAGACAACTTGTCTAGGTTAGAAAATGTTCTTGATGACCCACTGCCTACTGAAGATAGCTTTCCTGATGAAAAATTAGCTGTCATAAATGCCTCCCGTAATACTCCATGGTATGTTGATTATGGTAATTACATTGTTGCTAAATTTATACCACCTAGTTTCACATACCAGAAAAAGAAAAGGTTTTTCTATGATTTCAGACATTACTTTTGGGATGACCCACACCTTTATAAAGAAGGAGTAGATGGTGTTATTATATGTTGTGTACCTAAGCATGAACAGGAACAGATGCTACGCAACTGTCACTCCGAGGCTTCCGGAGGACACCATGCTGGAGATAGAACTGCACATAAGGAATTGCACTTTGGTTTTTATTGGCCCACTCTCTTCAAGGATGCTCGTAAGTTTGTCTTGTCTTGTGATGAATGCCAAAGAATTGGTAATATTAGTAGATGTTAGGAAATGCCTATGAATTATTCACTTGTTATTGAACCATTTTATGTTTGGGGCTTTCATTATAAGGGACCTTTTCCTTCCTCTAATGGGTATACACATATTCTAGTTGCTGTTGATTATGTTACTAAGCGGGTTGAAGCTATTCCAACTAGTAGTGTTGATCATAACACTTCTATTAAGAGGCTTAAAGAAGTTATTTTTCCGAGGTTTGGAGTCCCTAGATATTTAATGACTGATGGTATTTCACATTTTATTCATGGTGCTTTTCGTAAAATGCTTGCTTAGTATGATGTTAACCATAGAATTGCATCTACATATCATCCTCAGTCTAGTGGTCAAGTAGAATTGAGCAATAGAGAGATTAAATTGATTTTGCAAAAGACTGTTAATAGATCTAGAAAGAATTGGTCCAAGAAACTTGATGATGCATTATGGGCTTATAGTACTGCTTATAAAAATCCTATGGGTATGTCTCTATATAAAATGGTTTATGGAAAGGCTTGTCACTTACGTCTCAAACTAGAACATAAGGCATATTGGGCTATTAAAGAGCTCAATTATGATTTGAAACTTGCTGGTGAGAAGAGGTTATTTGACATTAGCTCGCTTGATGAATGGAGAACCCAAGCCTATGAGAATGCAAAGTTGATTAAAGAAAAGGTTAAAAGATGGCATGACAAGAGGATACAAAAGCGTGAGTTTCATGTAGGTGATCATGTTTTGCTATACAACACTCATTTAAGATTTTTTGTAGGAAAACTTCGCTCCAAATGGGAATGTCGTTACATTATCGAGGAGGTCTATCATTCCGGTGCCATCAAAATAGACCAATGCCGAAGGCACAAATCTGAAGGTGGTAAACGTTCAAAGAACCAAACATTATATCTCAAGTAATCCCATAAATGTTGAGACCAATATAGTTGACACCGTAAGACCGGAGGAGCACATAAGGGACACTTTCCAGAACGTTTCAGACTCCGAAAAGGAATAGGTATGTGGTACGGTAAGTAAACCGACTCCAAAACTATTCTAATAGCAATTTTTCTCCGTTTTGGAATATTTAAAAAATTAGGAAAATTAAAAGTTGTCCGAAAGAGACACGAGGAGACCACAAGGGTGGAGGGCAGGCCCTACCCCCTAGGCATGCCACCTGCCTTGTGGCCACCTCGTGTGCCCTCCAGACTTTGTTAATCTCCCGGAGGTTTTGACCACCGTACCACAACAAAATCCTCGATTTTTGTATTTAGCTATTTCTGCAGCAGATTTAGAGCAATATGTTGTCCCAGGATTCAGAGGGAGAAAGCTATGTGACCGATTACGTTGCAGACCCCAAGGTCTACGGGGATTTGGAGCATTGTGGTTGGACCACGAAGGAAGAAGAAAACTATGATCCTAAGGGAAAGGAGGAGACAAGCTTGGATGAAGATGAAGTCCCACTACCTCAACCTGGGGACATGTACGTGGAGTTCAAAGGTCATGTCTCCCTAATAAAGCAAAGAAACCTAATATCGAGTTTATCCCTTTTCGTCTCTTGCAGGAAAATAAACATGAATTATGTAAAAAGATACTAAGTCTTGAGCAGGAGATCGATGAATTAAGGGAGGAAAATTCTGTCCTCAAGCGCAAGCTAAGGAAGAAGCCTACTACATCAACAACTCCATCATCACCACCTTTGAAGAAATAGACATAAATACATGGGTATGGGCACTCCCCTTGGCAACTGCCAAGCTTGGGGGAGGTTCCTCGATATCATAACACAATCACACCTCTATCTTTATGGTTTTTCTTGGTTCAGTCCTTTTGGTTATATCTTGATCTAGTACAATAAACTTTTTAGTTTGATCTAGCTTTGGGTTTTGTTTCGATCTCTATCTATGTAATCAAGTCCGTAAGCTATATAATAAAGAGTATTTTTGAGTTGAGGGTTTTCCTATCTTGCTATGATCTTAAGGGAATTAAAGAAATAATAAATAGAAATAAAAATTTCATATATTGATCTTATGGAGAGTAATGACTTCACATATAAAGTGTATGATGAATAAAAGTTTTTGAGAGTTGACATGCATAGTTTTGGTCTTGCAATTAATAGGAAGTAATCAAGAAAAAGAGGTTTCACATATAAATATACTATCTTGGACATCTTTTATAATTGTGAGCACTCATTAAAATATGACATGCTAAAAAGTTGATGTTGGACAAGAAAGACAACGTAATGGGTTATGTTTTCTTATATCCGAATAGAAGTCATATTGTCATGGGCATCCAACATGTTTAGCTTGCCTTTATCTCTCTTGCTAGCCAAATTCTTTGCACCAAGTAGAGATACTACTTATGCTTCCAAACACCCCTTAAACCATTTTTGCCATGAGAGTCCACCATACCTACCTATGGATTGAGTAAGACCCTTCAAGTAAGTTGTCATCGGTGCAAGCAATAAAAATTGCTCTCTAAATATGTATCATCTTTTAGTGTGAAGAAAATAAGCTTTATACAAACTTGTGATATGGACGAAATAAAAGCGACGGACTTCATAATAAAGTTCTTTATCACAAGCGGCATCATAAAGTGACGTTCTTTTGCATTAAGATTTTGTGCATCCAAACATAAAAGCGCATGACAACCACTGCTTCCCTCTGCGAAGGATATTTTATGTTTATAAGAGTCATGGTGATCTTCACCTTTCCCTTCTACACTTTTTCCTTTGGCAAGCACTGTGTGTTGGAGAGATCGGATATATATATCCACTAGGATGTAGGTTTCCATAAAGTATCATTGTTGACATTACCCTTAAGGTAAAAGGTTGGGAGGCGAAACTATAAGCCCCTATCTTTCTCTGTGTCCGATTGAAACTTTGTACCCATAAGTATCGCATGAGTGTTAGAAATTGTGAAAGACCAAATGATAGTTGAGTATGTGGAATTGTTGAAAAGCTCTTATAATGACTCTTTCTGATGTTATGATAAATTGCAGTTGCTTCAATGGCTAAGATTATAGTTTGTTAGTTTTCAATGAAGTTTCCAATTCATACTTTACCTTGTGAATGAATTGTTACTATAGCATAAGAAATTATATGACAATATATGTTTTGTTCTAAAGATGATCATGATGCCCTCATGTCCGTATTTTATTTTGTCGACACCTCTATCTCCAAACATGTGGACATATTTTTTGATATAGGCTTTTGCTTTAGGACAAGCAAGGTCTAAGCTTGGGGGAGTTCATACGTCCATTTTGCATCACTTTTATTTTGATATTTATTGCATTATGGGCTGTTATTACACATTATAGCACAATACTTATGCCTTTGATCTCTTATTTTACAAGGTTTACATGAAGAGGGAGAATGCCGACAGCTGGAATTCTGGACTGGAAAGAGAGCAAATATTAGAGACATATTCTGCACAACTCCAAAAGTCCTGAAACTTCACGGAGAATATTTTTAGAATATATAAAAAATATTGGGTGAAGAAAGCACCAGAGAGGGGCCACCTGCCATCCACAAGGGTAGAGGGCACGCTTTATCCCCTGGGAGCGCCCTCCAGTCTTGTTGGCACCCTGGCAGGCCCTTGACGCCCATCTTTTGCTATATGGTGTGTTTTGACCTAGAAAAAATCAGAAGGAAGGTTTTGGGATGAAGCGTCGTCATCTCGAGGTGAAACCTGGGCAAAACCGATCTAGGGTTCCAGCGGAACTGTTCTGCCGGGGAAATATCCCTTCGGGATGGGGAAATCATCGCCATCGTCATCACCAACAATCCTCTCATCAAGAGGAGGTCAATCTCCATCAACATATTCACCAACACCATCACCTCCCAAACCCTAGTTCATCTCTTGTATCCAATCTTTGTCTCAAAACCTCAGATTGGTACATGTGTGTTGCTAGTAGTGTTGATTACTCCTTGTAGTTGATGCTAGTTGGTTTATTCGATGGAAGATCATATGCTCAGATCCTTAATGATAATTAATACTCCTCGGATTATGAACATGAATATGCTTTATGAGTACTTGTCAGGACCCCGATCCTAAGTCACATCGATCTAGCATGTAACACCCCATATCACTTTGCGGCCTCACGCACGGTATTCCTACGGGTGTCGCCTTACCATGCCCGGGACCGTTTGCGCCTTTTGGCACACGTATATGATAGTGTCGCTAGCAACCATATGACAGAGAACCCGGGCTGACATGGCTAGTCTTGAACCCAAAGTGGCACTAACTTACAGGGACAGGCATACATGACCCAGCATCGAACGTGTCGGTCATCAGCGAGTGAATCCGGGCTGTAGCAACTGGGCTAACAGGACTCCGATAAACCGGGCTGTAGCGGGCTAACAGGACTCCGGTATTCATCGCGTGACATTTCCTCGAAGGGACAGACACATGAACGAAGAAGGACACATGCCGGCCAGCCTAAGTGTTCCGGAGCAGTAGCATGCTACCATGGCTCAGTGGAAAGACTAGGAGACATTTCCCGGTAAGAGAGGCTACTAAGGATAAACAACTAGATAGTCAGATCCCACACATAGCAATACACGTTACACGTACGCATAACATGCAAGTATGTGTTGTACAACATGGCATCACATCATAACTCAATAACTCACATAGATAAAGCTCAAAGAGCCATCATAGCCTTTATTTCAAATAGGGGTCACAAGACCCATCATACAGAGCATACAAGCAACAAGCGGAAGCATTACATGTCTGGGTACAGACATCTACAAATGAAAAAGGCTGAAGAGCCTGACTATCTACAACATCCGATCAAGATCGTAGCTGAGGAACAAACTACTCGTCGAAGTCCACGAGAACACTATTAAGACCGAAGTCTCCACTGCAAAAACATAAATAAAGCAACATGAGTACAAAGGTACTCAGCAAGACTTACATCAGATCCTACCATACATGCATGGGTGTCAAGAAGGTAATGTGGGGTTTAGTTGCAGCAAGCCAGCTTTGACTCAGTGGCTATCCTGTTCTACGACTACCAGAAACTCTTGAGGTGATATGGCGCACACGAGTCCACTAATCACCACACAATACACTACTATGGATTCATCCCCGTCTCCCTACGAGAAGGCCATCCATAGCACTCACACTTGTCTTGAGCTTTTTAGAGTATACACTTCAAGTTGTCTATGTACCATGTAAGCATCCAAGAAGTCCATAACCGCGGACCCGGCTATTCGAATAGATCATGTTAACCCTGCAGGGGTGTACTTCTTCACACACGCTCTCGCCACTTACCGCCATGTACACGTCATGTATCTTGGCAACCTTCAAGCGGAAGCCTGGCGAGGGTGTCGGCCACGACCTGACTAACCACACAAGACTCTAGTCCAGGTTTATCGCCTATTCGGGTTCCATCCGCAAGGAGATCCGGCCGGGGTTTCGCTCACGGCCCCAAACGATGTGTGCAGGGTTCCCGAGCCCACCATTCGGGTGCCACTCGGTACACCAGGCCACGTGTGCCTAGTCTGTCCCAAGCCCACCCTGTCGGGTGCCACTTGGTAGAAAAATAGCACTACCTACAAACACCAGAAACTAGTTGCGACTCCTGGACAGAGACCAAGTTGGTTAATAAGTCGAGAAGGGTCGAGTTACCGGAACCCAATGTGTGGTAGTATCGAGTCATTGGACAACATACATAGAACTCAGTGCTTAAGGACGGTTCCGGTGAGACAACCCACCATGTACTCCTACATGGCCTCTCACCGCTACCTTTACCAAATCATGTTCACACACTTCACTCTCAGCATCAGAACATATCATAACACTCCAACTCATTCCCAATGAATCAGACCTGACACAACTCTAAGCAATAGCAGGCATAACATGGTAGGAACACAACAATGGCTTCAATCAACTCCTACACATGCTAGTGGGTTTCAACTATTTACTGTGGCAATGACAGGTCATGCAGAGGAATGGGTTCAACTACCGCAGCACAAAGTAGCAGATGAATCGTTGTTGTCCTAATGCAATAACTGAGAGAAGGAGTGAGAGAGTAGGATTGTATCGAAATGAACAAGGGGGTTTGCTTGCCTGGTAGATCAACAAAGGAGGCACTGCTTCACAGATAGGTACTCTGGAACGGTCTCCGAAGCAAGACCTATCGAGAAGGAATGGTGCCAACAATCAATACACAAGCATATGCAACAATATGATGCATGAACATGGCATGAAGATGTGATGTTGTTTGAGCTAATGCAACTAGTAATCATTTGGTTTGAAGTCCATTTGAACCAAAAGCTCAAATGCAACTCTAAAATAAGTCTCTTAATATGCCATAATGTGTTTTCTCATATTCAGAATGTATAAGTTGGTTTGTCATGCATGAAACTAGTACAGATGGAAAGATTGCATTTTTTTGATAATTTTTCATATATAAATTATTTCAATCTGAGCTACGGTTGAATTTCTATGAATTTTAGAAGTTTTGCTAATTTCTGGAATTTCCTGATATAATCTAAACCAGAAAATCAATAATTGCGTCAGCATGACGTCATGCCTGCGTCAGCAGGTCAACGGTGCTTACCAGGTCAAATCTGACGTGTGGGGTCCACACGTCAGTGACACAGGGTAAACAGAGGGTTAGATTAACTTAATTAAAAGATTAGGGGGCACCGGGGCCCACATGTCATTGTCAGGGGGTTAACTAAGCGGTGATTAGCACTAAGCTAATCACCTGATGGGCCGGGCCCACATGGCGGGGCTCAGGCGACGGGGCTCGCCGCCGGCGACCTCTGGACGCGGCGGAGTCCGCGCCACAGGCCACGGGGACGGCGTCTGAGAGCACCGGGGCGTAGCCCGGGCTCGTCCGCATCCAGGGGAGCAGACGGGAAGCCGCGGGGACGCCGGAGCTCGCCGGGGCGAAGCTCGGGGCGGCGGCCGGAGTTTGGCTTCGAGCGGAAACGGGCTGCGGGGCACGGGGAGGCCACCTGAGGGGCTCGGCGGCACCCTCGTGGCACCGGGAGCATGATGGGGTGCTTGGTTTGGGCAGAGGCGGGCCGAGACGACGACGGCGACATGGACGGCGGCGAGAGGCTTCGGCCGTGGTGGGGAGGAGGGCTACGGCGTGCGGGCAGCTAAACGGAGAGAGGGGAACGGTGGCGGATCTCACCGCGGTTGCAGCGGGCGTCGAAGCGGGCTCGGGGACGCACTAGAGACGGCGAATCAGAGTCGGCGGTCGGCGGCGTCCGAGGAGGAAGACGATGGCGACAACGGCTCCACAGGGCGTCCGGCGTCTTGTGGCTTGACGGAGGAGACGAGGAAGTCGTGGTGGAGCTTCTGCGCGTGTCGGAGAGGCGAGGGGGAGGCTGTGGCTACGTAGGCGATGAGCGGCGGCGACGAGCTCCGCTCGGTGGTGCTCGGGAGGGAGAGAGCAGATGAGGGAGAGACACGGGAGAGTGGGAGAGGGTCGAGGGGCCGCGTGGCGTCCCCAGGGAGTAGCGGAGGCAAGCAGGGAGGCAGGAGGTGGCCGAGCGTGTGCCGGCGTGCGTCGGCCACGCGCGCTGCCTACTGGCGCGAGGAAGACGACAGGGGAAGGCTGTTGGGCTGGGCCAACAGTGCTGGGCCTGTGGGCCGAAGGTAGGCGCCAGGTAAGTTTCTCCTCTTTATTTCTTTTTCTATTTTTCTGACATATGTTTTGATTTAATTAAAATACTAAATCATTTTATTTTCTTATGCCAATTTTTATAGAAGCTAGTGGTATTGTTCCAGAACTCCCAAACAAGTGGCATAATTTTTGGACATATATTAATATATATAACTAATATATTTCCAATGCAAATATTTATGCATTAATTCCAAATGCCCAAAGTAATTACTTATGAGCTCTTAAAAATATTGGTTTGATTTTTATCTCTGTCCAATATTTTCAGAGAGCAGCATGAGCATTTTCTTGGACCTTTTTGGAGCAATTTTTATTTGGATCATTTCAAAAATGATTCTGAGGGTTCCACCAATCCTCATTTCAAATTTAAATGGAATATAAACATGATGCACAAATAACTAGCTAGTCTAGGTCATACCAGACTAGGGATGTGACAGTACTTACGTTTGTTCCTGAGGACATGGGAAATGTCTTGTTATAAGTAATCATGTGAATTTGGTATTCGTTCGATATTTTGATGAGATGTATGTTGTGTTTCCTCTAGTGGTGTTATGTGAATGTCAACTACATGACACTTTACCATGATTTGGGCCTAGGGGGGGCATTGGGAAATAATAAGTAGATGATGGGTTGCTAGAGTAACAAAAGCTTAAACCCTATTTATGTGTTGCTTCGTAAGGGGCTGATTTGGATCCATATGGTTCATGCTATGGTTGGGTTTACCTTAATTCTTGTTTCGTAGTTGCGGATGCTAGCGAGAGGGGTTAATCATAAGTGGGAGGTTAGTCCAAGGAAGGACAACACCCAAGCATTGGTCCAGCCACATATCAAATTATCAAAGTAACGAACACAAACCATATGAGCATGATGAAAACTAACTTGACAGTAATACCCATGTGTCCTCGGGAGCACTTTGCTTTATATAAGAGTTCGTCCAGGCTTGTCCTTTGGTACAAAAAGGATTGGTCCACCTTGCTGCACCTTGTTTACTTTTGTTACTTGTTACCCGTTACGAATTATCTGATCACAATACTATTTGTTACCGATAATTTCAGTGCTTGCAGAGAATACCTTCGACACTCTTACTTATCGAAAGGACTACAATAAATCTCCTATACTTGTGGGTCTTCAGCCGCCAGTGCCGAGCGCCTTGCCTCGTGAGATGCCAATGCAGGTTGTCCGAACCACTAGTATGTGGCACCGACATTTAGCAGGCCGAAGGGCATGCAGATGTAGTTGTAGGGAAAACCTTTGCTCCAGTCGATGCGCGACGACCAGAAGAGATCTTGACAAGCGGCCATGTTGAGACTCGGGATGTTGGCGCAGACGCGCAGCTCGCCACCCACGTCGTGAGCAGAACCTGAACCGATAGGACACAGGGGGTAGCGCTCGCCCCACATGGCTCGTGCTTCCTGAAGCTCGCAAATCACCTTGGTGATGAACTTTTGTGCTCCTGGCCTTGCGCCGTGTTCCTTGCTTGCGGGGGCGCGCATCGAAGCATTCCTCCAAGTGGTGCCCGAGCACCTCCCTCGTCGCACTGGTCAGGTCGGAGGCCCTCCTGGTGGAAGCCCCTGAGCCTGTCCCGAGGGAGGCGCTAGGTGCGCCTTCCTGTGCGGGAGGGAGGCACGCCGCAGCACCTGGCGCGGCAGTCGAGGCGTCTCCGACAAGTGCCTTTTTTGCCTCAGGACGACTCTTGGGGAGGATCTGCTTCTTCTTCGCGGGGACAGCCTCAGGGGGCGCGCCGTCGGAACCTCGGCCACTGCGGCCCGGTAGGCGTGCTCGAGGGAGTAGACCACATCCTTCTCTTCACAGGCAATAGTGATGACGTCACTATATCCTGGCATCAGGAGGACGTTGTAGCTATGGTGGATAGCCACCATAACCTTGGCGAGAGCATGACACCCTAGGATGGCATTGTATGGGAGGCCAATGTGGGCCATGTCTAAGTAGATGATCTCGGTGTGGTAGTTGTCATGATTACCACATGTGACACTACAAGAAACCTGGTAATCTGTGACAGATTCCTGGTGACGTTTCTGGTGTTCGTCAACGATTGTGATAGATTGCTTGCTGCTGTGAGTAAATTTGTCACCGATCTGCAAGACAGATGGGCCTAAGAATGGCAGCTCCTCATTGATGGTTGTCGTGGTACTGTCACAGAAATTGTCATGGATCAACCAACTCGGCCTCGCTGGGCCTAGTTTTTTTAGAAGAGCCAAACGTCATGGATTACGACTTCTACTAATGTTGCATGTGTGCCCCATGTTTGGCCCACATGTCAGTTGGATTAAAACAGTGCCTTATGTCAAAATAAAACTAAAATAGTACCGATTCCTCAAAAAAGCTAGACAGAAAAAGCAAATCACTCAAATCCTGATCCCGTTAGCGGTCGGTGCCGCCAGCCGCACCGACGATTGCCTGGGCGAGGGTGCTTAGATCTGGCGAGGTGGACCGTGTAGGTGTCATCTTAAAGATCCCTTCTAATCCCTGGATTGCCCTTGCAAACTACAGAAGGGACAGCCACTGTCCGCCAGCGTCGGGCCAGCGAGCCAACCACTGCCCTCCATTGCCGTGCTTAAGAGCAATCCACCACCGACATTGCTGTAGCATACACTCCCCCTTCTTAACGTAGGCCTGCAGCGAGGTACATTTCTGACAGAAAAAAGATCTCTTAATTTTCTTCTATTTTTGTTAGCTTGAGCATACAGAGAGAAATTAAGATGGTTCTCCCATCCTTAGTATTGTTATTCTGTTGTAGTTGAATCGATTGAGCTGAATATTATTTGGATTCTTATTCCATACAAAGAGAAATTCCAGTGATGCAGTTGAAAAACAAATTACTATAGCTCACAATTCCAGTTACCTTTTTGCTTAATCTGCAATTTATTTTTACATGCTTTAGCTTGATGCTGTTGTGGATGAATTTGCCCATGTACACAAGATAAGAAGGCAAGAAGCAATTATTGATTGGCCAATAAACAGTACAGGGGGCATGACAGCTTGGTTGCAGGCTGTAGTACTGAATTATTGTTTGCAACTACTGAACTATGGTATACTGGACCATTGGGTGAGCCATTGAAAAAAAGGGATTTAGAACTCAGTCTGTAGAGGTCAAAATTTCCTTGTAATGTTGCAACAGTAAGGAGAGAACAGTAGTTGAAATGACAGTAAGATAGACTAGTGGTTGAGTTTTGAGGCTGTAGTTTACCATTCAGTAGTTATATTTGGCTATCTGGAAATATGTTGTACTTGAAACATGATAGCCGTATATTTTACAAAGAATCTTACCTGCTGGCATGAGAGGGTTTCTGGACAGTGATATATATAGCTGAGTTAGGCAAGTTTTTTAGGGAACTGTGGAGCAAAAATCTTAACAGGGATGTGTTAGCTAAAATGAAGAAAGAAATCCCTGTAATTCAGTGCAAGCTTGAGAAAATTCCCCCTCGGCTTTATTTGATGTGATGGTGCACCTTGCCATACATTTACCCGAAGAGGCTTTGATCCGAGCTCCCATACAATATGGGTGGATGTACCCGGTTGAAAGGAGATTGTATACTTTAAAGTGCTATGTGAGGAATAGGGCACGTCTAGAAGGTTCAATTGTTGAGGCATACATTGCCAATGAATGCCTGACATTTTGCTCCAAGTACATGGATGATTCTGAAATTATATTAAATTGAAAACCAATATATGCAGGTTTCTCATATGAAGAAGATAATGGTGTTGATGTTTTTGGTCATGGAGTAAATTTTACTTCGGGATATGAATATCAATATGTTAATGAGAAAAAAGAATTTGATCAGATTTTGTGGTCTGTAATGAACAATTGTGGGAAAGCTCAAAAATATTTCGAGTATGTTCTCACTTCTGAACTTGTGTATGTTGCATTTGTTTGTACATATGTGATCTATTGACCAATATGCTTTATCTTATTTGCCAGAATTTTCAGAGATGAGTTAAAGAGAAAAGGGGTTCCAAACATCGATAAAGAGCTTCTGAAAGAATTTCAGACATGGTTCAAGAACTATGTTAGTTTCATTCCCATCTAGTTATTATTTTTGGTTGTTAGATTTTACTACAGATCCTAATCTATGTGTTTGTGCTTTGTAGATGATGAGGCTGCAAGATGAGCATAGTGAAGAGGTAGACGAAGATGTCTTTGCCTTGGCATGCGGTCCTGGTCAGAGAGTCAGGAAATACTCATCGTGCATAATGAATGGCATAGATATAGTATTTTTGACTGTGATAGCAACAAGAGACTACAGAACAGTGGAGTCATGACTGAAGGTGAACATAATGGTCGGGTCATACATTTTTATGGAACCTTGAAAGAGATCATTCAGTTGGACTACAATTTGGATGATAGGTTCTATTTAAATGTGACTCGTTTAAACTTGATGGAAAGAATACTGGGCTACGAAATGATCGTTTTTTAAAAGCATCAATGTTGGAAGTTTATGGTACAAGGACGATTCTTTCATTCTGCCTACTCAGGCTACAAAGGTTTTTTAGTTGCCAGACATGTAGTATGGGAAAAATTGGCAAGTTGTGGAACGTTTGATCATAGGCATCTCTTTAATATTAGTGAAAGTGAGGATGCACCTTTTGCCGGTCCTGCATATCAAGAGGTGGAGTGATGTGATGAGGATGGTAGGAGAACATGGGTTTTTGACCTTACATCTAAGAAGCCTTTGCATAGAGACAATGAGCAAGGTATTATTTTTGAAGCTAATGTTGTTGCATGCTTGATGAGAGAAAAAAGCACAGAAGTGTACAAAGGTGGCAATGAAGATGAAGATGATACAGGTCTGCAGAATTGCAGCAAAGACGAAGGAGGTGGCATGATGGATGTTGATAGCGATGACGAGTAGAAGAACTAACTGATATTGTGTCAGACTTCGGGGAAGTAACTTGTTGAAACATGCAGCATGCCATTTTTATCATCATAGTATGTTGTGTTTTTTCTCTATACTCTCATGTTTATGGAACAATGTTGTTAGAAGAACTCGCAGAGATATTTTCTGTTGGTCCTCGCTGAAAGATGTTGTTATTCAGGGGCAAGTTGTGTGCACTTTTGTGTTACTGAAAGATATTGCTATATTTTCATACTGATATTTACTCTTGCCTAGTGTTGTTTACTGAAAGATATTGTTATCTTTACCTACTGCTATTTACTCTTGCTATTTTATGCACTACATGATGTTTTCCTTGAGTGTATGATAGTGATTTTGTAGTCCTAGATGATGTACACTTGTTATTCAGCAAAGTGATTCAGAGATATCATGAAGCTATACAGTGTATTTAGGTGTGTGCTATTCTGAACTTTTTAGTTCAGTATTGTTGTAATCAGTTCCAAATTTAGAGATGTCATCAAGCAACCCCAAGCAAGAGAGCAGTTCCAGCCATGTAACTTAGCAGAATGACACACCTTACTACCCTAGCCATGTACCCAAAACCTCTGGACAAAATACCATGTACAATGTCATTGCATCAACCATCAAAGTTTGCTGTAGGAACTGATTTTCATCAAGACAGTGCATCTATCCTTAGCCATTCGTCTCTATCTCATTTGCATACTCTAATTGTTCATGACTGGGTGGCGCACCTGCCCCAGGGGAGTGATGTAACGCCCCGAGACCGATGCGCCAGGTGTCTTCCAGTTATTTGCCGTCGTTGCCATGTCATTTTCTTGCATGTTGCAATTTGCCATGTCATCATCTGCATTCCATCTGCATGTTTTTCAAAACTTGCATCCGCTCGGGTTCCCACGGTTCTCTCCGTTTTCCATTTTGAGCCCAACCACACTTGCACGCGCCCGTGGCACCTCCCAGTTCTTGTTTTGTGAGCCGCCAAAAAACGTGCTCGGAATGGGCCGAGATTTGCCGAGTGGCCTTGGTATATCACCGGTAGACTGCCTATCAAATTTCGTTCCATTTGGAGGTCGTTTGATGCCCCAACGGTTAACCGAGTTAACCGAAAGCCCCTCTCTCTTTGCAGCCTAGCACCCTTTCACCACAACCCACTAGCCCATCTAACTCCCCTCCATGCTCTCCACCATTCGATCACGATCGCGTGAGCGAAAACGGCACCTCATTTGGACTCTCCTATCTCCCTCTACCTATATAAAGGCCCTCCCCTTCCATTTTCACGGTTGAAACCCTAGTCCCCTCTTCCTCCGCGCCGCCGGACACGTCCCCGTCGCGCCGGACGATACGTCTCCAATGTATCTACTTTTCCAAAAACTTTTTCCCTTGTTTTGGACTCTAACTTGAATGATTTGAATGAAACTAACCCGGACTAACGCTGTTTTCAGCACAACTGCCATGATGTTGTTTTATGTGTAGAAAGCATAAGTTCTCGGAATGTCCTGAAAATCCACGGAGGGACTTTTTGGAAAATATAAAAATACTGGCGAAAGAATCAAGACCAGGGGCCCACACCCTATCCACGAGGGTGGGGGGCGCGCCCCCCTGTCTGGTGGGCCCCCTGGACCTCCACCGACCTCAATTCCAACTCCATATATTCACGTACGGGGAGAAAAAAATCAGAGAAAAAGTTTCATCGCATTTTATGACACGGAGCCGCCACCAAGCCCTAATCTCTCTCGGGGGGGGGCTGATCTTGAGTCCGTTCGGGGCTCTGGATAGGGGGATTCGTCGCCGTCATCATCATCAACCATCCTCGATCACCAATTTCATGATGCTCACCGCCGTGCGTGAGTAATTCCATCACAGGCTTGCTGGACGGTGATGGGTTGGATGAGATTTACCATGAAATCAAGTTAGTTTTGTTAGGTTTTGTTCCCTAGTATTCACTATGTTCTGAGATTGATGTTGCTATGACTTTGCTATGCTTAATGCTTGTCACTAGGGCCCGAGTGCCATGATTTCAGATCTGAACCTATTATGTTTTCACGAATATATGTGTGTTCTTGATCCTATCTTGCAAGTTTATAGTCACCTATTATGTGTTATGATCCGACAACCCCGAAGTGACAATAATGGGGATACTTCTCGGTGATGACCGTAGTTTGAGGAGTTCATGTATTCACTATGTGCTAATGCTTTGTTCCGGTTCTCTATTAAAAGGAGGCCTTAATATCCCTCAGTTTCCGCTAGGACCCCGCTGCCACGGGAGGGTAGGACAATAGATGTCATGCAAGTTCTTTTCCATAAGCACGTATGACTATTTACGGAATACATGCCTACATTACATTAATGAACTGGAGCTAGTTCTGTGTCACCCTATGGTATAGCTATTACATGAGGAATCGCATCCGGCATAATCATCCATCACTGATCCATTGCCTACGAGCTTTTCACATCTTGTGCTTTGCTTATTTACTTTTCCGTTGCTATTGTTACAATCACTACAAAACCCGAAAACATTACTTTTGCTACCGTTACCTTTATTATCATACTACTTTGCTACTAAATACTTTGCTGCAGATACTAAGTTATCCAGGTGTGGTTGAATTTACAACTCAACTGCTAATACTCTAGAATATTCTTTGGCTCCCCTTGTGTCGAATCAATAAATTTGGGTTGAATACTTTACCCTCGAAAGCTATTGCGATCCCCTACACTTGTGGGTTATCAAGACTAATTTATGGCGCCGTTGCCGGGGAGCATAACTCTATTCTCTGAGTCACTTGGGATTTATATCTGTTGACCACTATGAAGAACTTGAAAGACGACAGAACTACGATTTTTGCCTCAACTACGAGGGGAGGTAAGGAACTGCCATCTAGCTCTGCACTAGATTCTCCTTCTGTTTTGAGTAAGCTTGCGACACCTAAACCTGCCACTGCTATGAATTCTGATATATCGCATGTTATTGATGATGCCACTTCTGCTATGCACGATACTTATGAAACTACTTCTGTGCGTGATACTACTTTGCCATTAGGTAAATTTCTTGATGAACAACTTGCTAGAGTTATGGGGAATGAAATTATTGAAGATGCTATTATTGATGATAGTGATGATGAAAATTCTCCCAATGATTATGAATTGCCTGTTGTTCCTGAGGGTTATGTTAGGAATGAAGAAGCTGCTAGAGCTATCTTTGCTTGCAATGATAGATATGATCTTAAAAAGTTATTAGCTAAATGGAAGCAGCAGTCTCTTAATGCTAGAATGAAACCCGACCCTGCTTTTGCTACTTCACCTATCTGTGTTACTGATAAGGATTATGAATTCTATGTTGATACTGAGATTATTACTTTATTTGAATCTGATCCTTTTTATGACCTTGAATCTGAATCTGTTGTGGCACATCTTACCAAGTTGAACGATATAGCTACCATGTTTACTCATGATGATAAATCTCGCTATTTTTATATCCTTAAGATATTTCCGTTCTCATTAAAGGGTGATGCTAAGACTTGATATAATTCTCTTGCTCCTGGTTGTGTGCATAGTCCCGAGGATATGATTTATTACTTCTCTGCTAAATATTTCCCTGCTCATAAGAAACAAGCTGCCTTGCAGGAAATATATAATATTGTGCAAATCAAAGAAAAGAGTCTCCCACAAGCTTGGGGGAGGCTTCTCCGATTACTTAATGCTTTGCCTGATCACCCTCTGAAGAAAAATGAAATACTTGATATCTTTTATAATGGACTAACCGATGCTTCCAAGGACTACTTGGATAGTTGTGCTGGTTGTGTTTTCAGGGAAAGAAGAGTCGACAAAGCTGAATTACTATTGAATAATATGTTGACTAATGAAAATAATTGGACTCTTCCTGAGCCAATTCCTGAGGCAATTCCTGAACCAATTAAGCCAACTCTCCTAAACCCACTCCGAAGAAGAGAGGTGTTTTATTTCTCAGTCCTGAAGATATGCAAGAGGCAAAGAAATCAATGAAAGAAAAAGGTATTAAAGCTGAAGATGTTAAGAATTTACCACCTATTGAAGAAATACATGGTCTTAATATACCGCTTGTTGAAGAACCACATTGTCTTGATAACCCGACACAGGTAGTAAAGGTAAATTCTCTCTATAGATATGATAAAGTTGAAATCCCCTCTACTAAATTTCATAGCCCATGCTTAGATGAATTTGATGACTTTATGGCTAGACAAGAAAGTTTTAATGCTTATGTTGGTAGAGAGTTAAAGAATAATGCTTTCGAGGTAGGACGCGTGAGTGATAATATGGCTAGAGTTAAAAGTGAACTCAAACTCATTAGCAAATATACTTCTATGGTTGCAACTCAAGCTGAGCAAGTACTTAAAGCTCAAAATGATTTGCTTGATGAATTAAATAATAAAAATGACTTTGCTGTTAGGGTGGCTACTAGAACTGGTAGAATGACTCAGGAAACTTTGTATCCTGAAGGCCACCCTAAGAGAATCGAGCAAGATTCTCAGAGAAATAATTTAGAGGCACCTAGTTCTTCTAAAAAGAAGAAAAATAAAAATGATAGGACTTTGCATGCTTCTAGTAAACCTGTTGTAGACACACCTGAGAATCCCAATGATATTTCTATTTATGATGCTGAAACACAATCAGGTGATGAACATGAAACTAGTGATAATGTTAATGATAAGGTTCATGTTGATGCTCAATCTAGCAAAAACAATGGAGTAGAGACTGAACCTCCTGTTGATCTTGATAACCCACAATCAAAGAATCAACGTTATGATAAGAGAGATTTTGTTGCTAGGAAGCATGGTAGAGAAAGAGAACCATGGGTCCAAAAACCCATGCCCTTTCCTCCTAAACCATCCAATTCAAAGGATGATGAGGATTTTGAGCGCTTTGCTGAAATGATTAGACCTATTTTCTTACGTATGCGCTTAACTGATATGCTCAAAGTAAATCCTTATGCTAAGTATATGACGGATATCATCACAAATAAAAGAAAGATACCGGAAGCTGAAATTTCCACCATGCTTGCTAATTACACTTTTAAGGGTGGAATACCAAAGAAACTTGGAGATCCGGGGGTACCAACTATACCATGCTCCATTAAAAGAAATTATGTTAGAACTGCTTTATGTGATCTTGGAGCCGGTGTTAGTGTTATGCCTCTCTCTTTATATCGTAGACTTGAATTGAATAAGTTGACACCTACTGAAATATCTTTATAAATGGCTGATAAATCAACTGCTATACCCGTCGGTATTTGTGAGGATGTGCCTGTTGTGGTTGCAAATGTCACTATCTTAACAGACTTTGTTATTCTTGATATTCCCGAGGACGATAGTATGTCGATTATCCTTGGTAGACCCTTTTTGAATACTGCAGGGGCTGTTATTGATTGCAACAAAGGCAATGTCACTTTTCATGTTAATGGCAATGAGCATACGGTACACTTTCCGAGGAAACAATCTCAAGTTCATATCATCAATTCTATTGGAAAAGTTCCAACTATCATTATTGGAGGTTTTGAATTTCCTCTCCCTACTGTCAAGAAAAAGTATGATATTCTTATTGTTGGGGATTTTCATATCCCCGTTGAGGTAACTTAGTGTTATTCGAAATTTCTCTGGTTCCGTGTTATTCGGAATGAGTTTGTTAACAAGACATGATCAACCTTGTTAGTGGATTCATTTTGATGATCATGAGATGGATGAAACTAGAAGGCACAACCTTCTGTACCCACTTTTTACTTTCTATTATTTAGAATAAATAAAGCAAAAATAGTATTATCTGTCTGTTTTCTGAATTATCCGTGCAATAAAAATATCCTGAAATTAAAAGTGCTCCAAATGCCTTGCAAATTTAGTATGATTTTTTATGGAATATTTGAGGATTTTAGGCACTGAAATCACTGCAGGAGGGGCAAGCACCAGGCCACGAGAGTGGAGGGCGCGCCCACCCCCCTGGGAGCGCCCCCTGTCTCGTGGGCCCCTGGTGGCCCCCCTCCACTTATGCGAGCACCCACACACTTCATCTTCTACCCAAAAAATCCCCATCCAGCTCAAGCACGAGTTCTAGCTCATTTTGCTGCGATTTTCGATCTCCTTGCTCAAAGCTCCATTCGCAAAACTGCTTTGGGAGATTGTTGCTTGGTATGTGACTCCTTCATTGGTCCAATAATTTTTGTTCTAGTGCTTTACTCATTGCAATTTTTTGCTGCATAGTTGACCATGTTCTTGAGCTTGCATGTTGAATTTATGAGGTCCCAAGCAATTCTAATGCATGATATAGGCTCTAGGCACTTGTAGGATTAGTTGCTATCAATCTTGTCTAGTTTTATTCACTTTTATTTTGAAGTTACTAAAATTTCAGAAATTTTCAGAAAATGTTAAGGAAATTTTTGAGGGGCTCTTCTAGCCAAGGGTCTCAGGAAAAATAAGCCAAAGAGAAGGAAAAAGCCAAGTATAATCTTCCTCGCTTACCGGAAGTACGGTCGTGTGATTAGCCATGCGATGATTTCTTGAAAGAAGCGGGAATTCATGAAGATTTTTATTCTTTGATCGAGAACGCGGGCCTCACCGGTTTCCTCCACGACCGGATCGATCAGTACCTCTTACTCACCAATACTTTCATGCAAATTTTTATTATTATCTTAAGAAGTCACCGCCTGCAGTGTCATTTCATTTATATGATGAATTCAGAGAAATGTCTCTACGTAATTTCTGCGTGGTGTATAGGATACCTTATGAGGGAGAATTAGAGGAACCCCATCGTAAAGATGTGGATGGCTTTGTTAACACTATCATTGTAGAGGAGCCAAAGAAGGGTTCTGAGGCGAAAATCTCTAGCATACACTTTCCTGTTTTACGCTACTTTGCCATATTTGCTAGTAGATGCTTGATTGGTCGTGGGAATAGTGGAAACTTTAGTGTTCCTGATATCATCATACTTCAGCATGCTTTGCTAGGAGATAATAGTTTTAGTATGGGTGCCGTCGTTGCTAAACGGCTAGGCCTGAATCGTACAAAAGGCCCCATATTTGGAGGTATCTATGCTTCACGTCTTGCTAGACATTTTCAGATACCAATTAGGCACCATGAGAAAGAGGAGACAAAATTGCCTCCTCACATTTTAGATTACAAGAGCATGGTAGTGATGACCCACAAGTATAGGGGATCTATCGTAGTCCTTTCGATAAGTAAGAGTGTCGAACCCAACAAGGAGCAGAAGGAAATGATAAGCGGTTTTCAGCAAGGTATTCTCTGCAAGCACTGAAATAAGTGGTGACAGATAGTTTTGTGATAAGATAAATTGTAACGAGCAACAAGTAAAAAAGTAAATAAAGTGCAGCAAGGTGGCCCAATCCTTTTTGTAGCAAAGGACAAGCCTGGACAAACTCTTATAATAGGAAAAGCGCTCCCGAGGACACATGGGAATATCGTCAAGCTAGTTTTCATCACGCTCCTATGATTCGCGTTCGGTACTTTGATAATTTGATATGTGGGTGGACCGGTGCTTGGGTGCTGTTCTTACTTGAACAAGCATCCCACTTATGATTAACCTCTATTGCAAGCATCTGCAACTACAACAAAAGTATTAAGGTAAACCTAACCATAGCATGAAACATATGGATCCAAATCAGCCCCTTACGAAGCAACACATAAACTAGGGTTTAAGCTTCTGTCACTCTGTGGTGCCCTCGATTCAATCGTACACTAATCATACACGCAAATGTGTACAATCAAGATCAAGGACTCACGGGAAGATGTCACAACACAACTCTAGACACAAATTAAAATAAAACAAGCTTTATATTACAAGCCAGGGGCCTCGAGGGCTCGAATATACAAGAGTCAGCGGAAGCAACAATATCTGAGTACAGACATAAGTTAGACAAGTTTGCCTTAAGAAGGCTAGCACAAAAGCATCTACAATCGAAAAGGCAAGGCCTCCTGCCTGGGAGCCTCCTAACTACTCCTGGTCGTCGGCATCCGTCACGTGGTAGTAGGCAAAGGGGGGAAAGGGGGAGCAAAGCAACCGTGAGTACTCATCCAAAGTACTTGCAAGCAAGGATCTACACTACATATGCAACATTATCAAAGGAAGGCTGTATATGTGGACTGGGCTGCAGAAATGCCAGAATAGAGAGAAGGCCTAGTCCTATCGAAGACTAGCATCTTCTGGAAACCACCATCTTGCAGCAAACAGGAGGGAGTAGAGTAGCATAAAGTAAAGTAGTAGAAGTTTTATCAACCTCGGCCAGAGATCCTTTCTCGACTCCCTGCGAGAAAGCAATCCCAGAGCCATACTATCCAATTGTCATCACAATCCAATTCTCATCACCATCCAATTCTCATCACAAGTATCCAGTTCTAGTTGTATCGATCGAGATACAACTCCGAGTGTCCGTTACCGTAGGACAGGCTATCGATAGATATTTTCTTCCCTGCAAGGGTGCACCAACTTACCCACCACGCTCGATTAACTCCGGCCGGACACACTTTCCTGGGTCATGCCCGGCCTCGGCCAAACAATACGCCGCAACCCGACCTAGGCTTAATAGAGAGGTTAGCACGCCGGACTAAACCTATGCCCCCAGGGGTCATGGGCCATCTCCCCGGGAACTCCTGCACGTTGCGTGGGCGGCCGGTGAGCAGACCTAGCTACCTCCTTAAAAAAGCAAGGAGCTTACCAGTCCAACCCGGCGCGCGCCGCTCCGTCGCTAACGTCTAATAAGCTTCGTCCGATGCATACGATGCAGAACGCTCATACTATGCCCACGTGATGGTTAGTGCTATCAGGCCAGAGGCCCCTCGGATCAAATATCCAAATCGTAGTGGATTAGGAACGCGCGGTAACAAGCAGAGACTCACGAAAGATGTGACCCCGTTGCCCCGTCTGGAGGACTTGCGGCAAGGGCTAGGAATGCCCGGCCACGCCTCGTAAGTATCTCGCGGGCACCCTCCAGGTCAACCCGTCTCCACATCACTCGCGGGTACCCCTCAGGGTCGACCCGCGTTTCCAAGTAATAGTTGTAAAGTCCAAGTATCCGTGTGTCCAATCATCAAGGGGAAAACCCGAGGAATCACCCCCGGTGAACTCCACTCGATGTAATCATCAAGGTGAACGTAAGAGGAATCACCCCCGAGGTTCACACTTGAGGGGTTGCACAACAGAGTCGTATCGGCAGTGGTTAAGGCGGAATCGCCCTCGATGACCACAACCGAATAGCTACACTACAGGGTTAACATCAGAAGTGCTATAGAGGTCTCACCCTCGGCACTCGATAGTAACCAGCAGTGTCGAGCAACTAAGGGGAAAGTGATGCGGTGCCGGGGCCTGGTCTCCGATCCCGTTGATCGTGTCTTCAATGATGAAGCAGGGGCAACAAGGACAAGGTGGGGGTCACTGATGGATCACTAACCAACCTATACTAAGAAGTTTAGGATAAGCAGGTAAAGTAACAATAAGCAGATTACAAAAGCAGGCTATGCATCAGAATAGGAGCAAACAATAACAATAGCAAAATCTAATGCAAGCATGAGAGAATGGAATGGGTGATATCGGGATGATCAAAGGGGGGGCTTGCCTGGTTGCTCTGGCAAGGAGGGGTCGTCGTTGACGTAGTCGATCACAGGGGCATCATCGGTCTCGGGGTCTACCGGAGAGAAGAGGGGGAAGAAACAGTAAATATAAAGCAAACATAGCATCACAAAGCATAACATGGCAATATGTTGTGCCGGGTGTGACCTAGCGTATGACTACACATTATAGGTGAAGGGGGAACTCAACCGGGAATGTTTTCCCGGTTCCGGACCTGTGTCAGACAGATGACCGGAGGGGAATGTTCCATGATCAGATAGTTAGAGGCATCTGACACGTAAATGGACCGCGTGTTCGGACTCGTCTCATTTTTCTGAACAACTTTCATGTAGAAAACATTTTCATCGGAGTTACGGTTTAATTACTATGATTATTTCAAAGTTTTAACAATATTCTAAAATTTCTGGTTTTGTTTTAATTCGAGTTGACCAAGTCAAAAAGACTGGTCAAGGGGGGGGGGGGTGGCCCACATGTCATAAAGCTATATCTAAACTAATAAAAAAACTAACTTAAACAAATGGAGGCCATATGTCATAGTGTAGCAACTAACCTAACTAGAATGATTAGTCCCTAATCTAATCTGTACATGGCCGGCCATAGGCATAGCCAGCCTCACGGCTGTGCACATACATGCATCGCACAGGGGCACTCGGCCATGGCAAAAAGCAGTAGCAAATAGCAACAACGGGCAGCAGCAGGTAGCATCAGCAGCCAACGCAAAAGAGGAGCAGCAACACAAAGCAAAGCAGCGGCAAAAGTAGCAGGAGGAATGGCAAGCAAGCAATAGTTCAGCGGCAGCAGCAAGTAGCAGCAGCAGAAGTGAGCAGCAGCAGTTTTAGGCAGAGCAAGAAGTACAGGAGAGCATCTGCGCAACAGCAAGAGCAGCACGCGCCAGCAGCAGCACATAGCACGCACGCGGCAAGGCCGTAGGCAACGAAGCGGGAGGTGCGTCAGCTTGCATAGGGGTGATGCCTGCACGTGCGAGACGCGGGCGCGGTGAGGAGCAGCAGTAGCGTCGCGGGCAGGGCGCAGGCACGGCTAGGGCCGGCTGGGTGTGACAAGCACGGCCATGTGCGGACGGCGAGCGTAGGGGAGCGGCAACGGCCGCAGCCACGGCGTACATCAGCAGTGGTTGAGCAGCAGCGGTATGCTGGAGCGGCAGCAGTACCAGCGCGTAAGGGGCAGGAACAGCTTAGAGCACGCACGCACACGTACGTGGAAGCTCTCGGGAGCTCGGTCCACGGCGAACAATGGGGTAGAACGGCACGGATCGAAGGGGAAAACAAGGGGAATCGGTCGAGGAGCTCACCACAGAGGCACACGGAGGCCTGTTGGTGGCTTAGGAGCTGCAGAGGCGACGGATCGACGAAGAACAGCGGCGACGACCGACGAAGGAGATGATGTCGATCCGGCCGATGCGGTGGCTCCAGGTTTGAGCTCGTGGGCGAGGGAGACGAAGTAGACGACGGCGGTTCTGCGGGACCTCCCAGCTCGGCGTGGGGGGGCGATGATGGCCGCGATGTCGACGGCAACAGCAGCGACGGAGGCGTTCGGGAGTGGGGCGGAACTGGAGAGGGGAGCGCCTGGGATATGGGGGAAGTGGATGAGAGCGGGAGTGGGGCCAGGGGAACCGAGGCGCCAGGGGAGCGGCCTTATCTTCCCGTCGGTGGTGTACGGGGCACCATGCCGGGTCCGGCGGGGACGAGCAGGAGCCTCCTCCGGTCGGTCGTACAGGGGAAGAGAGGGAGATGACCCGTGGAAGGGTTGGGCCGGTCGGTCTAGTTGGGCTACCTTGGCCTTTTGGACCAAGGGGCCAGGGGGTCTTTTCTTTTCTTTTCGCCTTTTCTCCTTTTAGGTTCTGTTTTCTTTTTGTTTTATTTAAAACACAGACGGAGGGAAAAGTTTGGGCTACCAAAATACTTTGAAAATTGTGAGACTAGGCCACTTAAATTCTTTGTATTGTTTGGCACTGACATACAAAGTTTGAGGGGCAACTAAATCCATTTGGATTTTTCACAAGTAAAATAGCATCTTAAAATGCTGAGACGACACTGTTTTATTTGCTATAGTCCATCCTAACTTGGAGGTGATGTTGTTTTCCTTAACAATCAGTTGTTATGGAATTTTAGCTAAATGATGAACTATTTTGCAGCAACTTTTATGCAACTCCAAATTTCACTTGCAAATTGCATTTGCTTTGAAAGGATATTTGAATCAAAGGTGATCAAGCACTGTTTAGAAAAATGATTAGCTTGATCACAGAGGGTTACTGTAGCATGACACTGGGGGTGTTATACTCTAGCAACCCATCATCTACTTATTACTTCCCAATGCCTTCCTCTTGGCCCAAATAATGGTGAAGTGTTATGTAGCCGACGTTCATATAACATCACTAGAGGCTAGACAACATACATCTTATCAAACTATTGAACGAATACCAAATTCATATGACTACCAATAGCAAGACTTCTCCCTTGTCCTCAGGAACAAACGTAATTACTCAAAAAGCATATTCATGTTCATAATCAGAGGGGTAATAATATGCATAAAAGATCTGAACATATGATCTTCCACCAAATAAACCAACTAGCATCAACTACAAGGAGTAATCAACACTACTAGCAACCTACTAGCACCAATCCCGGACTTGGAGACAAGAATAGGATACAAGAGATGAACTAGGGTTTGGAGATGAGATGGTGCTGGTGAAGATGTTGATGGAGATTGCCCTCTCCCGATGAGAGGAGCGTCGGTGATGACGATGGTGATGATTTCCCCCTCTCGGAGGGAAGTGTCCCCGGCAGAACAGCTCTGCCGGAGCCCTAGATTGGTTCCGCCAAGGTTCCGCCTCGTGGCGGCGGAGTCTCGTCCTGAAAGGTTGCCTTCTATTTTTTTCTCATCGAAAGACTTCATATAGGAGAAGATGGGCGTCGGAGAGCCACCAGGGGGCCCACGAGGTAGGGGGCGTGCCCCGGGGGGGGGGGGGGGGCGCCCCCAACCCTCGTGAGCAGGCTGTGGGGCCCCTGGCCTTCATCTTTGGCAACAATTTTTCTTTATTTATTTTAAGATATTCCGTGGAGTGTCAAGACTTTTAGAGTTGCGCAAAATAGGCCTCCAATATTTTCTTCTTTTCCAGCCCACAATTCCAGCTGCCGGCATTCTCCCTCTTCATGTAAACCTTGTAAAATAAGAGAGAATAGCCATAAGTATTGTGACCTAACATGAAATAACAGCCCATAATGCAATAAATATTGATATAAAAGCATGATGCAAAATGGATGTATCAACTCCCCCAAGCTTAGACCTCGCTTGTCCTCAAGCGAAAAGCCGATAACAATAAATATGTCCTCATGTTTAGAGGTAGAGGCATCGAGAAAAATAAAATACGGACATGAAGGCATCATGATTATTTCCATAATAGTAACATATATAGATTTTGTCATATGATTACTCATGTTCAAGGATGATCTTTTCACAATGCAAAAGTATGAATCAGAAATCTTATTGAGCACCAACAAATTATAACCTCATTCATTGAAGCAATTGCAATTTATCATAACATCGGAAATAGTCTATGTCAGAGCTTAAAAGCAAGTGAACATACTCAAATATCACTTAGTCCTTCATAATTGCTAACACTCACGCAATACTTGTGGTTACGGAGTTTTAATCAGAAACAGAGAAAGATAGGGGCTTATAGTTTTGCCCCAAAACCTTTTACCTCAAGGGTAATGTCAACAATAATAATTCATGCCCCCTACATCCAATTAGATATATATATATATATATATATATATATATATATATATATATATATATATCATGTTCTTTCCAACATGCTGAGCTTGCCAAAGGATAAAATAAAAAGGGAAAGGTGAAGATCACCGTGACTCTTGCATAAGATAGAGGATAATAATAAAAGATAGGCCCTTCGCAGAGGGAAGCAGAGGTTGTCATGCGCGTTTAGGGTTGATGCACAAAATCTTGATGCAAAAGAACGTCACTTTATATTGCCCCTTGTATGTGGACCTTTATTATGCAGTCCGTCGCTTTTATTACGTCCACAACAAGTTCGTACAAAGCTTATTTCTCTGCACTAAGAAGTCATGCATATTTAGAGAGCAATTTTTATTGCTTGCACCGATGAAAACTTACTTGAAGGATCTTACTCAATCCATAGGTAGATATGGTGGACTCTCATGGCAAAATGGGTTTAAGGGTATTTGGAAGCACAAGTAGTATTTCTACTTGGTGCTGAGAATTTGGCTAGCATGAGGGGGAAAGGCAAGCTCAACACAGTAGAGGATCCATGACAACATACTTTATCTCGGATGTAAGAAAACATAACTCAATATGTTGTCTTCCTTGTCCAACCTCAACTCTTTAGCATGTCGTATTTTAATGAGTGCTCCCAATCATAAAAGATGTCAATGATAATATATCTATATGTGAAACCTCTCTTTCCTTATTACTTCCTCTTAATTGCAACGATGACCAAAGCTATATTTGCCAACTCCCAACAACTTTTAATCATCACACTCTCTCTATGTGAAGCCATTACTTTCAATAAGATCAATATGAACTCTTTGATTCTTTTTATTCTTTTTCTTCTTTCTATTTATCCAAGATAATGGCAAAAATAATCAAGCCCTTGACTCAACACTAATCTTTATTATATAGCTCACGGACTCGATTACAAAGAAGGATCATAAAGCAAAACTCAAAATAGATCATGACATGACTTTATTCTACTAAATCAAGATACTACTAATAGGATCGAACTAAGAAAAACGGTAAAGATAGGAGTTGTGATGGTGATATGATACCAGGGCACCTCCCCCAAGTTTGGCAGTTGCCAAGGGGAGTGCCCATACCCATGTGATTATATCCTCGGAGGTGATGGAGGTAGGAGTTGTTGATGATGGAGTTGTGGCATTTTTCTTCTCTAGCTTGCGTCTAAGGCTAAAATTTTCCTCCCTCAGATCCTCATTCTTGAGCTCAAGTTTCATTATCTTTTTGCATAGTGCTGCCTTGCTGTCCTGCGAAAAACGAGGTGGAATAGATTGGACCTTAGGGAGGCTTGACTTGTTGAACTCCACATGCATATCACCAGGTTGAGGCAGTGGATCGTCTTCTTCATCGGAGCTTGTTTCATCCTTCCTCTTTGGATCATAGTCTTCTTCTTCCTCCGTGGTCCAGCCATAATGTTCCACATCCCCATATACTTTTGGGTTTGCAATATAATCAGCCATGTAGCTCTCTCCCTCCGAATCTTGGGACGATATCTTGTTCTAAATCTGCAATAGGAACAACTTGAAACGAAAACAGAGGATATTTGCGTGATACGGGAGTCAAAACCTTCGGGAGAATATATAATGAATTTTTACCAACCAAAATACGTATCGTGCAAGAAAATGGAGTCCGGAGGGCACACGAGGTGCTCACGAGGTAGGGGGGCGCGCCCAGAGGGGTAGGGCGCACCCTCCACCCTCGTGGAGGCCCCGTGGCCTTCCCGGATTACTACTTATTTTTCTATTTTTCTAAATATTCCAAAACGGAGAAATATTGCCTTAAAAATTGTTTTGGAGTCGGTTTACTTACCGTACCACATACCTATTCCTTTTCGGAGTCTGGAATGTTCTGGAAAGTTTCCCTTATGTATTCCTCCGGGGTTACGGTTTCAATAATATTGGTTTCAACATTTATGGGATTACCTGAGATATAGTGTTTGATCCTCTGACCGTTTACCACCTTCGGATTTGTGCCTTCGAAGTTGTTGATTTTTATGGCACCGGAACGATAGACCTCCTCAATAACGTAAGGGCCTTCCCATTTAGAGAAAAGTTTTCCTGCAAAAAATCTTAAACGAGAGTTGTATAGCAATACATAATCACCTACATTAAACTCACGCTTTTGTATCCTTTTGTCATGCCATCTTTTAACTTTTTTTTAAACAACTTGGCATTTTCATAAGCTTGGGTTCTCCATTCATCAAGTGAGCTAATATCAAATAACCTCTTCTCACCGGCAAGTTTGAAATCATAGTTGAGCTCTTTGATAGCCCAATATGCCTTATGTTCTAGTTCGAGAGGCAAGTGACATGCTTTTCCATAAACCATTTTATACGGAGACATGCCCATAGGATTCTTATATGTAGTTCTATAGGCCCATAATGCGCCATTCAGTTTCTTGGACCAATTCTTTCTAGACCTATTAACAGTCTTTTGCAAAATTAATTTGAGCTCTCTATTGCTCAATTCTACTTGACCACTAGACTACGGGTGATATGGAGATGCAATTCTATGATTAACGTCATATTTAGCAAGCATCTTACGAAAAGCACCATGAATAAAGTGTGAACCACCATCAGTCATTAAATATCTAGGGACTCCAAACCTCGGAAAAATAACTTCCTTAAGCATTTTAATAGAGGTGTTATGATCAGCATTACTAGTTGGAATAACTTCTACCCACTTAGTAACGTAATCAACAACAACTAAAATATGTGTATATCCATTAGAGGCAGGAAAAGGTCCCATATAATCAAAGCCCCAAACATCAAATGGTTCAATAACAAGTGAATAATTCATAGGCATTTCTTGACATCTACTAATATTACCAATTCTTTGACATGCATCACAAGACAAAACAAACTTACGGGCATCCTTGAAGAGAGTAGGCCAATAAAAACTGGATTGCAATACCTTATGTGCAGTTCTATCTCCAGCGTGGTGTCCTCCATAAGCTTCGGAGTGACACTTGCGTAGGATCTGTTCCTATTCATGCTCAGGTACACGACGTCTAATAACATCATCTACTCCTTCTTTATAAAGATGTGGGTCATCCCAAAAGTAATGTCGCAAATCATAGAAAAACTTTTTCTTTTGTTGGTATGTGAAGCTAGGTGGTATAAATTTAGCAACAATATAATTAGCATAATCAGCATACCAAGGAGTGCTACGAGAAATGCTTATGACATTTAATTGTTCATCAGGAAAGCTATCATCAATGGGTAGTGGGTCATCAAGAACATTCTCTAACCTAGATAAGTTATCTGCAACGGGGTTCTCAGCTCCTTGTCTATCAACAATATGCGAATCAAATTCTTGCAGCAAGAGAACCCATCTAATAAGTCTAGGTTTTGCATCTTTATTTTCCATAAGATATTTAATAGCAGCATGATCAGTGTGAATAGTTACTTTAGAATCAACAATATAGGGTCCGAATTTATCACAAGCAAATACAACTGCTAAAAGTTCCTTTTCGGTAGTAGCATAATTTCTTTGAGCATTGTCTAGAGTCTTACTAGCATAATGGATAACATTTAATTTCTTATCGACTCATTGCCCTAGAACAACACCTACAACATAATCACTAGCATCACACATAATTTCAAAGGGTAAATTCCAATCGGGTGGCTGAACAATAGGTGCAGAGACTAATGCTTTCTTAAGTATTTCAAATGCTTCTACGCAATCATCATCAAAGACAAATGGTACATCTTTTTGTAATAAATTAGTCAGAGGCCGAGAGATTTCTGAGAAGTCCTCAATGAACCTCCTATAAAATCCGGCGTGACCATGGAAACTTCTATACCTTTGATGTCCTTGGGACATGGCATCTTTTCAATAGCATCAACCTTGGCTTTATCGACTTCAATACCTCTTTCAGAAAATTTGTGCCCCAAGACAATACCTTCATTAACCATAAAGTGGAACTTTTCCCAATTCAAGACAAGATTAGTTTCTTCACATCTCTGCAAAACTCGAGCAAGATTGCTCAAGCAATCATCAAAAGAGGAACCATAGACGGAAAAGTCGTCCATGAAAACCTCACAATTTTTTTCGCAAAAGTCAGGGAATATAGCCATCATGCATCTTTGAAATGTAGCAGGTGCATTACATAAACCGAAAGGCATACGTCTATAAGCAAAAGTACCAAAAGGGCATGTAAAAGTAGTCTTTGATTGATCTTTAGCCGACACAGGTATTTGAGAGAAACCAGAATAACCATCTAGAAAGCAATAATGTGTATGTTTGCATAATCTTTCTAGCATTTGATCAATAAAAGGTAAGGGGTAATGATCTTTCTTAGTAGCCTTATTTAATTTGCGGAAATCAATTACCATGCTATAACCTGTAATAATTCTTTGCGGAATCAATTCATATTTATCATTAGGGACAACAGTAATACCTCCCTTCTTAGGGACACAATGGACAGGACTTACCCACTGACTATCAGCAACGGGATAAATTATACCTGCCTCCAGAAGCTTGAGTATTTCTTTTCTTACCACCTCCTTCATTTTAGGATTCAAACGTCATTGAGGATCACGAACTGGTTTGGCATCCGCTTCCAAATTTATTTTATGTTGACATAGAGTGGGACTGATGCCCTTAAGATCATCCAGAGTATATCCAATAGTGGCACGGTGCTTCTTCGGAGTTTTCAATAATCTTTCTTCTTCATGCTCTGAAAGGTTAGCACTAATAATGACAGGATATATTTTCTTTTCATCAAGATAAGCATATTTAAGATTACCAGGCAACGGTTTAAGCTCAAACACGGGATCACCCTTGGGTGGAGGAGGATCCCCTAAGATTTCAACAGGCAAATTGTGTTGCAGAATAGGTTCCTGTTTGAAGAATACTTCATCTATTTCCCTTCTTTCATTCATGAACATATCATTTTCATGGTCTAGCAAATAGTGTTCTAAAGGATCACTAGGAGGTACGGCAATAGAAGCAAGACCAATAATCTCATCTTTACTAGGAAATTCTTCCTCACGATGTTGTTTACTAAATTTAGAGAAATTAAACTCATGAACCATATCATCCAAGCCAATAGTAACAACATTCTTTTCGCAGTCTATCTTAGCATTAACAATATTCAAGAAGGGTCTACCAAATATAATGGGACAAAAGCTGTCTTGTGGAGAACCAAGAACAAGAAAATCAGCAGGATATTTGGTTTTTCCACACAAGACTTCAACATCTCTAACAATTCCTATTGCAGATATAGTATCTCTATTGGCAAGTTTAATTGTAACATCAATATCTTCTAACTCAGCAGGTGCAATATCATGCATAATTTCTTTATACAAGGTAATAGGTATAACACTAGCACTAGCACCCATATCACATAAGCCATGATAACAATGATCTCCTATTTTAACAGAAATAACAGGCACGCCTACCACAGGTCTATGTTTATCTCTAGCACAAGGTTTAGCAATTCTAGCAATTTCACCTCGGAATTGAATAACATGCCCATCAATATTATCAGACAAGAGATCTTTAACAATAGCAATATTGGGTTCTACTTTGACTTGCTTAGGAGGTGTATAAGTTCTAATATTGCTTTTACGAACAACAATTGAAGCTTTAGCATGATCCTTCATTCTAACAGGGAAATGTGGTTTCTCAACATAAGAAGTGGGAACAATAGGATCATTATAAGTGACAGTATTTTCTTCAACTTTAATAGGTACAACTACTTTTACTTCTATGGGAGGATGATATTTAAACCACTTCTCCTTGGGGAGATCAACATAGGTAGCAAAGGATTCACATAATGAAGCTACTATCTCAGAGTCAAGTCCATATTTAGTGCTAAACTTACGGAAAATATCGGTATCCATAAAAGATTTAACACAATCAAATTTAGGTGTCATACCTGACTCCTTACCTTTGTCGAGGTCCCAATCTTCAGAGTTGCGTTTAATTCTATCCAATAAATTCCATTTAAATTCAATAGTCTTCATCATAAAAGAGCCAGCACAAGAAGTATGGAGCATGGTGCGATTGTTATCAGAAAGCCGAGCATAAAAACTTTGCATAATTACTTCTCTTGAGAGCTCATGATTGGGGCATGAATATAACATTGATTTAAGCCCCCCCAAGCTTGAGCGATGATTTCTCCTTCGTGAGGCCAAAAATTATATATATAATTGCGATCACGATGAACAAGATGCATAGGGTAATACTTTTGATGAAATTCCAATAATCTTTTATAGTTCCATGATCTCATATCATCCCATAGCCTATACCATGTCAACGCGTCTCCCTTCAAAGATAAAGGGAAGGCCTTCTTCTTAACAACATCATAGGGTATACCTGCAAGCTTAAATAGTCCACAAACTTCATCCAGATAGCGTAGATGTTCATCAGGATGCTTTGTTCCATCTCCTGTAAAAGTGTTAGCTAGAATTTTTTCCATCAAACCCGAAGGAATTTCAAAAGCAGTTTCATTTTCAATAGGTTCAGTAGGTTCAGTAGGTTGAGGAGAAACTCTTTGCTCTACTGGACGGGGTGAAGATACCCCGAACAAGCCCCTCAGACAATTACTTTCCATAGTAACAAGTGACAGAAAATTTCAGCACACTATATAAATTTTTCCTTACCAAATTCCACCTACAAAAGGCACTTCACTCCCCGGCAACAGCGCCAGAAAAGAGTCTTGATGACCCACAAGTATAGGGGATCTATCGTAGTCCTTCCGATAAGTAAGAGTGTCGAACCCAACAAGGAGCAGAAGGAAATGATAAGCGGTTTTCAGTAAGGTATTCTCTGCAAGTACTGAAATAAGTGGTGACAGATAGTTTTGTGATAAGATAAATTGTAACGAGCAACAAGTAAAAAAAGTAAATAAAGTGCAGCAAGGTGGCCCAATCCTTTTTGTAGCAAAGGACAAGCCTGGACAAACTCTTATAATAGGAAAAGCGCTCCCGAGGACACATGAGAATATCGTCAAGCTAGTTTTCATCACGCTCCTATGATTCGCGTTCGGTACTTTGATAATTTGATATGTGGGTGGACCGGTTCTTGGGTGCTGTTCTTACTTGAACAAGCATCCCACTTATGATTAACCTCTATTGCAAGCATACGCAACTACAACAAAAGTATTAAGGTAAACCTAACCATAGCATGAAACATATGGATCCAAATCAGCCCCTTACGAAGCAACGCATAAACTAGGGTTTAAGCTTCTGTCACTCTAGCAACCCATCATCTACTTATTACTTCCCCATGCCTTCCTATAGGCCCAAATAATGGTGAAGTGTTATGTAGTCGACGTTCACATAACACCACTAGAGGCTAGACAACATACATATTATCAAAATATCGAACGAATACCAAATTCACATGACTACTAATAGCAATACTTCTCCCTTGTCCCCAGGAACAAACGTAATTACTCACAAAGAATATTCATGTTCATAATAAGAGGGGTCATAATATGCATAAAGGATCTGAACATATGATCTTCCACCAAATAAACCAACTAGCATCAACTACAAGGAGTAATCAACACTACTAGCAACCTACTAGCACCAATCCCGGACTTGGAGACAAGAATTGGATACAAGAGATGAACTAGGGTTTGGAGATGAGATGGTGCTGGTGAAGATGTTGATGGAGATTGCCCTCTCCCTATGAGAGGAGCGTTGGTGATGACGATGGTGATGATTTCCCCCTCCCGGAGGGAAGTGTCCCCGGCAGAACAGCTCTGCCCGAGCCCTAGATTGGTTCCGCCAAGGTTCCGCCTCGTGGCGGCGGAGTCTCGTCCCGAAAGGTTGCCTTCTATTTTTTTTCTCATTGAAAGACTTCATATAGGAGAAGATGGGCGTCGGAGAGCCACCAGAGGGCCCACGAGGTAGGGGGGCGCGCCCCAGGGGGGGGCCCACCCTCGTGAGCAGGGTGTGGGCCCCTGGCCTTCATCTTTGGCGACGATTTTTCTTTATTTATTTTAAGATATTCCGTGGAGTTTCAGGACTTATAGAGTTGCGCAGAATAGGCCTCCAATATTTGCTCCTTTTCCAGCCCAGAATTCCAGCTGCCGGCATTCTCCCTCTTCATGTAAACCTTGTAAAATAAGAGAGAATAGCCATAAGTATTGTGACATAATGTGAAATAACAGCCCATAATGCAATAAATATTGACATAAAAGCATGATGCAAAATGGATGTATCAGGTAGCACACACGTTTATTGTTGACAACGAAGAGAAGATGCTCTTGTATAACCTTAGATTTAATAAGAAACACAATGAGACTATTATTTTGCCTGCGCCTCTGTTGTTTGATTTGACTGTAGATAATTTTCTTGTTACACCTGAAGCGGTGTACAATCATCAAGCCCAAGCTTTCACTCCAGAACCTGAACCTGAGCCGGAACCTGAACTGGACCATTATCGTGCATCATCTTTCCAGTGGGATCCGGAGATGGCCAGCCAGTGGTATCCTGATTACATCTCCTAGTACACCGGGGAGAGTAGCAGCGGTCCTTGGTACTAGACCAACTTAGGCCAAAAGCCTAAGCTTGGGGGAGTACGTATTTCTCACCGACTTTACATTCATGTTCACACACTAGTCGTCGGTGCTCATACTCTTTCATTGTATTGTCCATGATAGTTTAAATTTATTTTTCTAGCTTTCTTCTTGTGTGTTTGATAAACCTTGAGAAAAACCCAAAAAATTAGTTAGTTTAATTTCCATGCTTGTAGTAGAAATTAAAATGAAAACCCAAAAAGATTTATAGTTCTTCTTCTTACTTGTTGGGAGCTTTCCCGTGTAAATAGTTTTCTTTTCTTTTCTTTGGGGGTCGAGAAGACCATATAGAGAATGTTTAGTGGCTCTCATATGCATGATTGTTTATTTAACTTAGAGCCCATATTACTTGTCTTCTCTCTTGAGTTGAATGCTTGCAGATTCCAGCTTAGTCCAATGCACGTGCACTCTTATTATTATACACATCGTTCGGTCGTGCAAGTGAAAGGCAATAATGACGATATATGATGGACTTATTGAGATGAGAAAAGCTGGTATGAACTCGACCTCTCTTGTTTTTGTAAATATGATGAGTTCATCATTCCTGATTCAGCTTATTATGAAGTAAACATATTTGCAATGACATTTAGAGATTATAGTTGCTTGTGCCATGTTTGATTAGCTATGAGTTATAATCGTTTACCTTGCGTGCCAACATGCTATTAGAATGATTATGATGTGGTATGATGGGATGGTATCCTACTTTGAATGAATTGAGTGACTCGACTTGGCACATGTTGTCGGTGTACTAGAGTAGGGGTACCCTAGTATCCCGAACTTGTGCACGGGCAGTTGCAGCACCCCGCGGCAAGGCTTGCCGGGTGACCGCCAAGGTCCTCTATGGTTCCTTTGTAACCATTCAAGAACAAAGTATTCAAGCCAAGGAGACAAGGCCCCGGCAAGAGGAGCTTGCCGGTAAGGCCAACCAAGGCATCGCAAGGAACTTGCCGCGACGCGCCACGCGTCCCGGCAAGGCCCGGTGAGCGTCAAGCTTCCGGGCGCGACAAGACAATATCCGCGGCAAGGCGCTTGCCGCGACAAGCTACCACTCAATACCCGCGCTCCAGCACATCCACCAACGTGTCGCCCTGAGGCCTTTCCAGACGCGCGTGGCAAGAGGCTGTGCAGCCAGCGGTGCACGGTGGCAAGCGACGCTGACAAGACTGCCATCGTGGCGAACGATGGTGTCCCTGACGGTCCTTTTTGCACTATTTGGGCGACGCAGACGGGCATTTAATGCCTTTGTCCCCTGCCGTCAGGGTTAGGTAGGATACACTGTACAAGTCGTTGTACCAACCGCAATTCTTTTTCCATTTTTGCCCTTGTCTACGTTGCCACCTATCGGAGACCCCTTGATCGTATAAAAGGAGGCCCATGCGCAACGTAGGGCGGGGGGTTTCGAAGCCAGAAAAACACTCATGCTCGGTCTCGTTAGCAGCTGGTGCGTACTGTAGCACTCAGCGCTCCTGAGCAAGAACTCAATACAATCAGACAAGCAGCAGTAGGAGTATTATCTCTCCGGAGAGCTCCGAAGCTGGGTAAAACTGCTCGTGTGCTTCGCCTCAATCCGCTCTTCGTGCGACCTCCGCCCCCCGCCGAACCGAAAGGGGCTCGGTCCGCCGGTCCCATAGGTGTTCGTGGATCAGCTTCCCTGACATCTTTTGTATTGACTTTACCGATGTCAATAAAGCTTGTCCCAAAGACCCATTTCCCTTGCCGCGCATCGACCAGATTGTTGACTCCACGGTCGGATGTGACTTGCTTTCATTTCTTGATGCATACTCAAGATACCATCAGATCTTCATGGCAGAAGAGGATGAGGAGAAGACCGCATTCATCACCCCATGTGGCACTTACTGTTTCGTACGGATGCCTTTCGGTTTAAAGAATGCTGGTTCAACATTTGCAAGGGTAGTACATGACGCTTTTGAGACGCAAATACACAGAAATGTGGAAGCCTACATGGATGACATAGTGGTCAAGAGCAAGGACAAGGCGACTCTGATTCAAGATTTAGACGAAACCTTTGCAAATCTGCGCAAGATCAACCTCAAGCTTAACCCCGAGAAGTGCGTGTCTGGAGTCCCCTCCGGCAAGCTTCTCGGGTTCTTCGTGTCTCAGCGGGGAATTGAAGCCAATCCCGACAAGATCAAGGCCATTGAGCAGATTGAAGCTCCAAAGCGCGTCAAGGATGTACGAAGACTTGTCGGTTGCGTAGTTGCTCTCAGCAGGTTTATCTCTAGGTCTGCTGAGCGCTCCCTGCCATTTTTCAAAATATTGAAAAAGGCAGGTCCAATGAAATGGACTCCGTAAGCGGAGGCTGCGCTGCAGGACTTAAAGAGATACCTGTCCTCCACTCCAACACTTGTCGCACCTAAGCCACAAGAGAAGTTCCTGCTATATATAGCGGCAACCAATCAAGTGGTTACTGCTGCATTAGTAGCGGAGAGGGAGGCGGATGATGAGCCAGCAACCACGGTAGATGCATCCAGCGACAAGCAGGAGACTTCACCGGCAAGCTCTGGTCCCGACAAAGATGGATCTGCGCAGGCGCATGAGAAGATGCAGAAAAGAATGGTGCAGCGCCAGTTTACTTTGTCAGTTCCCTTCTGCAGGGGGCTAGGTCAAGGTATTCTGGTGTGCAGAAATTGCTTTTCGGCCTTCTCATGGCCTCGAGAAAGCTGCGCCATTACTTCCAAGCACATGAGATCACAGTCGTCACTCGTTTTCTGCTGAAGAGGATACTGCAAAATCCAGAAGCAACAGGCAGGATTGTCGAGTGGGCACTGGAACTGTCAAGCTTTGGCCTCAAGTTTGAGAGCACTTCAACTATCCAAAGCAGAGCATTGGCAGAGTTCATAGCAGAGTGGACGCCAACACAAGATGAAGAAGTTCCAGAAATGAGCATCCCCGTCAAGGAAGCAAGCAAAGAGTGGCTGATGTACTTTGATGGTGCTTTCTCGCTGCAAGGCGCCGGTGCGGGCGTGCTACTTGTTGCACCCACCGGAGAGCACCTCAAGTACGTAGTCCAGATGCACTTTCCCAAGGAGCAAGCAACGAACAATACCGCAGAGTATGAAGGTTTGCTTGCCGATCTCAGGATCACAGCAGACCTTGGAATCAAGAAGCTCATTGTCAGGGGTGACTCACAGCTTGTCGTCCGCCAAGTGAACAAGAATTATCAGAGTCCATTGATGGAAGCCTACGTTGATGAAGTGAGAAAGCTAGAAGAGCACTTTGACGGCCTACAGATGGAACATGTTCCAAGAGCTCAGAACGACATTGCCGATGGCCTATCAAAGTGCGCCGCACTTAAGTTACCTGTGGAACCAGGGATCTTTGTGCTCAAGCTGACTCAACCGTCTGTAACGCCATCAACTGGACAGAGCAAGAAGAGGAAGTTGATTTTTGGTGACTATTTTCCGGCGGAGCTCCCCGAAGCCGCCACCAAGAAGGTCCTCAAGATCAACACCAAAGGTGCTGAGGAGCAGTCTACTCCGGCAAGCCTTAGGGTTTGTTCGGTTGAAGCAGACGCTCCCGACAAGTTTTGCTCCGGCAAGCTTGCCGGGGAACACCAAGCTCCGGCTGAGCCGTAGGTTCTCACCGTAGAAGTGGATGTTCCCGCAGCAGCAGATGTGCCTTTAGTCTTTGTTGTCGAGCCGCAAGCTCCAGCATGGGCACAGCAGATTGTCCATTTCCTTCAGACAGGAGAACTTCCCGAAGAGCAAGAAGAAGCGGAAAGAGTAGCCCGGCAGTCAAGTATGTACCAGTTTGTCGACAACACACTGTACAGAAGAAGACTCAACGGCGTGAAATTGAAGTGTATCCACCGGGAGGACGGACAAAAGCTGTTGGCAGAGATACATGTAGGCATATGTGGTCACCACATTGGCGCGAGAGCACTTGCCGGCAAAGCGTTCCGGCAAGGTTTCTTTTGGACGACAACCCTCCAGGATGCAACTGCACAAGTAACCAAGTGTGAAGCGTGCCAGTTCCATTCCAAGCAGATACACCAGCTAGCTCAAGCTCTCCAGACGATCCCTTTATCCTGGCCATTTTCGGTCTGGGGGCTCGATATCCTCGACCCTTTTCCCCGAGCTGTCGGGGGCTTTGAGTACTTGTACGTTGCAATCGACAAGTTCACAAAGTGGCCGAAAATGGAACTAGTGAGAAAGGTGACAGCACAGTCAGCAGTCAAGTTCTTCAGGTCGATTGTTTGCCGTTTCGGGATCCCTAACAGGATCATCACCGACAACGGCACACAATTCACGAGCCGCACCTTCATGCAGTACGTCCAAGATCTTGGCGCCAAGGTCTGCTTCGCTTCTGTTGCTCATCCAAGAAGCAACGGTCAAGCGGAGAGGGCAAATGCTGAAGTGCTGCGCGGGCTCAAGACCAGGACTTTCGACAGGCTGCGCAAGTGCGGAAGAAACTGGATTGAGGAGCTGCCGGTGGTTCTTTGGTCGATCAGGACGACGCCAAATCGAGCCACTGGCCAAACACCTTTCGCTCTAGTCTATGGAGCAGAGGCAGTTCTCCCCACGGAACTCGTATACGGATCACCTCGAGTGCTCGCTTATGATGAGCTTGAGCAAGAGCAGCTGCGACAAGATGACGTGCTGCTCCTTGAGGAGGACCGTCTTCAGGCTGCTGTATGAGCTGCTCGATACCAGCAAGCTTTGCGCCGCTACCATAGCCGCAAAGTTAATGCCAGAAGTTTCGAGGAAGGCGACCTGTTTCTTCGGCGCGTTCAGTCCGCCAAGAATTCCAACAAGTTGACGCCGAAGTGGGAAGGCCCTTACCGGGTGAAACAAGTCACTAGGCCTGGCACTGTCCGCCTTGAGACCGAAGATGGCATTCCGGTGAGCAACTCCTGGAACATTGAGCATCTTCATAAGTTTTACCCGTAGGGCGCGGTTGCCGGAATCTTTTCCGGCAACCACCTTTTGTACAAGTCTTGCTGATGTTGCATGTAATCCTTTGTACAAAGCCGAGCGCAGACCCCGTGCATAAGTAAAGCTCATGTGCTCCGCACATCTTGTCAATATCATGCTGTCTACTTTATTTTTGCATGCGTTATCTGACACTTTGTGCAGCGCCTACCCCCGGTAAGCAATAATGAGCCGTAAGGCTCCATATCTTTATTTTCTCTTCTTTCTTTTTCTCAAAAAGGAAAGGAAGGTTCCCTCGCACACAAGTTTGCCGGGGGGAAAGGAGAAGATAATGGTGTGGACTAGGCATCGTTCAAGGAAGTTTCGCCTTACCGGAAAGCAAACGACAAAAAAGCTAAGTTGCCAAAGTTTGAGCAATCAGTTTTAAATTTTTAAGTTATCTTCCTCGAACGACCGTACTTTGTATGGAAAACCTATGCGCGGAGGAACCAACTCGTAGCTAGTTGTGCCCTTACTTTGTTTCGAGTCCGCTCAACAACTTAAGTGAGCTGCGACTAGTTGCGACAAGGTTTCTTGTCGGTAGCGGCACCGCCAGCAGGCTGCTGATGTCCCGCACTCAGCGCTCGCGGCTAAGGTGCCTGCGCCGACAAGTTCCCTAAAAGCGTAGGGCAAAACCATACAAAGGAAGGAATCAAGTAAAGGAAATAACACATCAATCTCTACCCAAAATAGAGTTATATTACAAGATAGCTTGTCGCAGCTCTAACAGATTGTTCTCATGACATGACCGACAGCGACAAAGAAAAAGAGAAAACGGGCGGCCTAATCTACGCGATCGCCCTCAACCCTCTTGATCTCGCTCACCTTGTCCACAATGGGTGCGACAAGGGCCTTGAGCGCTTCCAGATCAGCATCCGGCGGCAGGGACCTGAGGACGTTGGTGAGGTTGAGGCCTGGGTTGCGGAAGGCCACCTTCACCAGCACCTTTTGAAGAACTCCCGCGCAGATCTTGCGCGACTCGTCGGCCAGCTGCTTTGGGATCTTCTCCCGGAGTCGCTGGAGGGCCGTCGCCACGCCTTTGAAGAACAAGCTGAGCTTGGCGCTGGGTTGGAGGTGCTCGTCGGAAGAATACCGCTGGGTTGGCGGGGGGTTTCGAAGCCAGAAAAACACTCATGCTCGGTCTCGTTAGCAGCTGGTGCGTACTGTAGCACTCAGCGCTCCTGAGCAAGAACTCAATACAATCAGACAAGCAGCAGTAGGAGTATTATCTCTCCGGAGAGCTCCGAAGCTGGGTAAAACTGCTCGTGTGCTTCGCCTCGATCCGCTCTTCGTGCGACCTCCGCCCCCCGCCGAACAGAAAGGGGCTCGGTCCGCCGGTCCCATAGGTGTTCGTGGATCAGCTTCCCCGACAAATGTTCATGCATGTAGTTGAAACAAATCAACATAGCCTTCATGATATTTATGTTCATGGTAGATTATATCCTACTCATGCTTGTATTCGGTGTAAATTAATTTTAATGCATGTTTATGACTGTTGTCGCTCTCTCAGTTGGTCGCTTCCCAGTCTTTTGCTAGCCTTCACCTGTACTAAGCAAGAATACTGCTTGTGCATCCAAACTCCTTAAACCCCAAAGTTGTTCCATATGAGTCCACCATACCTTCCTATATGCGGTATTTACCTGCCGTTCCAAGTAAATTTGTATGTGCCAAACTCGAAACCTTCAAATGAAAGGACCGGTAACTAGGGCTGCCTATATCTTCCATGCTAGGTGGGTTATTCTCAAGAGGAGTGGACTCCGCTCCTCATTCACGAGAAAGGGCCGGTAACCGGGATGCCCAGTCCCATGATCCAAAAAGATCAAAGCAAATCAAAATAAATAAAACTCCCCCAGGGCTGTTGTTAGTTGGAGGCACTTATTGTTTCGAGCAAGCCATGGATTGATGCTTGTTGGTGGATGGGGGAGTATAAACCTTTACCATTCTGTTTGGGAACCGCCTATAATGCATGTAGTATGGAAGATACATCCATCTCATAGTTGTTGCGTTTACAGCGAAAGTATGCCGCTCAATATGTTATTCAATCTCTATTTTAAAATCGAGCTCTGGCACGTCTACAAATCCATGCTTCCCCCTGCGAAGGGCCTATCTATTTACTTTTATGTTGAGTCATCACCCTTCTTATTAAAAAGCTCCCGCTGGAGAGCACACTATCATTTGCATTCATTACTATTGGTTTATATTGGGTATGACTTGATTGGATCTCTTTTACCATGAATTACAATGTTTAGTCAGTCCTTGATCTTTAAAGGTGCTCTACATTTATGTTTTACGGTCTTAGAAAGGGCTAGCGAGATACCATTTTGTTATATCATGTTATGATTGTTTTGAGAAAGTGTTGTCATCCGAGTTTTATTATTATGGCTCGCTAGCTAATTATGCTATTGATATGAGTAATTGTGAGACCTAAGTGTTATTGTGAGTATGGTTAGTTCATAATATTTGCTGAACCTGAATGCTGGCTTTTCATTTTTACAACAACAAGAGCAAACAAAGTTTGTAAAAGTTTTTCTTTATCACTTTCAGTTTATCAACTAAATTGCTTGAGGACAAGCAAAGGTTTAAGCTTGGGGGAGTTGATACATCTCCAACGCATCTACTTTTCCAAACACTTTTGCCCTTGTTTTTTACTCTAAATTGCATGATTTGAATGAAACTAACCCGGACCGACGCTGTTTTCAGCAGAACTGCCATGATGTTGTTTATGTGTAGAAAGCAAAAGTTCTCGGAATGTCCTGAAAATCCACGGAGGGACTTTTTGGAAAATATAAAAAATACTGGCGAAAGAATCAAGACCAGGGGGCCAACACCCTGTCCATGAGGGTGGGGGGCGCGCCCCCTCCCCCTGGGCGCGCCCCTGTCTTGTGGGCCCCCTGGACCTCAACCGACCTCAACTCCAACTCCATATATTCACGTTCGGGGAGAAAAAAATCAGAGAAAAAGTTTCATCGCGTTTTACGACACGAAGCCGCCGTCAAGCCCTAATCTCTCTCGGGAGGGCTGATCTGGAGTCTGTTCGGGGCTCCGGAGAGGGGGATTTGTTGCCGTCGTCATCATCAACCATCCTCCATCACCAATTTCATGATGCTCACCGCCGTGTGTGAGTAATTCCATCGTAGGCTTGCTGGACGGTGATGGGTTGGATGAGATTTACCATGTAATCAAGTTAGTTTTATTAGGGTTTGATCCCTAGTATCCACTATGTTCTGAGATTGATGTTGCTATGACTTTGCTATGCTTAATGCTTGTCACTAGGGCCCGAGTGCCATGATTTCAGATCTGAACCTATTATGTTTTCACGCATATATGTGTGTTCTTGATCCTATCTTGCAAGTCTATAGTCACCTATTATGTGTTATGATCCGACAACCCCAAAGTGACAATAATCGGGATACTTCTCGGTGATGACCGTAGTTTGAGGAGTTCATGTATTCACTATGTGCTAATGCTTTGTTTCGCTTCTCTATTAAAAGGAGGCCTTACTATCCCTTAGTTTCCGCTAGGACCCCGCTGCCACGGGAGGGTAGGACAAAGAATGTCATGCAAGTTCTTTTCCATAAGCACGTATGACTATTTACAGAATACGTGCCTACATTACATTGATGAACTGGAGCTAGTTCTGTGTCACCCTATGTTATAGCTATTACATGAGGAATCGCATCCGGCATAATCATCCATCACTGATCCATTGCCTACGAGCTTTTCACATCTTGTGCTTCGCTTATTTACTTTTCCGTTGCTACTGTTACAATCACTACAAAACTCAAAAACATTACTTTTGCTACCGTTACCTTTATTATCATACTACTTTGCTACTAAATACTTTGCTGCAGATACTATGTTATCCAGGTGTGGTTGAATTGACAAGTCAACTGCTAATACTCAAGAATATTCTTTGGCTCTCCTTGTGTCGAATCAATAAATTTGGGTTGAATACTTTACCCTTGAAAGCTGTTGCGATCCCCTACATTTGTGGGTTATCACCGGACAAGTCCGCCCTCCCCAGCCACCTCACTCCGGCCACTCACAAGCCGCCACGTCACCCCGCCGCTGCTCTCCTCCAACCACGCGTCGACACATCGCCACTCCGCGACGCAGCCTCCCACCTCCGCAGCTCCGGGCCCGCGGAAGCCCGCAGCCGGCCCGCCGCCGAGCCGAACCGGGCCGCGCCTCCGCCCCCAGCGCCTAAGGCACCGCCCCGCAGCTCCTGGACAAACCACGCTCTCCAGCCGATCTCCGCCGCCCCGCCGCCTTCCTCGTCACCGCCGGCCACCGTCAACTTCGCTGGCCACCAGAGCCTCCGCCGTTGACCTCCAGGCCAGCGCCTCGCCTCCTTCCTCCTCCTTCCTCCTTCCTTCCTGTCTCACCTCCCTCTCTGTCCGCCTCTGCAGGGAGCCGCCGCCGCCGCCATGGATGGCCGCCCCGCCCATGAAGCTCCGCCGCGCCGGTGCCCCGTCGGCCCCGGAAACCAGCGGATCCGGCGCCCCCGTGCCCAGATCCGCCCTTCCCCATCGCTGGCGCTCCTCCTCCATCACCCGAACCTTGCTAGCTCGCCGCCGGCAGCCGCCACCGTCGTGCTCGGGGACGAGCACAGACGCACGCGCGCCTGCCTCGCCCCTGCCGCGTCCCCGTGCGGGCCTCGGCCTCGCTCTAGCCCAGCGGCCCAGCGAGCCGGCCTGCACCCTCTGGCCTGCCAACCACCTCCTCCGACTGGGCCAAAGCCTAGTGGTGAGCACCCGTTAAACCCCGCCCATGCGTCTTTTAGTTATATTGCGCATGTTCCGTTTTTTCTCTAAAAACTGCCAAGTCCTAGTTTTCATACATCATGTGTGCAGGTTTGACTTGCTCTAACTTGGTGTGTGCTGCTCCATTTTGCGCATATAATATTTCAAAATGTTCATCTCGGAGTGCTCTTCATGATGGTCTAGTTTGCATTCATGTTACTCTTCATATTGATGCCTTAATATTCGTTGCAAAACTGCTAAATGATATAAACTGCTGAAATCTGCTATTTGATAACATCATTTGTGCATCTTGTGAGTGCTAAAACTTTGTCCCTGTTGATGCTATCATGATGATCTTGATATACACATGTTCTGCTCTTCATGCTATTCACGTTTGTGTGCTTTGAATTCATGTTAGGATGCATCTTGATATCTTAATCGCTGTTGCAAAACTGCATGTTGCTGTTAACTACTGAAAACTACTGTAACTTGCTGATTTGTCAGTTTTGTTGCATTTTGTGTGTGCATTCTATGGGCATGATGTCTACATGTTTTAGGATAATATTTATACCATATTTACAGGGGTGTAATCCTTATATTTTTATATGCCCTATAGTGAGTGCATCGAGCTTGTGAAGTGGGCTACTTGCTGTTAACTTTCTGTCAATGCTGAAACTGCTATATCATGTTGCCATGTTTTCTTGATGCTAACAATTAATCCATGAATATTATGGAGATGCTTAGTTGACATGTTTTGTTGTCCATGTTATTTTCTATCATTCCATGCCTTTTGATGCCACGAACATGCTTATATAATGTTTCAGATTCCTATTAACTTCATGATGCTATGTTCTGAGCTCGATAGTAATTATTCTATGCCTCTTCTGGGTATTCAACAATTACATGTTTTGTAGTGTTCTATGAGTACTCTGTTAACATGCCATGTTTGCTAATTTTTGTTATCATATGCCTCTGTTCCTTGCTTGCAAACATGCTATCATAATGTTGTTGTTTTACACTTACTGAAACTGTTTCAACATTCAATCTTGTCAAGTTGGTTCCTACTAATCCATGAGCCATATATATATGATGCCAGGATATTATTTTCTCTTTGTTAACATGCCCTTGGTTGCTATGTTTTCTTGATCTCAACTTGCCATCATATTAACTTTGCTCATGTGTATGCTCCTGTGTTATAAAGTTGCTTCTTGCTTTGATCATATTGGTTTAATCTTGATGCCTATGAACCTGAACCTTAATGATATGTGAAGTATGTTATCTGTAAATGAAGTGCATGTCAAGTTTATGCTCATATGATTCCTGTAGTATGTTGTTTTGATGTTTGCAAAGTGCCTACTTGCTGTTTTTGGCAGATTGTTGTTATATCTTGTTTGGAGTGTAAGTGTGGCACCGTTGCTCCGTTTTGAGCATACTCTATTTGATATTTGCTTGATTTTGCATGTAGTTTCATCTTATCATGTTGCATCCATGTTTTGAGAGTGTTTCCTTGATGTTTGAATGCATTTTGTATCAATGCCATGTTCAACTTGTTTTGCTCATATCTTCTAGGTCGTAGCTCAGAATTAAATGAACGTTATATGGTACTTGACTAGATTTTTGCATAGATCATCTTGGTGCATCTTAACTTGCTGTTTAACAGCTTGAACATAAGGTTTATTCAGATCTAGACCAATTTCAAAATGTGCATATGAGGACTTACCGGATTTATTATATGTTGTTTCCGGCCTCATTTAAACTTGCTTTGATGTGTTGTTCTTGTATGAATCATCTCTTGCCATGAGTAGAATCATATAGCCTTTGTCATGCATCATGCTTGGTCGTGCATCATGTCATGTTTATGTGTTGTGTGTTTACCATGTTGTTTGCTTCTTTCCGGTTGTGCTTCTTCTCGATAGTTCATGTTTCATTGCGATCGTGAGGATTCATTCGACTATGCTTGGTTCGTCTTCGCCCGTTCGTCTTCTTCATGGACTCATTCTTCTTTCTAGAAGGATTTCAGGCAAGATGACCGTTACCCTGGATCTCACTACTATCATTGCTATGCTAGTTGCTTCGTTCTATCTCTATGCTACGCTACCTATCTTTTGCTTATCAAACCTCCCAAATTGCCATGTCTGCCCCTAACCTTTTCACCCTTCCTAGCAAACCGTTGCTTGGCTATGTTACCGCTTTGCTCAACCTCTCTTATAGCGTTGTTAGTTGAAGGTAAAGTTGAAGATTGCTCCATGTTGGATCAGGATTATGTTGGGATATCACAATATCTCTTATTTAATTAATGCATCTATATACTTGGTAAAGGGTGGAAGGCTCGGCCTTATGCTCGGTGTTTTGTTGCACTCTTGCCACCCTAGTTTCCGTCATACCTGTGTTATGTTCCTTTATTTTGCGTTTTTACGCGGCCGGGTGTATGGGAAACCTTGACAGTTTGCTTTGAATAAAAATCCTCTAGCAAGGCCCAACGTTGGTTTTACATTTGCCTAACAACCTAAGCCTTTTTCCCTTGGGTTTTCGGAGCCCAAGTGTCATCTTTATTATAAACCCTCCCGGGCCAGTGCTCCTCTGAGTGTTGGTCCGAACCGAGCAACCTGCGCGGCCACCTCGGGGAAACTTGAGGGCTGGTTTTACTCATAGCTTGACTCATCCAGTGTGCCCTGAGAACGAGATATGTGCAGCTCCTATCGGGATTTGTCGGCACATTCTGGCGGTCTTGCTGGTCTTGTTTTACCATTGTCGAAATGTCTTGTAACCGGGATTCCTAGACTGATCGGGTCTTCCCGGGAGAAGGAATATCCTTCATTGGTCATGAGAGCTTATAATGGGCTAAGTTGGGACACCCCTGCAGGGTATAAACTTTCAAAAGTCATGCCCGCAATTATGTGGCAGATGGTAATTTGTTAATGTCCGGTTGTAGAGAACTTGACACTTGACTTAATTAAAATGCATCAACCTCGTGTGTAGCCATGATGGTCTCTTCTCGGTGGAGTCCGGGAAGTGAACACGCTTTTGAGTTATGTATGAACGTAAGTAGTTTCAGGATCACTTCTTGATCTCTTCTAGCTTCCCGACCGTTGCGTTACTTCTATTCTCGCTCTAATTTGCGTATGTTAGCCACCATATATGCTTAGTCGCTGCTGCAACCTCACCACTTTTCCTTTCCATACCCATTAAGCTTTGCTAGTCTTGATACCCATGGTAATGGGATTGCTGAGTCCTCGTGGCTCACAGATTACTACAACAACAGTTACAGGTACAGGCAATGCGATGATCATGACGTGAGAGCGATGTTTACTTGTTTTGGAGTTCTTCTTATGCTTCTTCTTCGATCAGGGGATAGGTTCCAGGTCGGCAGCCTGGGCTAGCAGGGTGGTTGTCATTTGAGTTTTTGTTTGTGTTTCATCCGTAGTTGGATGTTGCCCTATGTATGATGATGTTGTATTCATGTGGCATTGTATGCCTCTTGTATGTATCCCCAACTATTATGTAATGGTACGATGTAATGATATCCACCTTGCAAAAGCGTCTCCAATATGCGCTTCTATCCTAGGATAGGGTCACATATTGGGCGTGACAAGTTGGTATCAGAGCCTCAACCGACCATATGAGCCCCTTGATTGATCGTAGTTGGCCGTTGTTGAGTCTAGAAAAAAACTGTTTTCGGAGTCTAGTTATATCAGAGAGTAGGAATTCTTTTTATTCCTCAGCCCCTTCGTCGCTCTGGTGAGGAATCTTGAAGTAGGTGTTTTGACTTACTCCTCTTCCCTACAAATTTTTCTTTAGGATCACGCAGTTGGTTTTCCGATCGTTGGTTCTCAGCTCTTTGCATCCGGTGCATTTCTCGTCAAGGCGATTCGACCCTCTTTGTTTTTGCAAGCTCAATCCTCAGTTCTTTCTCAACGAAGTTGTTTCCCCATCCTCAGTTGTTTTCTTTTTCCCACCCACCAACCCTTTTTCTTCTCGGAGCCGGAGTCCGTAATCGAGTATCCATCCTACTCGTGCGAAGCCTTTGCATTATTTCAACCGGTGTTTTGTCTCCAAGTTATTTGTCGATTTCCCCTTCCAAGTTGTCGTTGTTTTTCCCGACTCCCACCCCTCTTCTCCCCCGAGCCTGAGTCTCTTTCGAGCATCAATTTCATTCATGCGGAGCTACTTCAGTCTTCCTTCAATCACTTCAACCGGTGAGTTCTTGTCTAGTTCGTCATTCTTCATCTCTTTCTTTTCTGGTGGACTCAATTCAAGGTTTTCGGGTTGATCATATTCTTTTCCTTGGATCAAATGTTTCCTCTTGCTCATTCGCCTCTTGCCATTTAATCATTCCGGAGTTCGGAAGACATCTTAGGAGATTCGTCTGTGTTCGAATAAATTCGAGGTTATCACCTCATTCAAATGTTTCAATTGTTCCGGTGCACCATCTATCTCTTCAACAATCCTTTCCAATGATGTTTTCTTTTTAGTGAGCCCTAACCCACAGGTCTTTTCCCAGGATCTTACCTCACTCTTCTAATTATTCCGAAGTTATTCTCAAATTCTTTTCAAAGTGTGATGTAAGAATGGGTTTCATCAGTCACATCCTTTCTCCAAGATCGCTTTCAAATTCTTTTCATTGCTGGTTCAACCTTTCCTCTTTTCATTCTCCCGGTGTATCTCGGTAATTTTGGTGGTGTTTCCCGTCATCATTTGAAGATCAAAGAAGAGTTTCTCTTAAATCTTGCCCGTTCTCTCAAAGATTCATGGTTCTTTCTTAATGTTATCCTCTCGAATTATTCCATTTGTTAGATATTCTTTTCTTACCAATTTGGAGTATGTCAGGAGTTGTTTTTCCGTTTTTTTTCTCCGGAGGCCATCATTCCAGAGGAATTCTTCGTCCCCACACTCCAGCTATCGTTATCCAATTATCTCGGCGCGTCTGTCAAGTATTCTTTAATCAGCTTGTTATCTCTTTGTTCATTTGCATCTAAATCCCCTCAAGCATATTTGTTCTCTAATTCTTCCCGATGATTCATTCTCCTTCATTAGTCATTTTCAAATTCTTATGGTGGTTCCTTCAGACTCCTTTTCCTTTGTTATCATATCAATTCATTCGTTCTTTCCAATCCTGCCGGTGGTTCATGAAGACCTTCTCAAGTTTGCGATATGTCACTTCTCAATCCTTTTCAAGAGGAATAAGTAGTATGCAAAATCCATTGCTTGTCATCAATTTAATTTTATGAAGGATAAGCATACAATAAATCTTATTCTTATTTCCTCGAAGCGAGTAATCCCTTCCTTCGGAGTTTGTTCTTGATGAATAAATTCTAGTTCCAAGTGTTTTCATCTTTTCTTTTCTGGAGTTCAAATTTCCTCGGCCATTTCGTCGGAACCTCCATCTAAATCACCGCAAGGTTTAATCTTATTCTTTCATCCTTCATTCTATCTCATCATCCTTTTGTCACCGGAGTTCTTCATGGTGGTTCTTCATGATTTAATTCATTCTTCAAGAGTTCATCAAGATTCTTGTTGGAGGAGTTCAAGCATCTTTTCTTCTCGCGTCTCGAAGTGGAAATAATTGTTCATTTTCTTCTCAAGTGGAGTTTTGCATTTCTTCGTTCTTCTTAGCTATTCAGACATTTGCTTGTGGCAGAGTTTCACCTCAAGTTTTGAGATGTTTTTTCATAGGTCCACAACAAGCTGATTCTTTCATTGTTGATTTTCTCAACAACTCTGTTCAATCCTTCCTTGTAAGTTCTTTTCATCCCATTCTTGCAATTCTTCCGGAGGCATTGCGTTGTTCATCTCATCAAGTGTCATCCCATCTTGCGAAGTTCATGTTCTAATCCTTCCATTTTCAGCCGGAGTGCTGCCAGAATTCTTTCATTCTTATTCCTTTTCTATCTTGTTCTAGCCGGAGTGGTTTCAGAGTCTATCTTGTTTCTTGAGCTTTTCATTCTCGTCATACTCGTCATTCCTCTTTTCTACCTGAACCTCTTGGACTTTGTTCATCTTCTTTCTTGTGTTCTTACTTCACCTCTTCCTCTTTCTCTTCCGTCTCATTCCTAAGATCTCGGGACGAGATCTCTTGTTAGTGGAGGAGAGTTGTAACGCTCCGACACCAATGCGCCAGGTGTCTTCCAGTTATTCGCCATCGTTTCCATGTCATTTGCTTGCATGTTGCACTTTGCCATCTCATCATCTGCATGTTTTTCAAAACTTGCATCTGTTTGGGTTCCCACGGTTCTCTCCGTTGTCCGTTCTGAGCCCAACCACACTCGCACGCGCCCGCGGCACCTCCCAGTTCTTGTTTTGTGAGCCATCGAAAAACGTTCTCGGAATGGGCCGAGATTTGCCGAGTGGCCTTGGTATATCACCGGTAGATCGCTTGTCAAATTTCATTCCATTTGGAGGCGGTTTGATGCCCCAACGGTTAACCGAGTTAACCGAAAGCCCCTCTCTCTTTGCAGCCCAGCACCCTTTCACTACAGCCCACTAGCCCAGCGAACTCCCCTCCATGCTCTCCGCCGTTCGATCACGATCGCGTGGGCGAAAACCGCACCTCATTTGGACTCTCCTAGCTCCCTCTACCTATATAAAGGCCCTCCCCTTCTATTTTCGCAGTTGAAACCCTAGTCTCCTCTTCCTCCGCACCGCCTGCCGCGTCTCTGCCGCACCGGACATGTCCGCCCTCCCCAGCCACCTCACTCCGGCCACTCGCAAGCCGCCATGTCACCCCGCCGCTGCTCTCCTCCAACCACGCGTCGACACGTCTCCACTCCGCGCCGCAGCTTCCCACCTCCGCCGCTCCGGGCCCGCGGAAGCCCGTAGCCGGCCCGCTGCCGAGCTGAACCGGGCTACGCTTCCGCCCCAGCACCCGAGGCGCCGCCCCGTAGCTCCTGGCCGATCCGCGCTTGCCAGCCGATCTCCGCCGCCCCGCCGCCTTCCTCGTCGCCGCCGGCCACCGTCAACTTTGCCAGCCACCAGAGCCTCCGCCGTCAACCTCCAGGACAACGCCTCACCTCCTTCCTCCTCCTTCCTCCCTGTCTCACCTCCCTCTCTGCCCGCCCCTACAGGGAGCCGCCGCCGCCATGGATGGTCGCCCCGCCCGTGAAGCTCCGCCGCGCCGGTGCCCCGTTGGCTCCGGAAATCGGCGGATCGGACACCCCCGCACCCAGATCCGCTCGTCCCCATCGCTGGCGCCCCTCCTCCATCGCCCTAACCTCTCTAGATCGCTGCCGACAGCCACCTTCCTCGTGCTCGAGGACGAGCACGGACGCACGCGCGCCTGCCTCGCCCCTGCCGTGTGCCCGCGTGGGCCTCGGCCCAGCGGCCCAGCGAGCAGGCCTGCTCCCTCCGGCCTGCCAACCCCCTCCTCTGACTGGGCCAAAGCCCAGTGGTGAGCGCCTGTTAAACCCCGCCCATGCGTCTTTTAGTTATATTGCACCTGTTCCGTTTTTTTTTTCTAAAAACTGCTAAGTCCCAGTTTTCATACATCATGTGTGCATGTTTGACTCGCTCTAACTTGGTGTGTGTTGCTCCATTTTGCGCATATAATATGTCAAAATGTTCACCTCAGAGTGCTCTTCATGATGGCCTAGTTTTCATTCATGTTCCTGTTCATATTGATGCCTTAATATTCATTGCGAAACTGCTAAATGATATAAGCTGCTGAAATCTGCTGTTTGATAACATCATTTGTGCATATTGTGAGTGCTACAACTTTGCCCCTGTTGACTCTATGATAATGATTTTGATATGCACATGTTCTGCTCTTCATGCTCTTCATGTTGGTATGCTTTGCATTCATGTTATGATGCAACTTGATATCTTAATCCCTGTTGCAAAAGTGCATGTTGCTGTTAACTGCTGAAAACTACTGTAATTTGCTGATTTGTCAGTTTTGTTGCATTTTGTGTGTGCATCCTATGGGCATGATGTTTATATATTTTAGGAGAATATTTATACCATATTTACAAGGGTTTAATCCATGTATTTTTATATGCCCTATAGTGAGTGCATCGAGCTTGTGAAGTGGGCTACTTGCTGTTAACTTTCTGTCAATGCTGAAACTGCTATATCATGTTGCCATGTTTTCTTGATGCTACCAATTAATCCATGCATATTCTGGAGATGCTTAGTTGACATGTTTTGTTGTCTATGGTATTCTATATCATTCCATGCCTTTTTATGCCCTATATATGTCTTATAGCATATGTTTTCATTGCCACGAACATGCTTATATAATGTTACAGATTCCTGTTAACTTCATGATGCTATTTTGTGAGCTTGATAGTAATTATTATGTGCCTCTTCTGGGGATTCTACAATTATATGTTTTGTAGTATGCTATGAGCACTCTATTCACATGCCATGTTTGATAATTTTGGTTATCGTATGCCTCTGTTCCTTGCTTGCAAACATGCTATCATAGAGTTGCTATTTTACACTTGCTGAAACTGTTTCAACATTCAATCTTGTCAAGTTGGTTCCTACTAATCCATGAGCCATATGTATATGATGCCAGGATGTTATTTTCTCTTTGTTAACATGCTCTTGGTTGCTATGTTTACTTGCTGTAGCTTGTCTCTTCCTTGCTCTCAACTTGCCATCATATTAACTCTGCTCATGTGTATGCTCCTGTGTTATAAAGTTGCTTCTTGCTTTGATCATATTGGTTTAATCTTGATGCCTATGAACCTGAAATTTAATGATATGTGAAGTATGTTATCTGTAAATGAAGTGCATGTCAAGTTTATGCTCATATGATTCCTATAGTATGTTGTTTTGATGTTTGCAGAGTGCCTACTTGCTGTTTTTGGCAGATTGTTGTTATATCTTGTTTGGAGTGTAAGTGTGGCATCGTTGCTCCGTTTTGAGCATGCTCTATGTGAAATTTGCTTGATTTTGCATGTAGTTTCATATTATCATGTTTAATCCATGTTTTGAGAGTGTTTTCTTGATGTTTGAATGCATTTTGCATCAATGCCATGTTCAACTTGTTTTGCTCATATCTTCTAGGCCGTAGCTCCAAATTAAATGAACGTTATATGGTACTTGACTAGATTTTCGCATAGATCATCTTGGTGCATCTTAACTTGCTGTTTAACAGCTTGAACATAAGGTTTATTCAGATCTGGACCAATTTCAAAATGTGCATATGAGGACTTACCGGATTTATTATATGTTGTTTCCGGCCTCATTTAAACTTGCTTTGATGTGTTGTTCTTGTATGCATCATCTCTTGCCATGAATAGAATCGTATAGCCTTTGTCATGCGTCATGCTTAGTTGTGCGTCATGTCATGTTTATGTGTTGTGTGTTTACCATGTTGTTTGCTTCTTTCTGGTTGTGCTTCTTCTCGATAGTTCATGTTTCGTTGCGATCGTGAGGATTCGTTCGACTACGCTTGGTTCGTCTTTGCCCGTTCATCTTCTTCATGGACTCGTTCTTCTTCCTAGCAGGATTTCAGGCAGGATGACCGTTACCCTGGATCTCACTACTATCATTGCTATGCTAGTTGCTTCGTTCTATCGCTGTGCTGCGCTACCTATCTTTTGGTTATCAAACCTCCCAAATTGCCATGTCCGCCCCTAACCTTTTCACCCTTCCTAGAAAACCATTGCTCGGCTATGTTACCACTTTGCTCAGCCTCTCTTATAGCATTGTTAGTTGCAGGTTGCTATGTCTTGAGCTTGGGTTGGTTTTCATTGCAGAAGAAAGGGTGATGCAGCAATAGTAGCGTAAGTATTTCCCTCAGTTTTTGAGAACCAAGGTATCAATCCAGTAGAAGGCTCTTCAAAAGTCCCACGCAAAGATGCAAATAAAAGTAAATTGGAAGCAAATATGATAAAGTATAGACCCGGGGGCCATAGGTTTCACTAGTGGATTCTCTCAAGATAGCATAAGTATTATGGTGGGTGAACAAATTACCGTCGAGCAATTGATAGAAAAGCGAATAATTATGAGATTATCTAGGCATGATCATGTATATAGGCATCACGTCCGCAACAAGTAGATCGACTCCTTCCTGCATCTACTACTATTACTCCACACATCGACCGCTATCCAGCATGCATCTAGAGTATTAAGTTCATAAGAACAGAGTAATGCATTAAGCAAGATGACATGATGTAGAGGGATAAACACATGCAATATGATATAGACCCCATCTTGTGATCCTCGATGGCAACAATACAATACGTGTCTTGCAACCCTTTGTGTCACTGGGTAAGAACGCCGCAAGATTGAACCCAAAGCTAAGCACTTCTCCCATGGCAAGAAAGACCAATCTAGTAGGCCAAACCAAACTGATAATTAGAAGAGACTTGCAAAGATAACTCAATCATACATAAAAGAACTCAGAGAAGATTCAAATATTTCTCATAGATAAACTTGATCATAAACCCACAATTCATCGGATCTCGACAAACACACCGCAAAAAGAGTTTACATCGAATAGATCTCCACAAGAGAGGGGGAGAACATTGTATTGAGATCCAAAAAGAGAGAAGAAGCCATCTAGCTAATAACTATGGACCTGAAGGTCTGTGGTAAACTACTCACAACTCATCGGAGGGGCAATGGTGTTGATGTAGAAGCCCTCCATAGTCGATTCCCCCTCCAGCAGAGCGTCGGCGAAGGCTCCAAGATGGGATCTCGCAGATACAGATGGCTACGGCGGTGGAAATTGTGTTTCGTTGGCTCCCTGGATGTTTTCGGGGTATGTAGGCTTATATAGGAGGAAGAAGTACGTCGGTGGCCACCCGAGGGGCCCACGAGATAGGGGGCGCACCCTATGGGGGGCACCCTACCCTCTCATGGCCGCCTCGGCTGCTTCTTGACTTGCACTCCAAGTCCCCTGGATCACGTTCGTTCCAAAAATCATGCTTCCGAAGGTTTCATTCCGTTTGGACTCCGTTTGATATTCCTTTTCTTCGAAATACTGAAATAGGCAAAAAACAGCAATACGGGCTGGGCCTCCGGTTAGTAGGTTAGTCCCAAAAATGATATAAATATGTAAAATAAAGCCCATAAACATCCAAAAGGGGTAATATAATAGCATGGAACAGTCAAAAATTATAGATACGTTGGAGATGTATCAAGCATCCCCAAGCTTAATTCCTGCTCGTCCTCGAGTAGGTAAATGATAAAAACGGAATTTTTGATGTGGAACGCTACCTAGCATAATTCTCAATGTAATTTTGTTTACTGTGGCATGAATGTTCAGATCCAAATGATACAAAATAAAAGTTCATAATAACATGAAAATAGTGATACTTCAAGCATACTAATCAAAGTAATCATGTCTTCTCAAAATAACAAGGCCAAAGAAAGTTATCCCTACAAAATAATATAGTCTGGCTGTTGCTCTATCTTCATCACACAAAGTATTTAATCATGCACAACCCCGATGACAAGCCAAGCAATTGTTTCATACTTTAATACTCTCAAACTCTTTCAAGTTTCACGCAATACATGAGCGTGAGCCATGGACATAGCACTATATGTGGAATAGAATGGTGGTTGTGGAGAAGACAAAAAAGGATAAGATAGTCTCACATCAACTAGGCGTATAAACGGGCTATGGAGATGCCCATTAATAGATATCAATGTGAGTGAGTAGGGATTGCCATGCAACGGATGCACTAGAGCTATAAATATATGAAAGCTCAATAAAAAGAAACTAAGTGGGTGTGCATCCAACTCGCTTGCTCATGAAGACCTAGGGCATTTTGAGGAAGCCCATCATTGGAATATACAAGCCAAGTTCTATAATGAAAAATTCCCACTAGTATATGAAAGTGACAACATACGAGACTCTCTATCATGAAGATCATGGTGCCACTTTGAAGCACAAGTGTGGAAAAAGAGATAGTAGCATTGTCCCTTCTCTCTTTTTCTCTCATTTTATTTTTTTCTTTTCTTTTTCTCCTTTTTTCTTTCTTTTTTCTTTGGCCTTTTTTTGGCCTTTCTCTTTTTCTCTCTCTTTTTTTCTTTTTGTAAAGTCTGAAGTCTCATCCCGACTTGTGGGGGAATCATAGTCTTCATCATCCTTTCCTCACTAGGACAATGCTCTAATAATGAAGATCATCACACTTTTATGGATTTACAACTCAAGAATTACAACTCAAAGCTAGAACAAGATATGACTCTATATGAATGCCTCTGGCGGTGTACCGGGATATGCAATGAATCAAGAGTGACATGTATGAAAATTATGAAGGTGGCCTTGCCACAAATACAATGTCAACTACATGATCATGCAAAGAGCAATATGGCAAAGGTAATGCGTGTCATATGAATGGAACGGTGGAAAGTTGCATGGCAATATATCTCGGAATGGCTATGGAAATGCCATAATAGGTAGGTATGGTGGCTGTTTTGAGGAAGGTATAAGGTGGGTGTATGGTATCGGCGAAAGTTGCGCAACACAAGAGAGTCTAGCAATGGTGGAAGGGTGAGGTGCGTATAATCCATGGACTCAACATTAGTCAAAAGAACTCATGTACTTGTTGCAAAAATCTAGAAGTCACCAAAAACCAAAGCACTACGGGCATGCTCCTAGGGGGATAGATTGGTAGGAAAAGACCATCACTCGTCCCCGACCGCCACTCATAAGGAAGACAATCAATAAATAAAATGTGCTCCAACTTCATCACAAAGCGGTTCACCATACGTGCATGCTTCGGAAATCACAACCCTCAACACAAGTATTTTTCATAATCACCTCAACTAGCATGACTCTAATATCACTACCTCCATATCTCAAAACAATTATCAAGCATCAAATTGATCATAGCATCCAATTCTTTTTCTATGATAGTTTTTATTATACCCAGCTTGGATGCTCATCATTCTAGGACCAACTTTGTAACCATAGCAAATAACATGCTGTTCTAAAAGGCTCTCAAAAATATATAAGTGAAGCATGAGAGACTAGCAATTTATTCAAAATTAAGTCACCACCGTGCTCTAAAAGGTATAAGTGAAGCACTAGAGCAAAAACTATCAAGCTCAAAAGATATAAGTGAAGCACATAGAGTATTCTAGCAAATTCTACTCAAGTAGGCTTCTCCCAAAAGGTGTGTACAGCAAGGATGATTGTGGTAAACTAAAAATCAAGGACTAATATAATACACGACGCTCCAAGCAAAACACATATCATGTGGCGAATAAAAATATAGCTCCAAGTAAAGTTACCAATGAACAAAGACGAAAGAGGGAATGCCTTCCCGGGGCATCCCCAAGCTTAGGCTTTTGGCTATCCTTGAATATCTTGGGGTGCCATGGGCATCCCCAAGCTTAGGATCTTGCCACTCCTTATTCCATAGTCCATAAAAGCTTTACCCAAAACTTGAAAACTTCACAACACAAAACTCAACAGGAAATCTTATAAGCTCCGTTAGTGAAAGAAAACAAAACCACCACATAAGGTACTGCAATTAACTCATTATTTATTTAATTTGGTGTTAAACCTACTGTATTCCAACTTCTTTATGGTTCATAGACCGAATTACTAGCCATAGATGCATTGAAATAAGCAAACAACACACGAAAAACAGAATCTGTCAAAAATAGAACCGTCTGTAGAAATCTGTAACTAACGCAAACTTATGGAACTCTAAAAATCCTAGCAAAATAGGAAGCTCTGTAAAATGTTTCTATTGATCAGAATCAAAAAGAATCAACGCAAAATCACATTTCTGTGATTTAACAAAACTACATTCGTTCGCGCAAAGTTTCTGTTTTTCAGCAGAATCAAATCAACTATCATCATAGGTTATCCTATAGGTTCTACTTGGCACAAACACTAATTAAAAGATAAAAATGAAGGAAATATGCCCTAGAGGCAATAATAAAGTTATTATTTATTTCCTTATATCATGATAAATGTTTATTATTCATGCTAGAATTGTATTAACCGGAAACATAATACATGTGTGAATACATAAACAAACATAGTGTCACTAGTATGCCTCTACTTGACTAGCTCGTTTATCAAAGATGGTTATGTTTCCTAGCCATGGACAAAAGAGTCGTCATTTGATTAACGGGATCACATCATTAGGAGAATGATGTGATTGACATGACCCATTCCTTTAGCCTAGCACTTGATCGTTTAGTATGTTGCTATTGCTTTCTTCATGACTTATACATGTTCCTGTAAATATGAGATTATGCAACTCCCGTTTATCGAAGGAACACTTTGGGTGCTACCAAACGTCACAACATAACTGGGTGATTATAAAGGAGTACTACAGGTGTCTCCAAAGGTACATGTTGGGCTGGCGTATTTCGAGATTAGGTTTTGTCACTCCGATTGTCGGAGAGGTATCTCTGGGCCCTCTCGGTAATGCACATCACTATAAGCCTTGCAAGCAATGTAGCTAATGAGTTAGTTACGGAATGATGCATTACGTAACGAGTAAAGAGACTTGCCGATAACGAGATTGAACTAGGTATTGGATACCGACGATCGAATCTCGGGCAAGTAACATACCGATGACAAAGGGAACAACGTATGTTGTTATGCGGTTTGACCGATAAAGATCTTCGTAGAATATGTAGGAGCCAATATGGGCATCCAGGTTCCGCTATTGGTTATTGACCGAGAATAGTTCTAGGTCATGTCTACATAGTTCTCGAACCCGCAGGGTCCGCACGCTTAAGGTTTCGATGACAGTTATATTATGAGTTTATGAGTTTTGATGTACCGAAGGAGTTCGGAGTCCCGGATGAGATCGAGGACATGACGAGGAGTCTTGAAATGGTCGAGACGTAAAGATTGATATATTGGACGACTATATTCGGAGTTCGGAAAGGTTCCGAGTGATTCGGGTATTTTTCGGAGTACCGGAGAGTTACGGGAATTCGCCGGGGAGTATATGGGCCTTATTGGGCTTTAGGGGAAAGAGAGAGGAGAGGTTGGGCGCCCCCCCAAGGCGTAGTCCGAATTGGACTAGGGGGAGGGGCTGCGCCCCCTCCTTCCTTCTCTTCTCTTCCCCCTTTCCTTGACTCCTACTCCTACTACTTGGAAGGGGGGGAATCCTACTCCCGGTGGGAGTAGGACTCCTCCTTTGTGTGCCTCCTCCTAGGCCGGCCACCCCCTCCCTTGCTCCTTTATATACGAGGGCAGGGGGGCACCCCATGACACACAAGTTGATCTACGGATCGTTCCTTAGCCGTGTGCGGTGCCCCCCTCCACCATATTCCACCTCGGTCATATCGTCGCGGAGTTTAGGCGAAGCCCTGCGCCGGTAGAGCATCATCATCGTCACCACGCCGTCGTGCTGACGGAACTCATCCCCGAAGCTTTGCTGGATCGGAGCCCGGGGATCGTCATCGAGCTGAACGTGTGCTGAACTCGGAGGTGCCGTATGTTCGGTACTTGGATCGGTCGGATCGTGAAGACGTACGACTACATCAACCGTGTTGTCATAATGCTTCCGCTTACGGTCTACGAGGGTACGTGTACAACACTCTCCCCTCTCGTTGCTATGCCATCACCATGATCTTGCGTGTACGTAGGAATGTTTTGAAATTACTACGTTCCCCAACAGTGGCATTCGAGCCAGGTTTTATGCATAGATGTCATATGCACGAGTAGAACACAAGTGAGTTGTGGGCGATACAAGTCATACTGCTTACCAGCATGTCATACTTTGGTTCGGCGGTATTGTGAGATGAAACGGCCCGGACCGACATTACGCGTACACTTATGCGAGACTGGTTTCACTGTTACGAGCACTCGTGCTTAAAGGTGGCTGGCGGGTGTCTGTCTCTCTCACTTTAGCTGAATCGAGTGTGGCTACGCCCGGTCCTTGCGAAGGTTAAAACAGCACTAACTTGACGAACTATCGTTGTGGTTTTGATGCGTTGGTAAGAACGGTTCTTGCTAAGCCCGTAGCAGCCACGTAAAATTTGCAACAACAAAGTAGAGGACGTCTAACTTGTTTTTGCAGGGCATGTTGTGATGTGATATGGTCAAGACATGATGCTATATTTTATTGTATGAGATGATCATGTTTTGTAACCGAAGTTATCGGCAACTGGCAGGAGCCATATGGTTGTCGCTTTATTGTATGAAATGCAAACGCCCTGTAATTGCTTTACTTTATCACTAAGCGGTAGCGATAGTCGTAGAAGCAATAGATGGCGTAACGACAACGATGCTACGATGGAGATCAAGGTGTCGCGCCGGTGACGATGGTGATCACGACGGTGCTTCGAAGATGGAGATCACAAGCACAAGATGATGATGGCCATATCATATCACTTATATTGATTGCATGTGATGTTTATCCTTTATGCATCTTATCTTGCTTTGATTGACGGTAGCATTTTAAGATGATCTCTCACTAATTATCAAGAAGTGTTCTCCCTGAGTATGCACCGTTGCGAAAGTTCTTCGTGCTGAGACACCACGTGATGATCGGGTGTGATAGGCTCTACGTTCAAATACAATGGGTGCAAAACAGTTGCACACGCGGAATACTCGGGTTAAACTTGACGAGCCTAGCATATACAGATATGGCCTCGGAACACGGAGACCGAAAGGTCGAGCGTGAATCATATAGTAGATATGATCAACATAATGATGTTCACCATTGAAACTACTCCATCTCACGTGATGATCGGACATGGTTTAGTTGATTTGGATCACGTGATCACTTAGATGACTAGAGGGATGTCTATCTAAGTGGGAGTTCTTAAGTAATATGATTAATTGAACTTTAATTTATCATGAACTTAGTCCTGGTAGTATTTTGCAAATTATGTTGTAGATCAATAGCTTGCGCTGTTGCTTTCATATGTTTATTTTGATATGTTCCTAGAGAAAATTGTGTTAGTAGCAATGATACGGATTGGATCCGTGATTTGAGGTTTATCCTCATTGCTGCACAGAAGAATTATGTCCTTAATGCACCGCTAGGTGACAAACCTATTGCAGGAGCAGATGCAGACGTTATGAACGTTTGGCTAGCTCAATATGATGACTACTTGATAGTTTAGTGCACCATGCTTAACGGCTTAGAATTGGGACTTCAAAGATGTTTTGAACGTCATGGACCATATGAGATGTTCCAGGAATTGAAGTTAATATTTCAAGCAAATACCCGAGTTGAGAGATATGAAGTTTCCAACAAGTTCTATAGCTAAAAGATGGAGGAGAACCGCTCAACTAGTGAGCATGTGCTCAGATTGTCTGGGTACTACAATCGCTTGAATCAAGTGGGAGTTAATCTTCCAGATAAGATAGTGATTGATAGAGTTCTCTAGTCGCCATCACCAAGTTACTAGAACTTCGTGATGAACTATAATGCAAGGGATGACGAAAACTATTCTCGAGCTCTTCGTGATGCTGAAATCGACGAAGGTAGAAATCAAGAAAAGAGCATCAAGTGTTGATGATTGACAAGACCACTAGTTTCTAGAAAAGGGCAAAGGGAAAGAAAGGGAAACTTCAAGTAGAATGACAAGCAAGTTGTCACTCCCACGAAGAAGCCCAAAGCTGAACCAAAGCCTGAAACTGAGTGCTTACACTGCAAAGGAAATGGTCACTGGAAACGGAAATACCCTGAATATTTGGTGGATAAGAAGGATGGCAAACTGAACAAGGGTATATTTGATATACAGGTTATTGATGTGTACCTTACTAGTGTTTATTGTAACCCCTGAGTATTTGATACTTGTTTGGTTGCTAAAGATTAGTAACTCGAAACAGGAGTTACAGAATAAACAGAAACTAGTTGAGGGTGAAGTGACGATGTGTGTTGGAAGTGGTTCCAAGATTGATATGATCATCATCACACACTCCCTATACTTTCGGGATTAGTGTTAAACCTAAATAAATGTTATTTGGCATTTGCGTTGAACATGAATATGATTTGATCATGTTTATTGCGATACAGTTATTCATTTGAAGTTAAAGAATAATTGTTATTCTGTTTACATGAATAAGACCTTTGATGGTTATACACCCAATGAAAATAGTTTGTTGGATCTCGATCATAGTGATACACATATTCATAATATTGATGCCAAAAGACGCAAAGTTAATAATGATAGTGCAACTTATTTGTGGCACTGCCGTTTGGGTCATATCGGTGTAAAGCGCATGAAGAAACTCCATAAAGATGGATTTTCGGAATCACTTGGTTATGAATCATTTGATGCTTGCGAACCGTGCCTTTTGGGCAAGATGACTAAAACTCCGTTCTCCGGAAAAATGGAACAAGCTACTGACTTATTGGAAATAATACATATCGATGTATGCAATCCAATGAGTGTTGATGCTCGTGGCAAGTATCATTATTTTCTGACCTTCACAAGATGATTTGAGCAGATATAGGTATATCTACTTGATGAAACATAAGTCTGAAATAGTTGAAAGGTTCAAAGAATTTCAGAGTGAAGTGGAAAAATCATCATAACAAGAAAATAAAGTTTCTGCGATTTGATCGCGGAGACAAATATTTGAGTTACGAGTTTGGTCTTCAATTAAAACAATGTGGAATAGTTTCACAACTCACGCCACCTGGAACACTACTATGTTATGGTGTGTCCGAACGTCGTAACCGCACTTTATCGGATATGGTGCGATCTATGATGTCTCTTACTGATTTACCACTATCGTTTTGGGGTTATGCATTAGAGACAGCTGCATTCACGTTTAATAGGGCACCATCTAAATCCGTTGAGACGACACCGTATGAACTATGGTTTAGCAGTAAACCTAAGCTGTCGTTTCTTAAAGTTTGGAGTTGTGATGCTTGTATAAAAAAAGGTTTTCAACCTGATAAGCTCGAACCCAAATCGGAGAAGTGCGTCTTCATAGAATACCCAAAGGAAACTGTTGGGTACTCCTTCTATCACAAATCCAAAGGCAAAACATTCGTTGCTAAGAATGGATCCTTTCTAGGGAAGGAGTTTCTCTCGAAAGAAGTAAGTGGGAGGAAAGTAGAGCTTGATAAGGTAATTTGTACCTTCTCCCGAATTGGAAAGTAGTGCATCACAGAAATCAGTTCCAGTGATTCCTACACCAATTAGTGAGGAAGTTAATGATGATGATCATGAAACTTCAGATCAAGTTGGTACCAAACCTCGTAGGTCTTCCAGAGTAAGATCTGCACCAGAGTGGTACGGTAATCATGTTCTGGAAGTCATGTTACTAGACTATGATGAACCTACGAACTATGAGGAAGCGATGATGAGCCCAGATTCCACGAAATGGCTTGAGGCCATAAAATCTGAGATATGATCCATCTATGAGAACAAAGTATGGACTTTGATTGACTTGCTCGATGATCAGCAAGCCATGTTAAATAAATGGATCTTCAAGAGGAAGACGGACACTGATAAGAGTGTTACTATCTACTAAGCTCGACTTGTTGCGAAAGGTTTTCAACAAGTTCAAGGTGTTGAATACAATGAGATTTTCTCACTCGTATCGAAGCTTAAGTCTGTCTGAATCATGTTAGCAATTGCCACATTTTATGAAATCTGGCAAATGGATGTCAAAACTGCATTCCTTAATAGATTTATTAAAGAAGAGTTGTATATGATGCAACCAAAAAGTTTTTGTCAATCCTAAAGATGCTAACAAAGTGTGCAAGCTCCAGCGATCCATCTATGGACTGGTGCAAGCATCTCGGAGTTGGAATATACGCTTTGATGAGTTGATCAAAGCATATGGTTTTATACAGACTTTTGAAGAAGCCTGTATTTACAAGAAAGTGAGTGGGAGCTCTGTAGCATTTCTAATATTATATTGTATATTGGAAATGATATCGAAATTCTGGATAGCATGAAAGGATACTTGAATAAGAGTTTTTCAAAGCAATACCTCGGTGAAGCTGCTTACACATTGAGCATCAAGATCTATATAGATAGATCAAGATGCTTGATAAGATTTTTCAATAAGTACATACCTTGATAAATTTTTGAAATAGTTCAAAATGGAACAGTCAAAGAAGGAGTTCTTGCCTGTGTTACAAGGTGTGAAGTTGAGTAAGACTCAAGACCCGACCATTGCAGAAAATAGAAAGAGAATGAAAAGTCATTCCCTATGCCTCAGTCATATGTTCTATAAAGTATGCTATGCTGTGAACCAGACCTATTGTATACCTTGCTCTGTGTTTGGTAAAGGAATACAATTTTGATCTAATAAGTAGATCACTGGACATGGGTCAAGAATATCCTTAGTGAGGACTAAGGAGATGTTTCTCAATTATGGAGGTGATAAAAGAGCCCGTCGTAAAAGTTACAACGATGCAAGCTTTTACACCAATCCAGATGACTCTAATTCTCAATCTGGATACATATTGAAAGTGGGAGCAATTAGCTAGAGTAGCTCAGTGCAGAGCATTGTGGACATAGAATATTTGCGAAATACATACGACTCTGAATATGACAGACCCGTTGACTAAACTTCTCTCACAAGCAAAACATGATCATACCTTAGTACTCTTTGGGTGTTAATCACATAGCGATGTGAACAAACCCTTTGGGTGTTGATCACATGATGATGTGAACTATGGGTATTAATCACATACATATGTGAATATTGGTGTTAAATCACATGGCGATGTGAACTAGATTATTGACTCTAGTGCAAGTGGGAGACTGAAGGAAATATGCCCTAGAGGCAATAATAAAGTTATTATTTATTTCCTTATATCATGATAAATGTTTATTATTCATGCTAGAATTGTATTAACCGGAAACATAATACATGTGTGAATACATAGACAAACATAGTGTCACTAGTATGCCTCTACTTGACTAGCTCGTTTATCAAAGATGGTTATGTTTCCTAGCCATGGACAAAAGAGTTGTCATTTGATTAACGGGATCACATCATTAGGAGAATGATGTGATTGACATGACCCATTCCGTTAGCCTAGCACTTGATCGTTTAGTATGTTGCTATTGCTTTCTTCATGACTTATACATGTTCCTGTAACTATGAGATTATGCAACTCCCGTTTACCGGAGGAACACTTTGGGTGCTACCAAACGTCACAACGTAACTGGATGATTATAAAGGAGTACTACAGGTGTCTCCAAAGGTACATGTTGGGTTGGCGTATTTCGAGATTAGGTTTTGTCACTCCGATTGTCGGAGAGGTATCTCTAGGCCCTCTCGGTAATGCACATCACTATAAGCCTTGCAAGCAATGTAGCTAATGAGTTAGTTACAGAATGATGCATTATGTAACGAGTAAAGAGACTTGCCGGTAACGAGATTGAACTAGGTATTGGATACCGACGATCGAATCTCGGGCAAGTAACATACCGATGACAAAGGGAACAACGTATGTTGTTATGCGGTTTGACCGATAAAGATCTTCGTAGAATATGTAGGAGCCAATATGGGCATCCAGGGTCTGCTATTGGTTATTGACCGAGAATAGTTCTAGGTCATGTCTACATAGTTCTCGAACCCGTAGGGTCCGCACGCTTAAGGTTTCGATGACAGTTATATTATGAGTTTATGAGTGTTGATGTACCGAAGGAGTTCGGAGTCCCGGATGAGATCGGGGACATGACGAGGAGTCTTGAAATGGTTGAGACGTAAATATTGATATATTGGATGACTATATTCGGAGTTCGGAAAGGTTCCGAGTGATTCGGGTATTTTTCGGAGTACCGGAGAGTTACGGGAATTCGTCGGGGAGTATATGGGCCTTATTGGGCTTTAGGGGAAAGAGAGAGGAGAGATTGGGCGCCCCCCAACGCCTAGTCCGAATTGGACTAGGGGGAGGGGCTGCGCCCCCTCCTTCCTTCTCTTCTCTTCCCCCTTTCCTTGACTCCTACTCCTACTACTTGGAAGGGGGGGGGGGAATCCTACTCCCAATGGGAGTAGGACTCCTCCTTGGTGTGCCTCCTCCTAGGCCGGCCACCCCCTCCCTTGCTCCTTTATATACAGGGGCAGGGGGCACTCCATGACACACAAGTTGATCTATGGATCGTTCTTTAGCCGTGTGCGGTGCCCCCCTCCACCATATTCCACCTCGGTCATATCGTTGCGGAGTTTAGGCGAAGCCCTGCGCCGGTAGAGCATCATCATCGTCACCACGCCGTCGTGCTGACGGAACTCATCCCCGAAGCTTTGCTGGATCGGAGCCCGGGGATCGTCATCGAGCTGAACGTGCGCTGAACTCGGAGGTGCCGTACGTTCGGTACTTGGATTGGTCGGATCGTGAAGACGTACGACTACATCAACCGCGTTGTCATAACGCTTCCGCTTACAGTCTACGAGGGTACGTGGACAACACTCTCCCCTATCGTTGCTATGCCATCACCATGATCTTGCGTGTACGTAGGAAATTTTTGAAATTACTATGTTCCCCAAAAAAATACACATCTAAACTGAAGGTAGATGCAAGATTTATTACTAAACAGGAACAACAACAAAAAATACAAAGAAAATTGGGTTGCCTCCCAACTAGCGCTATCGTTTAACGCCCCTAGCTAGGCATAAAAGCGAAGATAGATCTAAGTAGTGCCATCTTTGGCACTCAATTCCTCAATAGAGCACTTATAATCATTAGGGGTTTCTCCTTTTTAGCAATGATTAAACCTTTAGGCAAAAATTCAAGAAATTCGTTTGTAGTGAAAGGTTCCTTAACGATAGAGAGACAATTGGGATGAACGCTTATGGATTTGAGATCCGCGTCTCCCTTACTAGAAGATTCACCCTTATTTTTAGGAACATAAATGAACTTTACGGTTTTTGTAGGGGGTTTTGGAGTGTTTTTCATGGAAGAAAACACCAAACCTAAGTTGGTAATTATATCCTCAAGTTTACCAATTCTTTCAGAATCTAGATCTATTTTTTCATTAACTATATGTTCTTTCTCTTTAAGATTTTTCAAAGTAACTCCAACCCTAGATCCATATTTGGTAATGTAATTATGGATCTTTTTATCCAAATTTTCAATCAACTCAATAGTGGCCATTTTATTTTCAATAATATCAAGCCGTTGCATCACATGTTCTAAAGTTAAAACCGTTCCATTAACCAAAAGAGGAGGTGGGCCAAACAAATCTAACATAGCATTATAAGCATCAAACGTATGGCTACTCAAGAAATCCCCTCCGGCAACAGTATCAAGAACACATCTATTCCAAGGAGTAATGCCTACATAAAAATTGCGAATAAGAATGGAAGTAGAAAGCTTCCTAATAGTTTTATTTTAAGCATTGCAAATTCTATGCCAAACATCTTTTAAATTTTCTCCCTCCCTTTGCTTAAAATTAAGAATTTCATGTTCGGGAGTGATAAAAAGGATAGGAGGACTAGCCATAACGACAAGGTAAACGATCTAACACATGAGCAAACAGAAAAAGGCAAGCGAAAAGAGAGAGGAGGAGATTGGGAAAGAGAGGGCGAATAAAACGACAAGGGTGAAGTGGGGGAGAGGAAAACGAGAGGCAAATGGCAAATAATGTAAATGCGAGGAAGATGAGTTTGTGATGGGTACTTGGTACGTCTTGACTTGAGCGAAGACCTCCCCGGCAGTGGCGCCAGAAATTCTTCTTGCTACCTCTTGAGCTTGCGTTGGTTTTCCTTGAAGAGGAAAGGGTGATGCAGCAATAGTAGCGTAAGTATTTCCCTCAGTTTTTGAGAACCAAGGTATCAATCCAGTAGGAGGATCCTCAAAAGTCCCACGCACCAACACAAACAAAGAAAGAACTCGCAACCAACGCAATAAAGGGGTTGTCAATCCCTTCACGTCCACTTGCGAAAGTGAGATCTGATAGAGATAGTATGATAAGATAAATATATTTTTGGTATTTTATCATATAGATGCAAAAAGTAAAGATGCAAATAAAAGTAAATTGGAAGCAAATATGATAAGGTATAGACCCGGGGGCCATAGGTTTTGCTAGTGGCTTCTCTCAAGATAGCATAAGTATTACGGTGGGTGAACAAATTACTGTCGAGCAATTGATACAAAAGCGAATAATTATGAGATTATCTAGGCATGATCATGTATATAGGCATCACGTCCGCAACAAGTAGACCGACTCCTTCCTGTATGTACTATTATTAATCCACACATCGACCGACTCCTGCCTGCATCTAGAGTATTAAGTTCATAAGAATAGAGTAACGCCTTAAGCAAGATGACATGATGTAGAGGGATAAACTCAAGCAATATGATATAAACCCCATCTTTTTATGCTCGATGGCAACAATACAATACGTGCCTTGCAACCCTTTCTGTCACTAGGTAAGGACACCGCAAGATTGAACCCAAAGCTAAGAACTTCTCCCATGGCAAGAAAGATCAATCTAGTAGGCCAAACCAAACTGATAATTCGAAGAGACTTACAAAGATAACTCAATCATACATCAAAGAATTCAGAGGAGATTCAAATATTTCTCATAGATAAACTTGATCATAAACCCACAATTCATCCGATCTCGACAAACACACCGCAAAAAGAGTTTACATCGAATAGATCTCCACAAGAGAGGGGGAGAACGTTGTATTGAGATCCAAAAAGAGAGAATAATCCATCTAAGCTCATAACTATGGACCCGTAGGTCTGTGGTAAACTACTCACAACTCATCGGAGGGGCTATGGTGTTGATGTAGAAGCCCTCCATGGTCGATTCCCCCTCCGGCGGAGCGCCGACGAAGGCTCCAAGATGGCATCTCGCGGATATAGAAGGTTATGGCGGTAGAAATTGTGTTTCGTTGGCTCCCTGGATGTTTTTGGGGTACGTAGGCTTATATAGGAGGAAGAAGTATGTCGGTGGCTGCCCGAGGGGCTCACGAGATAGGGGGGCGCGCCCTATAGGGGGGGCCTACCCTCTCGTGGCCGCCTCGGCTGCTTCTTGACTTGCACTCCAAGTCCCCTGGATCATGTTCGTTCCAAAAATCACGCTCCCAAAGGTTTCATTCCGTTTGGACTCCATTTGATATTCCTTTTCTTCGAAATACTGAAATAGGCAAAAACAAGAATACGGGCTGGGCCTCCGGTTAGTCGGTTAGTCCCAAAAATGATATAAATGTGTAAAATAAAGCCCATAAACATCCAAAAGGGGTAATATAATAGCATGGAACAATCAAAAATTATAGATACGTTGGAGACGTATCAAAGGTGAACTTGAAGATTGCTCAATGTTGGATCAGGATTATGTTGGGTTATCACAATATCTCTTATTTAATTAATGCATCTATATACTTGGTAAAGGGTGGAAGGCTCGGCCTTATGCTCGGTGTTTTGTTCCACCCTTGCCTCCCTAGTTTCCGTCATACCAGTGTTATGTTCCTTGATTTTGCGTTCCTTATGCGGCCGGGTGTATGGGAACCCCTTGACAGTTCACTTTGAATAAAACTCCTCCAGCAAGGCCCAACTTTGGTTTTACATTTGCCTAACAACCTAAGCCTTTTTCCCTTGGGTTTCCAGAGCCCGAGGGTCATCTTTATTTTAAACCCCCCCGGGCCAGTGCTCCTCTGAGTGTTGGTCCGAACCGAGCAACCCGTGGGGCCACCTCGGGGAAACTTGAGGGCTGGTTTTACTCGTAGCTTGACTCATCCAGTGTGCCCCGAGAACGAGATATGTGCAGCTCCTATCGGGATTTGTTGGCACATTCGGGCGGTCTTGCTGGTCTTGTTTTACCATTGTCGATATGTCTTGTAACCGGGATTCCGAGACTGATCGGGTCTTCCCCGGAGAAGGAATATCCTTCGTTGGTCGTGAGAGCTTATAATGAGCTAAGTTGGGACACCCCTGCAGAGTATAAACTTTCGAAAGTCGTGCACGCGGTTATGTGGCAGATGGGAATTTGTTAATGTCCGGTTGTAGAGAACTTTGACACTTGACTTAATTAAAATGCATCAACCGCGTGTGTAGCCGTGATGGTCTCTTCTCGGCGGAGTCCGCGAAGTGAACACGGTTTTGAGTTATGTATGAACATAAGTAGTTTCAGGATCACTTCTTGATCACGTCTAGCTTCTCGGCCGTTGCGCTGCTTCTCTTCTCACTCTAATTTGCGTATGCTAGCCACAATATATGCTTAGTCGCTGCTGCAACCTCACCACTTATCCTTTCCATACCCATTAAGCTTTGCTAGTCTTGATACCCATGGTAATGGGATTGCTGAGTCCTCGTGGCTCACAGATTACTACAACAACAGTTATAGGTACAGGCAATGCGATGATCATGACATGAGAGCAATGTTTACTTGTTTTGGAGTTCTTCTTATGCTTCTTCTTCGATCAGGGGATAGGTTCCAGGTCAGCAGCCTGGGCTAGTAGGGTGGTTGTCATTTGAGTTTCTGTTTATGTTTCATCCATAGTCAGATGTTGCTCTATGTATGATGATGTTGTATTCATGTGGCATTGTATGCCTCTTGTATGTATCCCCAGCTATTATGTAATGGTATGATGTAATGATATCCACCTTGCAAAAGCGTCTCCAATATGCGCTTCTATCCTTGGTGGGACCTTCGAGTTCCTTTAGGATAGGGTTGCATATTGGGCGTGACAAGTGATGGAGCCGTCGGTCACCCCAAAGAATGGTTTGGTGGGCATGAGCTGATCGTAAGGCACTTGAAGCATCTCGAAGGTCTCGACAGAGAGCACATTGAGGCCGGCGCCACTGTCGATGAGGGTCTTGGTTACTGAGACATTGCTGATGCTGGGTATGCACAGTGTGGGGAGCCGTTCCGCGGTGGCTGAACACCTGAGGTGGTCCTTGGAGTCGATGGTGATGGCGTACTGCGACCAGTTGAGGGGACGCACATCCTCAAGCCTCAAGAGGGTTGCGTTCACCTCACCAGAGAAATAGTTGAAGAGCCGGTTGGCCGCGGGGGCTTGAGATCCTCCGAGGATGCAGGCTATCGGGCGAGGCTCCTGGTAGCCCCCAACCCCCTCGTCTGGATGGTTGTTGTTATTCCTCCTAGGGAGATGTCAGCATTCTGGGAACCAGGGTACCCAGACCTACCTACCCGCGGCCCACGACGTGTCTCCATCGACGACCTGGTATGGCCCAGCTTCGACTACAACAAGACAAGACCCTCGTGATGGGCCAAGCCTCGCGAGGCGGGCAACTTCAAGACCTCCCGAGGGAGCGGCCTCGTCAGGCGGCCTCCTGAGAAGAGCAGAGATTTCTATGCAAGACCTAGCCTCATGAGGCTGGAATGATATTAGCCATGACGACCAAGGCAAGGAGCACGCCAGTAGGCACAGAGCAGCAGGTTTCCTCTTTGGTGCAAAGGAAGCAAGCGCAGGTGTGGAGTCCCAAGGAATAAGCCAAAGGTTGCCATTTGCATGCAACGAGACCGAGACCGCCAGAATAGCAGGATGGATGTCATCGCCGAGCCCACCATGACATCACACTCAGAGGCTTTGCAGGCGAAGACCACCTTTCATCAAGATTAGATGTACTTCTTGTTCCCTTTCAAATTTGGTCGTTGTGGGATCCCTTCCCGCCTAAGTTTTGGAGGAAGAGGACCAAGGCCACTATAAATATAGCCTAGCCACCACCATAGAGGAAGGGGGACTCATCAAGTGATCAGCTCATCGAACAACCAAGAGCTTATCACAAGAACACGCCTCTTGTGGCAATTTTCCACTTGTACTAGTTCATCCTCAGCCCCTCGCGAGGCTAATCCACCACAAAGCAGGAGTAGGGTATTGCACGCAAGGTTGCTCGAACCTGGGTAAAATGTCGTGTCTTTCTCTGTCGTGTTCATTGAGCTAGGTCATGAGAGCAGCGGATCGATCGGCTTGTGAGGTTGAGTTCTTTGCACACGCCCCTGAGTTCGAACCTTTCTTGGGTCTGCGGAGCCCGGAATCTGACATTTGGCGTGCCAGGTAGGGGGTGTGTCGAAGCCTCTCTTCCTTCAGTTGTTTCACCCCCACTCCCCTATTCTCATGGCGGACGCTTGTCGAGTTCATGTCGAGCACCGGGAATCCCTCGCCACGTGCGTCGCTCAGACGGTGCCCGTAGCCAACGCCACTCCTCGCCGCTCCCCGTCGACCGTGGCCAAAGTTGCCACTGGCGCTGCAGCCCACTAGCAGCAGGATTAGCCGCTGCCGCCTTCTGTGCGATGCGAAAGCCACACCACCAGTCCTTCCATGACACGACCGCTGCTTCGTCCTCCCATGCCCGTCGTGAGCCGGCGAACGCGCAGTCGGCGCTGCTCATGGCGCGTGATCTTCTACTCTACCGTCCGGCCGACGACCTCTACAAGGATTGGCTAGACCGCATTGTCGAGCTCATCAGCACTTCTGGAGAGGCTCCAGTGCTGTCCCGTTCACTGCCTCCCCTGCAGCCCCAGCCGAGCGACGTGGCTCACGGTGCACCTCCTCCTCCTCTCCGGCAAGATGTCATCCCCGAGCCAAAGCGCGAGGCCCCCCAGCGCGACCAGCCGTGCAGGGCGCCTGTGCGCGATGAAGAAAGCTGCCGGGTTGTGTGGTGGCCTTCGGGAGAGGCACGTGCGCTCCTAGATCCCCCTGCACCTCCGCGTCAAGACCACATGCAGCCCAAGGTGGTTGCGCGCGGGCTTCAAGACCTGGCTCCCCCTCGGAGGCGAGCCCCCGTGGCCACGACAGGATGCCGGGCGTTCACCCCAGAGCTTCCCGTGTCATGTGGCCCGACAAGTTCAAGCCGAATCTACCTCCGCGCTGTGACGGCACCCCCGACCTAGCCGAGTTCCTTCAGCTCTACGAGTTGAGCCTCGAGGAGGCAAGTGGTGATGAGAAGGTCCTGGCGAACTGATTCCCCATGAACCTCCCGGTGGGGTTGATCTCCTCCTGGGACGTGCTGCGGGAGCGCTTCATCACCAACTTCCAAGGCACCCGCGACCGTGCTCCTACAGCTGGCGACCAACGGTGCATCAAGCAACAACCAGGAGAGACCTTGCATAAGTAAATCTAGTGCTTCACCAATATTCGTGGTAACCCACAAGTGTAGGGGATCGCAACAGCTTTCGAGGGTAAAGTATTCAACCCAAATTTATTGATTCGACACAAGGGGAGCCAAAGAATATTCTTGAGTATTAGTAGCTGAGTTGTCAATTCAACCACACCTGGATAACTTAGTATCTGCAGCAAAGTATTTAGTAGCAAAAGTGGTATGATAATAAAGGTAATGAAAGCAAAAGTAAAGATAAATGTTTTTGGGTTTTTGTAGTAGTTGTAACAGTAACAATGGAAAAGTAAATAAGCGAAGAACAATATATGAAAAGCTCGTAGGCAATGGATCAGTGATGGATAATTATGCCGGATGCGATTCCTCATGTAATAGCTATAACATAGGGTGATGTAGAACTAGCTCCAGTTCATCAATGTAATGTAGGCATGTATTCCATAAATAGTCATACGTGCTTATGGAAAAGAACTTGCATGCCATCTTTTGTCCTACCCTCCCGTGGAAGAGGGGTCCTAGCGGAAACTAAGGGATATTAAGGCCTCCTTTTAATAGAGAACCGGAACAAAGCATTAGCACATAGTGAATACGTGAACTCCTCAAATACGGTCATCACCGAGAAGTATCCCGATTATTGTCACTTCAGGGTTGTCGGATCATAACACATAATAGGTGACTATAGACTTGCAAGATAGGATCAAGAACACACATATATTCATGAAAACATAATAGGTTCAGATCTGAAATCATGGCACTCGGGCCCTAGTGACAAGCATTAAGCATAGCAAAGTCATAGAAACATCAATATCAGAACATAGTGGATACTAGGGATCAAACCCTAACAAAACTAACTTGATTACATGGTAAATCTCATCCAACCCATCACCGTCCAGCAAGCCTATGATGGAATTACTCACGCACGGTGGTGAGCATCATGAAATTGGTGATGGAGGATGGTTGATGATGACGACGGCGACGAATCCCCCTCTCCGGAGCCCCGAACGGACTCCAGATCAGCCCTCCCGAGAGATATTGGGGCTTGGCGGTGGCTCTGTGTCGTAAAAAGCGATGAAACTTTCTCTCTGATTTTTTTGTCCCTGAACATGAATATATGGAGTTGGAGTTGAGGTCGGTGGAGGTCCAGGGGGCCCACGAGATAGGAGGGCGCGCCCTAGGGGGGCGCTCCCCTGTCTCGTGGATAGCCTGTGGGCCCCCTGATCTTGATTCTTTTGCCAAAAATTCTTATTAATTCCAAAAAGTGCCTCCGTGTATTTTTAGGACATTCCGAGAACTTTTCTTTTCTACAGATAAAACAACATCATGGCAGTTCTGATGAAAGCAGCGTTAGTCTGGGTTAGTTTCATTCAAATCATGCAAGTTAGAGTCCAAAACAAGGGCAAAAGTGTTTGGAAAAGTAGATACGTTGGAGACGTATCAACTCCCCCAAGCTTAAACCTTTGCTTGTCCTCAAGCAATTCAGTTGATAATCTGAAAGTGATAAAGAAAAACTTTTACAAACTCTGTTTGCTCTTGTTGTTGTAACATGAAAAAGCCAGCATTCAAGTTTCAGCAAATATTATGAACTAACCACACTCACAATAACACTTAGGTCTCACAATTACTCATATCAATAGCATAATCAGCTAGCGAGCCATAATAATAAAACTCGGATGATAACACTTTCTCAAAACAATCATAACATGATATAACAAAATGGTATCTCGCTAGCCCTTTCTAAGACCGTAAAACATAAATGTAGAGCACCTTTAAAGATCAAGGACTGACTAAACATTGTAATTCATGGTAAAAGAGATCCAATCAAGTCATACCCAATATAAACCAATAGTAATGAATGCAAATGACAATGTGCTCTCCAGCGGGAGCTTTTTAATAAGAAGGGTGATGACTCAACATAAAAGTAAATAGATAGGCCCTTCGCAGGGGGAAGCATGGATTTGTAGAGGTGCTAGAGCTCGATTTTAAAATAGAGATTGAATAACATTTTGAGCGGCATACTTTCGCTGTAAACGCAACAACTATGAGATGGCTGTATCTTCCATACTACATGCATTATAGGCGGTTCCCAAACAGAATGGTAAAGGTTTATACTCCCCCATCCACCAACAAGCATCAATCCATGGCTTGCTCGAAACAACAAGTGCCTCCAACTAACAACAACCCTGGGGGAGTCTTGTTTAATTATTTTGATTTGCTTTGATCTTTTTGGATCATGGGACTGGGCATCCCAGTTACCGGCCCTTTCTCGTGAATGAGGAGCGGAGTCCACTCCTCGTGAGGATAACCCACCTAGCATGGAAGATATAGGCAACCCTAGTTGTAACATGAGCTGCTCGAGCATACAAAACAGAATTTCATTTGAAGGTTTGGAGTTTGGCAGATACAAATTTACTTGGAACGGCAGGTAAATACCGCATATAGGAAGGTATGGTGGACTCATATGGAACAACTTTGGGGTTTAAGGAGTTTGGATGCTCAAGCAGTATTCCCGCTTAGTACAGGTGAAGGCTAGCAAAAGACTGGGAAGCGACCAACTGAGAGAGCGACAACTATCATAAACATGCATTAAAATTAATTCACACCGAATACAAGCATGAGTAGGATATAATCCACCATGAACATAAATATCATGAAGGCTATGTTGATTTGATTCAACTACATGCGTAAACATGTGCCAAGTCGAGTCACTCAATTCATTCAAAGGAGGATACCATCCCATCATATCACATCATAATCATTCTAATAGCATGTTGGCACGCAAGGTAAACCATTATAACTCATAGCTAATCAACCATGGCACAAGCAACTATAATCTCTAAATGTTATTGCAAATATGTTTACTTCCTAATAGCGGAATCAGGAACGATGAACTCATCATATTTACAAAAACAAGAGAGGTCGATTTCATACCAGCTTTTCTCATCTGAGTAAGTCCATCATATATCGTCATTATTGCCTTTCACTTGCACGACCGAACAATGTGTATAATAATAAGAGTGCATGTGCATTGGACTAAGCTGGAATCTGCAAGCATTCAACTCAAGAGAGAAGACAAGTAATATGGGCTCTAAGTAGAATAAACAATCATGCATATAAGAGCCACTAAGCATTTTCAATATGGTCTTCTCGACCCCCAAAAGAAAGAAAAGAAAATAAAACTATTTACACGGGAAAGCTCCCAACAAGTAAAAAGAAGAACGAGAAATCTTTTTGGGTTTTCAATTTGATTTCTACTACAAGCATGGAAATTAAACTAACTATTTTTTTGGTTTTTCTTAAAGTTTATCAAACACACAAGAAGAAAGCTAGAAAAAGAAATTTAAAGTAGCATGGATAATACAATGAAAGAGTATGAGCACCGACGACTAGTGTGTGAACATGAATGTAAAGTCGGCGAGAAATACGTACTCCCCCAAGCTTAGGCTTTTGGCCTAAGTTGGTCTAGTACCAAGGACCGCCACTACTCTCCCCGGTGTAGTGGGAGGTGTAATCAGGATACCACTGGCTGGTCATCTCCGGATCCCACTAGACAGATGATGCACGACAAGGGTCCAGTTCAGGTTCCGGCTCAGGTTCAGGTTCTGGAGTAAAAGCTTGGGCTCGATGGTTGTTCACTGCCTCCGGTGCAACAAGAAAATTTTCTGCAAGCAAATCAAACAACAAAGGTGCAGGCAAAATAATAATCTCAATGTGCTGCTTATTAAATGTAAGTTTATACAAGAGCATCTTTTCTTCATTGTCAACAATAAACTTGTGTGCTACCATGCTCTTGTAATCTAAAATGTGAGGAGGCAATTTTATCTCCTCCTTCTCATGGTGCCTAATGGGTATCTTAAAATGTTTAGCAAGATGTGCAACATAGATACCTCCAAATATGGGGCCTTTCGTACGATTCAGGGCTAGCCATTTAGCAACGACGATTCCCATACTAAAAGTATTGTCTCCAAGCAAGGCATGTTGAAGAATGATAATATCAGGAACACTCAACTTTCCACTATTTCCATGACCAATCAAGCATCTACTAGCAAATATGGCAAAGTAGCGTAAAACAGGAAAGTGTATGCTAGAGACTTTTGCCTCGGAGCCCTTCTTTGGCTCCTCTACAGCTATAGTTTTAACAAAGCCATCCACATCTTCACGATGGGGTTCCTCTAATTCTCCCTCAAGGTATCCTACATACCTCACAAAAATGACGTAAAGACATTTCTTTGAATTCATCATATAAATGAAATGATACTGCAGGCGGTGACTTCTTAGGATAATAATAAAAGTTTTGCACAAAAGTATTGGTAAGTAAGAGATACTGATCGATTCGGTCATTGGTGAAACCGGTGAGGCATGCAGTCTCGATTAAAGCATAAAAGTCTTCATGAATTCCAGCTTCTTTCAAGAAATCCTCGCATGGCCATTCACACGACCGTACTTCTGCTAAGCGAGGAAGATTATACTTGGCTTTTACCTTCTCTTTGGCTTGTTTTTCCTGAGAGCTTTGGCTAGAAGAGCCCCTCAAAAGTTTCCTCAACATTTTCTGAAATTTTCTGAAATTTTAGTAACTTCAAAATAAAAGTGAATAAAACTAAACAAGATTGATAGCAACTACTCCTACAAGTTCCTAGAGCCTATATCATGCATTGGGATTGCTTGGGACCTCAAAAATTTAACATGCAAGCTCAAGAACATGGTCACCTAGCAGCAAAAATTTGAACAAAAACTAATTGGACCAATGGAGGAGTCACATACCAAGCAACAATTTCCCAAAGCAGTTTTGTGAATGGAGCTTTGAGCTAAGAGATCGAAAATCGCAGCAAAACAAGCTAGAACTCGTGCTTGAGCTGGATGGGGAATTTTTTGGGTAGAAGATGAAGTGTGTGGGTGCTGGCATAAGTGAAGGGGGGCTACCAGGGGCCCACGAGACAGGGGGCGCACCCTATAGGGGGGCGCCCTCCTCTCTCTTGGCCTGGTGCTTGCCCCTCCTGCAGTGTTTTTAGTGCCTAAAATCCTCAAATATTCCAGAAAAAACATACTAAATTTGCAGGGCATTTGGAGCACTTTTATTTTTGGAATATTTTTTAATGCACGGATAATTCAGAAAACAGATGGATAATACTATTTTTGCTTTATTTATTCTAAATAACAGAAAGTAAAAATAGGATACAGAAGGTTGTGCCTTCTAGTTTCATCCATCTCATCATCATCAAAATGAATCCACTAACAAGGTTGATCAAGTCTTCTTAACAAACTCATTCTGAATAACACGGAACTGGAGAAATTTCGAATAACACTAAGTTACCTCAACGGGGATATGAAAATCGCCAACAATAAGAATATCATACTTTTTCTTGACAGCAGGGAGAGGAAATTCAAAACCTCCAATAATAATAGTTGGAGCTTTTCCAATAGAATTGATGCTATGAACTTGAGATTGTTTCCTCGGAAATTGTATCGTATGCTCATTACCATTAACATGAAAAGTGATATTTCCTTTGTTGCAATCAAAAACAGCCCCTGCAGTATTAAGAAAAGGTCTACCAAGGATAATAGACATACTATCGTCCTCGGGAATATCAAGAATAACAAAGTCCGTTAATATAGTGACATTTACAACCACAACAGGCACATCCTCACAAATACCGACAGGTATAGCAGTTGATTTATCAGCCATTTGCAAAGATATTTCAGTAGGTGTCAACTTATTCAATTCAAGTCTACGATATAAAGAGAGAGGCATAACACTAACACCGGCTCCAAGATCACATAAAGCAGTTCTAACATAGTTTCTTTTAATGGAGCATGGTATAGTTGGTACACCCGGATCTCCAAGTTTCTTTGGTATTCCACCCTTAAAAGTGTAATTAGCAAGCATGGTGGAAATTTCAGCTTCCGGTATCTTTCTTTTATTTGTGATGATATCCTTCATATACTTAGCATAATGATTTACTTTTAGCATATCAGTTAAGCGCATACGTAAGAAAATAGGTCTAATCATTTCAGCAAAGCGCTCAAAGTCCTCATCATCCTTCGACTTGGATGGTTTAGGAGGAATGGGCATGGGTTCCCGAACCCATGGTTCTCTTCCTTTACCGTGCTTCCTAGCAACAAAATCTCTCTTATCATAACGTTGATTCTTTGATTGTGGGTTATCAAGATCAACAACAGGTTCAATCTCCACATCATTGTTTTTGCTAGGTTGAGCATCAACATGAACATTATCATTAACATTATCACTAGGTTCATGTTCATCACCTGATTGTGTTTCAACATCAGAGATAGAAATATCATTGGGATTCTCAGGTGTGTCCATAGTAGGTTCACTAGAAGCATGCAAAGTCCTATCGTTTTTCTTCTTCTTCTTTTTAGAAGAACTAGTTGCCTCTAAATTATTTCTCTGAGAATCTTGCTCGATTCTCTTACGGTGGCCTTCAGGATACAAAGGTTCCTGAGTCATTCTACCAGTTCTAGTGGCCACTCTAACAGCAAAGTCATTTTTATTATTTAATTCATCAATAAAATCATTTTGAGCTTTAAGTACTTGCTCAGCTTGAGTAGCAACCATAGAAGCATATTTGCTAACGAGGTGAAGTTCATCTTTAACTCTAGCCAGATTATCACTTACACGTCCTATCTCGAAAGCATTATTCTTTAACTCTCTACCAACATAAGCATTAAAACTTTCTTGTCTAGCCGTAAAGTCATCAAATTCATCTAAGAAAGGGCTATGAAATTTAGTAGAGGGTATTTCAACTTTATCATATCTACAGAGAGAATTTACCTTTACTACCTGTGTCGGGTTATCAAGACAATGGGGTTCTTCAGGCGGTATATTAAGACCATGTATTTCTTCAATAGGAGGTAAATTTTCAACATCTTCAGCTTTAATACCTTTTTCATTCATTGATTTCTTTGCCTCTTGCATATCTTTAGGACTGATAAATAAAACACCTCTCTTCTTCGGAGTGGGTTTAGGAATAGGCTCAGGAGTTGGCTCAATTGGTTCAGGAATTACTTCAGGAATTGGCTCGGGGAGAGTCCAATTATTTTCATTAGTCAACATATTATTCAATAATACTTCAGCTTCGTCGACTGTTCTTTCCCTGAAAACACAACCAGCACAACTATCCAAGTAGTCCTTGGAAGCATCGGTTAGTCCATTATAAAAGATATCAAGTATTTCATTTTTCTTAAGATGATGATCGGGCAAAGCATTAAGTAACCGGAGAAGCCTCCCCCAAGCTTGTGGGAGACTCTCTTCTTTGATTTGCACAAAATTATATATTTCCCGGAAGGCAGCTTGTTTCTTATGAGCAGGAAATATTTAGCAGAGAAGTAATAAATCATTTCCTGGGGACTATGCACACAACTAGGAGCAAGAGAATTATACCAAGTCTTAGCACCACCCTTTAATGAGAATGGAAATATCTTAAGGATATAATAATAGCGAGACTTCTCATCATTAGTAAACAGGGTAGCTATATCATTCAACTTGGTAAGATGTGCCACAACAGTTTCAGATTCAAGGCCATAAAAAGGATCAGATTCAACTAAAGTAATAATCTCAGGATCAACAGATAATTCATAATCCTTATCAGTAACATTGATAGGTGAAGTAGCAAAAGCAGGGTCAGGTTTCATTCTAGCATTAAGAGACTGCTGCTTCCATTTAGCTAATAATTTCTTAAGATCATATCTATCATTGCAAGCAAAGATTTCCCTAGCAACTTCTTCATTCATAACATAACCCTTAGGAACAACATGCAATACATAATCATTGGGGGAACCTTCATCATCACTATCATCAGTAATAGGTTCTTCAATATTTTTATTCCCCCTAACTCTAGCAAGTTGTTCATCAAGAAATTCACCTAATGGCAAAGTAGTATCGAGCACAGAAGTAGTTTCATCATGCATAGCAGACGTGGCATCATCAATAACATGTGACATATCAGAATTCATAGCAGTAGCAGGTTTAGGTGTCGCAAGCCTACTAATAACGGAAGGAGAATCTAGTGCAGAGCTAGATGGCAGTTCCTTACCTTCCCTCGTAGTTGAGGGAAGAATAGTAGTTCGGTCATCTTTCAAGTTCTTCATAGTGATCAACAGATATAAATACCAAGTGACTCAGAGAATAGAGCTATGCTCCCCGTCAACGGCGCCAGAAATTAGTCTTGATAACCCACAAGTGTAGGGGATCGCAACAGCTTTCGAGGGTAAAGTATTCAACCCAAATTTATTGATTCGACACAAGGGGAGCCAAAGAATATTCTTGAGTATTAGTAGCTGAGTTGTCAATTCAACCACACCTGGATAACTTAGTATCTGCAGCAAAGTATTTAGTAGCAAAAGTGGTATGATAATAAAGGTAACGAAAGCAAAAGTAAAGATAAATGTTTTTGGGTTTTTGTAGTAGTTGTAACAGTAACAATGGAAAAGTAAATAAGCGAAGAACAATATATGAAAAGCTCGTAGGCAATGGATCAGTGATGGATAATTATGCCGGATGCGATTCCTCATGTAATAGCTATAACATAGGGTGATGTAGAACTAGCTCCAGTTCATCAATGTAATGTAGGCATGTATTCCATAAATAGTCATACGTGCTTATGGAAAAGAACTTGCATGCCATCTTTTGTCCTACCCTCCCGTGGAAGAGGGGTCCTAGCGGAAACTAAGGGATATTAAGGCCTCCTTTTAATAGAGAACCGGAACAAAGCATTAGCACATAGTGAATACGTGAACTCCTCAAATACGGTCATCACCGAGAAGTATCCCGATTATTGTCACTTCAGGGTTGTCGGATCATAACACATAATAGGTGACTATAGACTTGCAAGATAGGATCAAGAACACACATATATTCATGAAAACATAATAGGTTCAGATCTGAAATCATGGCACTCGGGCCCTAGTGACAAGCATTAAGCATAGCAAAGTCATAGCAACATCAATATCAGAACATAGTGGATACTAGGGATCAAACCCTAACAATACTAACTTGATTACATGGTAAATCTCATCCAACCCATCACCGTCCAGCAAGCCTACAATGGAATTACTCATGCACGGCGGTGAGCATCATGAAATTGGTGATGGAGGATGGTTGATGATGACGACGGCGACGAATCCCCCTCTCCGGAGCCCCGAACGGACTCCAGATCAGCCCTCCTGAGAGAGATTAGGGCTTGGCGGCGGCTCCGTGTCGTAAAACGCGATGAAACTTTCTCTCTGATTTTTTTCTCCCCGAACGTGAATATATGGAGTTGGAGTTGAGGTCGGTGGAGGTCCAGGGGGCCCACGAGATAGGAGGGCACGCCCTAGGGGGGGTGCCCCCTGTCTTCTGGACAGCCTGTGGCCCCCCTGGTCTTGATTCTTTCGCCAAAAATTCTTATTAATTCCAAAAAGTGCCTTTGTGGATTTTGAGGACATTCCAAGAACTTTTCTTTTCTACACATAAAACAACATCATGGTAGTTCTACTGAAAACAGCGTCAGTCTGGGTTAGTTTCATTCAAATCATGCAAGTTAGAGTCCAAAACAAGGGAAAAAGTGTTTGGAAAAGTAGATACGTTGGAGACGTATCAGTTCGCCTCAAGATCCCCAAGGTGTCGGACGAGGCCATCATCTAAGCGTTCACTGATGGTGTCTGGGACGTCAAGATGAAGGAGGAGCTTGCCATTCATGAGGATCTATGCTCAGCTTTGGAGATTTTCAACATGGCGACTAGGTGCACGAGGGCAGAAGAAGGCCGTATGTCACTCCTCGAGGTCCCAGAAGCCGATTCTGAAGACAAGAAGGCCAAGGCAAAGGAAGTGAAGCGCAAGGGACCGGCGGTGCTCATGGCTGAGCCTGACATGAAGCGCGGTTGTGATCATCCTGAGTCCTCCAAAGGCAACCACCCATTCCGCGTCTTCCACAACGTGCACAACTACAACACCAACGACTGCCAAGAGCTCAATGCTATCCGGGACGGGCACCTCGGCTATCGCCCTGAGCGCAATGGCCGTGGCTACGACCGTGGAAGAAGTCATGGCGGAGGCCACTGGGACGATTGTGGCCCCCGTCAGGGTTGGTGCAATCAGCCTCGTGAAGACTGCTGGCAGGACCAGCCTCGCGACGGTCCGTGGCAGGATCAGCCTCACGGGAACCGCCCTCAGGGAAATGCTGACCTCCCTCTGCTACCGCTGCCACCAAGAAGGAGTGACGACCACCGCCAGGACGATGGGGCTGGGGGCTTCCAGGAGCCTCGCGCTATCACCTGTATCCTGGAAGGTGCTCAGGCCCCTGCCTCCTATCGCATCTTCAAGCAGTTCGCTCGTGAAGTAAATGCAGCCCTTCCCAAGCTCGAGGCGTCGCGTCCGCTCAGGTGGTCCAAGCATGCCCTCACTTTTGACTCTTCGGACCAGCTCAAGTGCGCGACCGCTTCAGGCGCTCTCCCCATTCTCTGCTCACCTACCATCAGAAACGTTCTCGTCACCAAGACACTCGTTGATGGTGGCGCTGAGCTCAATGTCCTCTCCGTCAAGACATTTGATAGGCTCCAGGTGCCATATGACCAGCTTCAGCCTAGCAAGCCATTCTCAGGGGTAACCGATAGCTCTATGCAGCCCATCGGGCAGATACGCCTCACTGTCACCTTCGGCAAGCACGACAACTACCGCACCAAGCTCATCGACTTTGACGTCGCTCACATTTGCCTGCCATACAATGCCATCCTCGGGTACCCAGCTCTCGCCAAGTTCATGGTAGCAACGCACCACGGCTACAACGTCCTCAAGATGCCAGGAAGCGGCGACATTATCACAGTCGCCTGCGATGAGAAAGATGTGGTGTGCTCCCTCGAGGCGCCTACCAAGCTGCAGCGGCCGAGGACTCGGATGGCGAGGGCGTCACCCTTCCCCTTGAGGTTGCCCCCAAGAAGAAGAAGCAACTTGTCCTCAGGGGCACTCAAGAGGCTGGCATACTTGATGATTGTGACTTGGCCCCCTCGCCCTCTCTTGGGGCGCCTTTCCCTCTCGCATAGGAAGGCACTCCCGGCGCCCCCCTCAGGTTGGACTCGGGGGCTCTTCTCTGGAAGGCCTCTGACCTGGCCAACGTCACGAGGGAGGCGTTCGGGCACCATGTGGAGGCGTGCTTCAACGCACTTCGAAGCGCAAGGCATAGGGCGTGAGGCACTGAGCACGCACGAGGCAATCGAAGCACTGCAGGAGGCGCGGGCCATGCAAGGTGAGCGACAGCCTGCGCCACTCAATGCAGCTGCTACTTAGGACACGAGCGGCGAGCTGCGTGTCTGCATCAACATCCCGGGCCTCAATAGAGCTGCTTCTTAGGAGCTCTTCTGGTCATCCAGTGTTGGCCGGTGTGGAGGCCACACCCATAGCTCCAACGAGGCATGCGTGACATCCTGGTGTCTTGTGAAGCCAGATGCCAGGCAGTCATGACGAAGGAGGAGTCGGATATTCAGCCCCCCCCCCCCGAGGCTCATGAGCCTCCTGGCTCATTAGGAGCAACTTCTGGAGCGCGCATCTTCAGCTACTTCAACACTCCTACCCCAACGGTGCTAGGTGACTTTTTAGTTCATTCAGTTGAGGGCTCCCCTCGGGCTGCATTATCCTCAAGCTGTGTGGGTCCGCCCCGCAACATGTATCGTTTTGCACATCTATCAGAATTGACTTCCCCCTTTTTATGAGCTGCTATATATTATCACCTGCTTGTCTGGTGCTTCGCCATCATGAATGTCGTGCGCCCTTCCGAACCCACCCGCGACCGCCTCATAATTAAGGACTAGCATGCCGTCTGTGCTTGGGTCCGTCCTTGAAGTGTTGCTAAACCCAAGTAGCCGAGCTCTGTCTCGCGGGCCAGCCCCGTGTACGTCACCTCCCGTGGCCCTTGGTGCCTTGTTCTCGCATGAGCTAATCGCGAGTGGATAAGTTAGGGCGCACGACACGGTGCCTCGCCACCGCGGGAGCCGCGTGCCGGCTATCTTTCCTTGGGATCGATGCATGAAAAGTCTGGGCACGGCGTCTGTGCTTAGGTCCATCCCTGCAGCATCAACAAATCCAGCAACTGAGCTCTGTCTCGTGGGCCGGCCCCGTTCACGTCACCTCCTAGGGTCGCTAGTGTTGGGCCTTCTCATGCAATATCCTCTAGAGATTCACTCGGCATAGGTGACCTAACCATGTCGCAAGATTCCACCGAGCATTCATACCAAAAATTCAGGTGCAACCTGCCTTGAGGTAGGGCCTGGTGAGTCCCGCGCTGGCTCACATGTGCCCATATACACCTCCTCCAGTCCTGCCGTGCAAGCCACATGCCAGGACGGGGCTGTACATGCCCTGGGGCCTCCCCTCAGAGGGAGCCCCCTCCCACGCACCAGTGGAAGCCCCATGCTCCATGCTGGAAGATGACACGGTCGAGGAGTGGCTATGCCCATTCAAGAGTGGAAGCGTCATGCTCCGCGCTGATGATAAACAACCGAGGGCACCCTAGCGGCTACACTAACCTCCCTCTGGCCCCACCGCGCCAACTTTCCCCCGGGAGAGCCACCCCATGTCATGCCTAGCGCACACCACCCTACAAGGTATTCGGCACCTGGTCATCTCGCGACCCTCCCAGGCAAAACCTAGCGAGGAAAGGTATGAGGACTCCGGATTAACCCAGATGTCACTTGCACTTCCTTCACGAGCCGTTCGTACGTCAAGGTGGAGCCCTGAGCATCGCATCTCAGGGGCCTCATTGGTCATGTAGCCCCTCACCCCTTGGTCTCGTCCTGGAGATCTGGGCGAACCAACGGCGGCTGAGGTATGCACGGGGCCGGGCCCTGCCAACGCAGAACTCTAAAGCCAACGGAAGGAAATCAAGCACGGAAAGGAAAATTATGGAATCCTAGCAAATTATTACAAACCATAATGTTCACAAATTCAAACAACAATTCGTACGCCTCCATGAGGCACATTTAATGTTGCAGGATATGAGATGGGAGGCACCGCCTTCAGCCTTGGTCGCTGCCACCAGCCGCCTTGGTGAGCATGTCCTCGACGGTGTCGTTGTCGCCTTCGCCGCCGGCTGTGGCCGCCAAGGCCTCAGGGTCGATGCAATGGAATTTCACCACTAGGGCTTCCACCTGCTCCTTCACGGCTTCAGCACCAGTGACCTAGGACTTGGGCTCCACCGTCCCCAGCAGCGTGTCAAGGTCCAGGTTGAGTATAGGAGATGAAGATGGTTGTATATGTGCATCGTGGCCGTAGTGAAGAGCGCATGGTACTTCCCTTCCACCATGGATCTTAGCGCAGCGGAGATGTTTCCCAGCTCCTCAACAACCTGGGTGAGAAGACCAGGAAGGCCACCATCCGGGGTCGCTAGTGGCTTGTCGTACCCTTCCCCGTAAAGGGAGTGGAGTGCCTCGTGGCACTTCAGCTCGAAGGAAGTGAAGGCATCGCGCCCGACGTTCTCAGCCGCGGCAAGCGTCTTCTCCCTGGCCTCCAGCTTGGCCGTCTCCTCCGAGACATGCTTGGTGTGGGAAGCCTGGGCCGCGTCAACCTCCTCCTTCAGCTTCTCCAGCCGGCTCCGCTCCGTGCCCTATTCTTGGGCTGCTTGCTCCAGCTCGGCCTCACAGTCGGCGAGCGCGGACTCCGAGGCTGTGAGCTCCTACTCTCGCGTCTGGAGCCCGCGCACCTGGGAGGTCTGCTCCTCCTGAAGCTTCTTCAGCTTGGCCTCCACCTTGCAGCAGCTGCTTTTGGAGGATGCGGCGTCGGCCAGCACAATGTCGCGAGCCACTTCGGCTGTAGTGGCCTGCTCCTTGGCACCTGCAGCGGCGGCTTCGGCGTGGCTCCAAGTCGTCCTAACAGACGAATCGACTCAAAGCCACCCTGAGATCAGCTCCAAGCGCCCCGTCACCGCACGCCCATCAGCACCCTGAAGGTCGTCCCAGAGTCGGTCCAGCGTGGCATAGGATCCCTTCAAAGCACCAGGCCAGGAGGAGGAGCCCTGGTCCGCTGGCATGAGATCCCAGGGAGGAGGAGGCGCTGACACCTGGACTGGCGCATTCGCGACATCAGTCGGGGCAGGGGGCTCCAGGGGCTTCATGCCTCCCACGGGCGCATCAGGACCTGGCGCCTTTGGATCTCCCTGTGCCTTGGGAACAGTGTCCTCCTTCTTCTTCACATCGGGGGCCAGCCTAGTCGTCAGGAGAGTGACATCATGAGCGTGGTATCATGATATAAGGTAAGAACAAAGTAATGTGCTTACTCGTCTTCGGCGATATATGCCCTTTTCTTTCCCAGGACCGTGCTGGCCCCAAGCTTCTGCAGCAAGGGCCGTGCCACAACTGGTGGCTCGGCCAGGCGTGCGACGGGAGGCTGTAGAGCGGCGACAACAGGCGACAAGGTGAGGGCGCTGCCCTAAGACAGTGCCGGCGTCGTTCCTCCTTTCAGGCCCCCGCGGGTCAGCCTTCGCAGTGGGGTCCCCCGGACCTCGTGACAACCCCGGTGGACGCGGGGACCCTGCGACTAAGCCCTCCTCTATGTCGTCATCAGGAAGAACCGGAGGAGCTCGGTTCACCGCGGAGGAGAAACCTCCCCCAATCCCTTCCTCAGCCGCCTTCTAGTCTTCCTCCTACTCCTCGCCCTCTACGGAGTCTTCGCTGGAGGACAACTCCACTGGTAAGTCTGGAGGCCCGGACATCATGAGCCCCCTCTCAATAAAGCCTGGCATAGAGACGGCCAGTGCCTCCCATCATAATAGTGGCACAACGGAAGATGGGCCGCTGGGAGGCAACCTAGATCCTTTTCCCGAGCAAGAGCCGGACAACATTGTCTAGCTCCTCGTCCGTTAGGGTCCTAGGACATAGGCGGAGGTCATCTTTTTCGCCTTTAAGGTCCCATATAGTGCATGAGTGAGCTTGGAGAGGAGTCAAGGGGCGCACCAGGAACTGATACGTCTCCAACGTATCTATAATTTTTGATTGTTCCATGCTATTATATTACCCCTTTTAGATGTTTATGGGCTTTATTTTACACATTTATATCATTTTTGGGACTAACCTACTAACCGGAGGCCCAGCCCAGATTGCTGTTTTTTTTGCCTATTTTAGTATTTCAAAGAAAAGGAATATCAAACGGAGTCCAAACGGAATGAAACCTTCGGGAGCGTGATTTTTGGAACAAATCTGATCCGGAGAGCTTGGAGTGCAAGTCAAGAAGCTCCCGAGGGCCCCACGGGATAGGGGGCCACGCCCCCCCATGTAGGGCGCGCCCCCCTGTCTCGTGGGCCCCTCGGGCGGCCACCGACGTACTTCTTCTTCCTATATATACACACGTACCCCAAAAACATCCAGGAGCACCACGAAATACAACTTCCACTGTCGTAACCTTCTGTATCCGCGAGATCTCATCTTGGAACCTTCGCCGGCACTCTGCCAGAGGGGGAATCAACCACGGAGGGCTTCTACATCAACATCCTTGCCCCTCCGATGAGTTGTGAGTAGTTTACCACAGACCTACGGGTCCATAGTTATTAGCTAGATGGCTTCTTCTCTCTTTTTGGATCTCAATACAATGTTCTCCCCCTCTCTTGTGGAGATCTATTCGATGTAAACTCTTTTTGCGGTGTGTTTGTCGAGATCCAATGAATTGTGGGTTTATGATCAAGTTTATCTATGAATAATATTTGAATCTTCTCTGAATTCTTTTATGTATGATTGAGTTATCTTTGCAAGTCTCTTCGAATTATCAGTTTGGTTTGGCCTACTAGATTGGTTCTTCTTGCCATGGGAGAAGTGCTTAGCTTTGGGTTCAATCTTGCGGTGTTCTTACCTAGTGACAGAAAGGGTTGCAAGACACATATTGTATTGTTGCAATCGAGGATAACAAGATGGGGTTTATATCATATTGCATGTGTTTATCCCTCTACATCATGTCATCTTGCTTTTGCGTTACTCTGTTCTTGTGAACTTAATACTCTAGATGCAGGCAGGAGTCGGCCGATGTGTGGAGTAATAGTAGTAGATGTAGGCAGGAGTCGTTCTACTTGTTATGGACGTGATGCCTATATACATGATCATGCCTAGATAATCTCATAACTATGTGCTTTTCTATCAATTGCTCGATAGTAATTTGTTCACCCACTGTAATACTTATGCTATCTTGAGAGAAGCCTCTAGTGAAACCTATGGCCCCTGGGTCTATCTCTTATCATATTTTCTTTCAATCTACCTTTATTTGCATCTTTACTTTTTGCATCTATCTTATAAAATACCAAAAATATATTTATCTTATCATACTATCTTTATTAGATCTCACTTTCGCAAGTGGCCGTGAAGGGATTGACAACCCCTTTATTGCGTTGATTGCGAGTTCTCAGTTTGTTTGTGTATGTGCATGGGACTTTTGAGGAGCCTCCTACTGGATTGATACCTTGGTTCTCAAAACTGAGGGAAATACTTACGCTACACTTTGCTGCATCACCCTCTCCTCTTTGAGGAAAACCACCGCAAGCTGAAGATGTAGCAAGAAGGATTTCTGGCGCCGTTGCCGGGGAGGTCTTCGATCAAGTCAAGACATACCAAGTACCCATCACAAACCCATCTCCCTTGCATTTACATTATTTGCCATTTGCCTCTCGTTTTCCTCTCCCCCACTTCAGCCTTGCCGTTTCATTCACCCTCTCCTTCCCAATCTCCTCCTCTTTCTCGCTTGCCATTTTTCTGTTTGCTTGTGTGTTGGATTACTTGTTGCCATGGCGCAAGATAATACCAAGTTGTGTGATTTCTTGGATACCAATAATAATGATTTCCTTAGTACTCCGATTGCTCCTCTTAATTATGTTGAGTCTTGTGAAATCAATACCGCTTTGGTGAATCTTGTTAGGAAAGATCAATTTGCTGGCCTTCCTAGTGAAGATGCCGCTACTCATCTAAACAATTTTGTTGATTTGTGTGATATGCAAAAGAAGAAAGATACGGATAACAATATTGTCAAATTGAAGTTATTTCCGTTTTCACTTAGAGATCGTGCTAAAGTTTGGTTTTCATCTTTGCCTAAAAATAGTATTGATTCTTGGAACAAGTGCAAAGATGCTTTTATCTCTAAGTATTTTCCTCCCGCTAAGATCATCACTCTTAGGAACGATATTATGAATTTTAAACAACTTGATCATGAGCATGTTGCCCAATCTTGGGAAAGAATGAAATTGATGCTTCGCAATTGCCCTACTCATGGTTTGAATTTATGGATGATCATACAATTTTTTATGCCGGTTTGAACTTTGCTTCTAGAAATCTCTTAGATTCGGCCGCGGGAGGCACGTTTATGGAAATTACGTTAGGAGATGCTACAAAATTGCTTGATAATATTATGGCTAATTATTCTCAATGGCACACCGAAAGATCTTCTAGTAAAAAAGTGCATGCTATAGAAGAAATTAATGTTTCGAGTGGAAAGATGGATGAACTTATGAAGATGTTTGCTACTAAAAATACTCCTCTTGATCCCAATGATATGCCTTTGTCTTCCTTGATTGAGAATAATAATGAATCTATGGAGGTTTATTTTGTTGGTAGGAATAGTTTTGGAAACAACGCTTATAGAGGAAATTTTAATGCTAGACCGTTCCCTAGTAATCCCTCTAATAATTATGGAAATTCCTACAATAATTCTTATGGTAATTTTAATAAGATGCCGTATGATTTTGAGAATAGTGTGAAAGAATTTATGATTTCTCAAAAGAATTTTAATGCTTTGCTTGAAGAAAAATTGCTCAAAGTTGATGATTTGGCTAGGAACGTTGATAGACTTTCGCTTGATGTTAATTCTCTTAAACTTGGATCTTCTTCTCCTAAGCATGATATCAATGAGTCTCTCAAGGTAATGAGAATTTCCATTGACGAGTGCAAGGAAAGAACCGCTAGATTGCGTGCTAAAAAGAAAACTTTATAAAAGCGTGTTCCTCTAGTCTTCATGAAAATAATGATGAGGATCTTAAAGTTATTGATGCGTCTCCGATTAGATCTATGTTTTTGGAATATGAATTTTGATGATTATGGGAGTGATGATGAATCAACTTTGCCTAGAAGGCATCCCAAAAATTCGGAGTCTTTAGATCTTGATGCTAAATTTGGTAAAAGTGAGATTGGAGAATCCTCAACTTCTAATAATGTTGAACTTACTATCTCGGATTTCAAGGAATTTGATTATGATAATTGCTCTTTAAAAGTTTGTATTTCCTTGTTGCAATCCGTTGTTAATTCTCCTCATGCTTATAGTCAAAATAAAGCTTTTACCAAACATATTGTTGATGCCTTGATGCAATCTTATGATGAAAAACTTAATTTGAAAGTTTCTATACCTATAAAACTTAATGATGAGTGGGAACCTACTATAAAGATTAGAATTAAAGATTATGAGTGTTTTGCTTTGTGTGATTTGGGTGCTAGTGTTTCCACGATTCCGAAACTTTATGTGATATTCTAGGTTTTCCATGATCTTGATGATTGCTCTTTAAATTTGCACCTTGCGGATTCCACCATTAAAAAGCCTATGGGAGGGATCAATTATGTTCTTATTGTTGCAAATAGAATTTTGGTGCCCGTAGATTTTATCGTTCTTGATATAGATTGCAATCTTTGTTGCCCTATTATTCTTGGTAGACCTTTCCTTAGAACGATTGGTGCGATTATTGATATGAAGGAAGGGAACATTAGATTACAATTTCCTTTAAAGAAAGGATGGAGCACTTTCCAAGAAAGAAAATCAAATTACCTTATGAATCTATCATGCGGGCTACTTATGAATTTAGTGCCAAAGATGGCACTCGTTAGATCTATCTTCGCTTTTATGCCTAGCTAGGGGCATTAAACGATAGGGCTAGTTGGGAGACAACCCAATTTTCTTTATGTTTTTTGTTTTTTCTCCTGTTTAGTAATAAATCTTGCATCTACCTTCTGTTTTGATGTGTTTTTATCTTTTAATTAGTGTTTGTGCCAAGTAGAACCTATAGGATAACCTACGATGATAGTTGATTTAATTCTGCTGAAAAACAGAAACTTTGCATGCACAAATATAATTTTGTTAAATCACAGGAATGTGATTTTGCGTTGATTCTTTCTGCTGCTGTTCAATAGACAAATTGTCCAGGACTTCCTATTTTGGTAGGATTTTTCGAGTTCCAGAAGTTTGCGTAAGTTACAGATTGCTACAGACTGTTCTGTTTTTGACAGATTCTGTTTTTCGTGTGTTGTTTGCTTATTTCAATGCATCTATTGCTAGTAATTCAGTCTATGAACCATAAAGAAGTTGGAACACAGTAGGTTTAACACCAAATTAAATAAAGAATGAGTTCATTGCAGTACCCTATGTGGTGGTTTTGTTTTCTTTCACTAACGGAGCTTATAAGATTTCCTGTTGAGTTTTGTGTTGTGAAGTTTTCAAGTTTTGGGTAAAGCTTTTATGGACTATGGAATAAAGGGTGGCAAGAGCCTAAGCTTGGGTATGCCCGTGGCACCCCAAGATATTCAAGAATATCCAAAAGCCTAAGCTTGGGGATGCCCCGGGAAGGCATCCCCTCTTTCGTCTTCGTTCATCGGTAACTTTACTTGGAGCTATATTTTTATTCGCCACATGATATGTGTTTTGCTTGGAGCGTCGTGTATTATATTAGTCTTTGCCCTTTAGTTTACCACAATAATCCGTGCTGTACACACCTTTTGGGAGAAGCCTATTTGAATAGAATTTGCTAGAATACTCTATGTGCTTCACTTATATCTTTTGGGCTTAATAGTTTTGGCTCTAGTGCTTCACTTATATCTTTTAGAGCACGGTGGTGTTTTAATTTTGAAGAAATTGCTAGTCTCTCATGCTTCACTTATATCATTTTGAGAGTCTTTTAGAACAGCATGGTATTTGCTATGGTCATAAAGTTGGTCCTAGAATGATGAGCATCCAAGTTGGGTATAATAAAAACTATCATAGAAAAGTCAATTGGATGCCATGATCAATTTGATACTTGATAATTGTTTTTAGATATGGAGGTAGTGATATTAAAGTCGTGCTAGTTGGGTCATTATGAATTCAAAGAATGCTTGTGTTGAAGTTAGCAAATCCCATAGCATGCACGTATGGTTAAAAGTTGTGTAACAAATTTAAAACATGAAGTGTACTTGGCTTGTGCATCCTTATGAGTGGCGGTCGGGGACGAGCGATGGTCTTTTCCTACCAATATATCCCCCTAGGAGCATGCGCGTAGTACTTGATTTTTGATGACTTCTAAATTTTTGCAATAAGTATATGAGTTCTTTTGACTAATGTTGAGTCCATGGACTATACACACTTCTACCTTTCTGCCTTTGCTAGCTTCTTCGGTACTTGTGCATTGCCCTTTCTCACCTTGAGAGTTGGTGCAAACTTCGCCGGTGCATCCAAACCCCGTGATACGATACACTCTATCACACATAAACCTCCTTATATATTCCTCAAAACAGCCACCATACTGATAGAGGCAAAGGTGTCCCGTCTTTCGATGAGATGATGGATTTCGCTTTGGTGGAAGTCGACTTTGACGATCCGACTACGAACATGCGAGGACGTCGCGCATTAGCAATCGCTAAACCAACTCCGAGAGGTTATTGACCACGTCGGAGCACGATCAACCTGACCACGAGGGTCTGTTTCCTGCGAGCAAACGAAGAACAAGCAAGAAACTGAGATTGCAATCTGGATATTGCAAATATAAGATGAAAGCTTTATTGATCCAAGTGGGGTTCTGTGACGTCTTTGTCTGGTCGTTGAACACAAACGAAGTACGCGAAGTTGCAACTATGGTGAACTTTAATCTAAACAAAACCCAAAGTCTAAACGGTGCCCTAAGGGCTGTATATATGGAGGAAGAGGGGGGAATTTCGTGGCCCTTGGTGGAGGGGTCCAAAATCAACCCTATCTCTTGTTTCCCCACACATACGGACTCTAAAAATAGCCTATACTTATGTATTTCGAAATTACAAGGGCCTGGCCCAATAATAAGGTGACGCAGCACCTAGAATAGCCTCGGGACGAAATTTATGAAGTGGCATCTTGTATATTTCGTCCAAGGCTTCATGCACCCATTATGGTGGCTTCAAAGTCCTGAAATCATCACTTGTAACTCCGTTCTTGTTCCCTTGCGCATGGCATCATCTCCATGCTTGTTCTTGCTCCAATGTTCATCCTTCTCCAAGCTAGGCCCTTCATTTGTAAGCAAAACAAATGTATCCAATTTAGGCAGCATCATATTCTCATGAACATTATAGAATCATTACCAAGAAACGAAAGTACCTGATAATTTAATTGGCGTGCGCGAGCTCTAGTAATTGGTCCCGTATATGTAGCAGTAGGGGCTGTGGGTGTAACAATGGTATTGATGTCCTCATCATCCTCCCCTTCTTGAAATGAAGTCGTCCTCGACGGAAGCTCATCTTCCTCACCCAAATAAGGCTTCAAATCTGCAATGTTAAAAGTGGGACTAACCCCAAAATCTGCAGGCAGCTCAAGTTTATATGCATTATCATTTATTTTCTCTAACACCTTAAAGGGACCATCAGCACGTGGCATTAGCTTTGATTTGCGCAAATCAGGAAATCTATCCTTACGCAAATGTAACCAAACAAGATCTCCAGGTGCAAACACAACATGTTTTCTACCCTTATCTCCAGCAAGTTTATATTTAGCATTCATACGCTCAATGTTTTCCTTAGTTAACTCATGCATCTTTAAAATCAATTCAGCACGTTGTTTAGCATCAAAATTAACCTTCTCCGAAGATGGAAGAGGCAACAAATCAATAGGTGCACGAGGTAGGAAACCATACACAACTTCAAAAGGGTACATCTTAGTAGTAGAATGCAATGAACGATTATAAGCAAATTCAATATGAGGCAAGCATTCCTCCCACATTATTCTTCAAAACAGCTCTAAGCATAGTAGACAAAGTTCTATTGACTACTTCAGTTTGTCCATCAGTTTGGGGGTGACAAGTAGTACTAAAAAACAGTTTAGTCCCCAACTTAGCCCATAAACATCTCCAAAAGTGGCTAAGAAATTTAGTATCACGATCTGAAACAATAGTATTTGGCACACCAATGCAAGCGAATAATTTCACGAAAGAACAAATCAGCAACATTAACAACATCATCGCTTTTATGACATGGTATAAAGTGTGCCATTTTTGAGAATCTATCCACGACAACAAATATGCTATCCCTCCCCTTCTTTGTTCGAGGTAAACCTAAAACAAAGTCCATAGATATATCCTCCCAAGGAACACTAGGTACAGGCAAAGGCATATATAAACCATGAGGATTGAGTCGTGACTTAGCTTTTTGACATGTAGTGCAGCGAGCAATAAAACGCTCAACATCCCGTCTCATCTTTGGCCAAAAGAAATGTGTAGCAAGTACGTCCTCCGTCTTCTTCACGCCAAAGTGTCCCATTAATCCTCCTCCATGCGCCTCCTGCAACAACAAAAGACGAACGGAGCTAGCTGGAATGCATAGCTTCTTAGCACGAAACACAAATCCATCGTTAACGACAAACTTGTTCCACATTCTTCCTTCTTTACAATTCTGCATTACATCTTTAAAATCAGCATCATGCACATATTGATCTTTGATGGTCTCCAAACCAAATATTTTGAAGTCAAGTTGTGAAAGCATAGTATAGCGACGAGACAATGCATCAGCAATAACATTTTCTTTTCCCCTCTTGTGTTTAATGACATAAGGGAAAGTCTCAATGAATTCAACCCATTTAGCATGTCTACGATTCAGTTTAGCTTGACTTTTAATATGTTTCAAAGATTCATGATCAGAATGTATAACAAATTCTTTGGGCCATAAATAATGTTGCCATGTTTCTAAAGTCCGAACAAGAGCATATAATTCTTTATCATAAGTAGAATAATTCAGACTAGGCCCACTCAATTTTTCAGAAAAGTATGCAACAGGTTTGCCATCTTGTAATAACACACCTCCTAATCCAATTCCACTAGCATCACATTCAAGCTCAAAAGTCTTATTAAAATCAGGAAGTTGGAGTAAAGGAGCATGTGTCAACTTATCTTTCAATACCGTGAAGGCTTCTTCCTGTGCGGTACCCCAAAGAAAAGGCACATCCTTCTTTGTAAGCTCATTGAGAGGTGCAGCAATGGTGCTGAAATCTCTCACAAAACGCCTATAGAATCCAGCGAGGCCAAGAAAACTCCTCACTTGTGTGACCGTTTTGGGCTGCGGCCAACTCTCAATAGCTTCAATCTTGGCTTTATCAACTTCAATTCCCTGTGGAGTAACAACATAGCCAAGAAAAGATACTCGGTCGGTGCAAAAGGTGCACTTCCCAAGGTTACCAAACAAACGTGCATCACGTAGAGCAATAAAAACAGCACGTAAATGTTCCAAATGTTCTTCCAAAGATCTGCTATAAATCAATATGTCATCAAAGTAAACTACCACAAATCGTCCAATGAAAGCACGTAAAACTTCGTTCATTAATCTCATGAAAGTACTAGGTGCATTAGTTAACCCAAAAGGCATGACTAACCACTCATATAATCCAAACTTAGTTTTAAATGTTGTTTTCCATTCATCTCCCAATTTCATACGAATTTGATGGTATCCACTACGCAAATCAACTTTGGAGAATATTGTAGAGCCACTCAATTCATCAAGCATATCATCTAGCCTAGGAATAGGATGACGATAACGAATAGTAATATTATTAATGCCTCTACAATCAACACACATACGTGATGTACCATCCTTTTTCGGCACTAGAATAATAGGAACAACACAAGGACTAAGGGATTCGCGTATATAACCTTTGTCGAGAAGCTCTTGTACTTGACGCATAATCTCCTTCGTCTCCTCTGGATTGGTACGGTATGGTGCACGGTTGGGCAGTGAAGCACCGGGAATTAAGTCAATCTGATGCTCAATCCCTCGAATAGGCGGTAATCCCGGTGGCACGTCTTGTGGAAAGACGTCAGCGAACTCCTGCAAAATGTTAGTGACAGCAGGAGGCAAAGAGGAAGGCACGTCCTCGAATGAAAATAATGCCTCTTTGCACACAAAAGCATAGCAAACAGATTTGCTGAAATCTAGCTCATCAATATCAGATTTGGTGGCAAATAAACATGCACTTTTCAATTTAATTTCAGAAGCAACACTAGATGGTTTATTATTAGGCTTCATTTGTTGCTCAAATTCTTTTGCCACAATCTGATTTTCACTCTTATTCTTCTCCTGTTTTGCTTTATTAGCTCTATTAATATCATCTTTCAAAATGGAATCAGGAGTCATAGGAAGCAAAGTAATATTTTTATCCTTATGAACAAGAGTATAGTGATTGTTTCTACCATGGTGTACAGAATTTTTATCAAATTGCCATGGTCTACCAAGTAATAAGGAACATGCTTGCATAGGTACCACATCACAATCAACATAATCAGCATATGTAGAGATACTAAAATGCACACGAACAGTACGTGTTACCTTAACCTTGCCGCTGTTGTTGAACCATTGGATGTAGTAAGGATGTGGATGTGGTCTTGTGGTGAGAGAAAGCTTCTCCACCATCTCCATGCTAGCCAAGTTGTTGCAGCTCCCTCCGTCTATGATGACGCGCACAGAACGTTCCTTCACAACTCCCTTGGTATGGAACAAATTGTGCCTCTGATTTTGCTCAGCTTGTGTGACCTGCACACTCAAAACACGTTGAGCAACTAAACATTCATACCTGTCATCGTCTTTAGGAGCCATGTATTGCGTCTCATGATCAGAATCATCTCCACCATGTTCTTCACGTGTAATAAGAGCCAAAGTCTCATCATCATAGTCACTAACGGACTCATACCCACCATCCTCGGTAGCAATCATCACACGCTGAGATTTGCATTCTCTCGCATAATGACCTCCTCCCTTACAACGACGACAAATAATATCACTTGTGTGCCCTGTTGATGCTATGGAAGAAGAAGAACTCTGTACAGGCCCGGCAGGTGCGCTCTTTGCAGATAATGGTGGTTGTGCCTGTTTTCTTGTATCACGGCTGGAGGTGGCACCTGATGGAGGTGCTGGTGCAGTTGAAGTAGAAGATGCACGCGGTGTCCATGATGAAGGTCGGCCTGCAGAAAAGTTAGTTCGCGCCAATGCTTGTCGATCCTGCACTTCACGTTCAGCTTTACAAGCAAGATGGAATAAACGAGTGATATTAGTATACTCCTTATAGTCTAGAATGGTCTGAATCTCTCTATTTAATCCACCCAGAAAACGTGCAAGCATAGCTTCATTCTCCTCAACAATACCACATCTAATCATGCCAGTTTGTAATTCCTGATAATATTCTTCTACAGAATTTTTTCCTTGTCTTAAACGCTGCAATTTTTGAAGCAATTCACATTGATAATATGGTGGAACCCAACGCGTACGCATAGCAGTTTTCAAAGCAGCCCAAGTAGTTGGAATAGGATATAATCTACAATGTTCAGACCACCATACACATGCAAAACTAGTGAAAGCACAAACAGCAGCAGCAACCCGTCTCTCCTCAGGATATTGTAAACATGTAAATCGTTGTTCAGTTTCTAACTCCCAAGTAAGATATATATTAGGAACATATCTACCCTCAAATGGTGGAATATTCAATTTTAGTTTAGGAATATGGACATCATCTCGTACCTGAGGTGGTGGTGCAGGCCTACCATTACGAATATATACCTGAGGTCGACCTGCTGGTGGTGGTGCTGGTGGCTGCACGTAGTTCGGATTTTGATCAACCTCATCCTCATAATCGCCCGCATACTCATCATCCTCCTGGGTACCAGCAGCAGCAGTAGCACGAGCCAAAGAAGCATCAACAACAGGAACAGCAGCACCAGAAGTTTGGCCATCCTCAATAGGAACACGCTTCGCTCGTCCATACTGATTCGGAAGGAGGCGTTGTTGTTGTTGTTGCAGAGGTGCGATAGGTGCAGCCGGCAGTGGTGGTGGAAAACGCACGAGCAATTCATTAAACTTGCTATCAAGCTTTGTTTCGAACGTCTTCTCAATGCCATCTATCTTCTCCATGGCCTCGTCAAATCTGTTTAGCACATCTTGCACCTGTCCACTCATCATTTGCTGAAATTTATCATGTAGCTGTTTGTTCGTCAGGTTCTCCCAATCAGTCTCATCGGCTTGTGATCCTACCATGGTTAGCAGCAAATAGAAACACACAAGAATATGATCCTACAGACTACTAAGAAGTGGTGGTGGTGTATCACAAACCCGTCAAGCAAATCTCAAATTCTTACCAGTTCTTACCCAGCAGCAGGTGGTGATCGGCAACCGTTGTAGTCAAAACTCTCAAAGCTTGGATAGAGCGATTACCAGGGAGAGTCAAACGCACGACGTAGATGTATGTGGAGCTGGGAAGGCTTATAATATGGTAGCAAAAAAGGATCAACAATAATCAATTCAGAGATGCAAAGTTGAATAAACGCTCAACGACGGTACTGTGCTGGTCCTAGGCTAGACTGTACTAGAGACGCGAGCCTAGAACACTAACAAAATCATGGCGCTGCACGTAAACAAGGGAAAAGCACACTCTGGATTTTTTTTCGCTTTTTTTTGCGCTGCTTTTTTTTGCGCTGCTTTTTTTTGCAAAAAATCACTATAAGGGCGAGTGTCTCAAAACTTTTCCCAGGTCAAACTGACAGGATGGGCACAAAATTTTTTTGACCAATTTTTTTTTTTCGACTGCCCGAACCCAAAAACTGGAAACGGGTCAAAAAAAACTTTCTATAATGGCGACTGTCTCAATACACTTAGAAACACCTAAAAATAGGATAGCCAGAATTTTTTTCGACAAGTGCGTTTTCGGAAAATTTTGGGCCTAAACGGAGGGTGGTTTCCGGACTCTTTTTTTTTCCGAAACCTACTCCGGCAAGGAAACACGAATCGGAATCTAGATGGATCTCGAAAACAAACCTAATAGGAAAAGAACTCGGATTGGTGGTGGATATATGGTGGTAGATGGCAGCGGTGGTTGTATATGACAGCGGTGGTGGTATATGGATACGGATTCGAAGCGGTGGCGGATAAGCGGTGGTGGTAGATGGCAGGGGCGATGATGATGCTGCGGCGGCGGCGTGACAACTTATGACCAGAACTCGAAACTCTAAAAGACTAGACTCTAAGACCAGCAACTAGACACGACGATGCAACCGCAAATTCAACAAAGCAAAACCCTAAAAAGATTATGCAATGGCTCAGACTGGTTCGGATATGATGAACTAACCCTAATTTTTTTGTGGCTTTTTCGTGGACTATAGGTATGAAGAAAAGACTCGATCTAAACTACGAAAAACTGTAAAATCTCACCGAGCAACCTGGAAATCTGATACCACTTGATAGAGGCAAAGGTGTCCCGTCTTTCGATGAGATGATGGATTTCGCTTTGGTGGAAGTCGACTTTGACGATCCGACTACGAACGTGCGAGGACGTCGCGCCTTAGCAATCGCTAAACCAACTCCGAGAGGTTATTGACCACGCCGGAGCACGATCAACCTGACCACGAGGGTCTGTTTCCTGCGAGCAAACGAAGAACAAGCAAGAAACTGAGATTGCAATCTGGATATTGCGAATATAAGATGAAAGCTTTATTGATCAAGGTGGGGTTCTGTGACGCCTTTGTCTGGTCGTTGAACACAAACGAAGTACGCGAAGTTGCAGCTATGGCGAACTTTAATCTAAACAAAACCCAAAGTCTAAACGGTGCCCTAAGGGTTGTATATATGGAGGAAGAGGGGGGAATTTCGTGGCCCTTGGTGGAGGGGTCCGAAATCAACCCTATCTCTTGTTTCCCCACACATACGGACTCTAAAAATAGCCTATACTTATGTATTTCGAAATTACAAGGGCCTGGCCCAATAATAAGGTGACGCAGCACCTAGAATAGCCTCGGGACGAAATTTATGAAGTGGCATCTTGTATATTTCGTCCAAGGCTTCATGCACCCATTATGGTGGCTTCAAAGTCCTGAAATCATCACTTGTAACTCCGTTCTTGTTCCCCTTGCGCATGGCATCATCTCCATGCTTGTTCTTGCTTCAATGTTCATCCTTCTCCAAGCTAGGCCCTTCATTTGTAAGCAAAACAAATGTATCCAATTTAGGCAGCATCATATTCTCATGAACATTAGAATCATTACCAAGAAACGAAAGTACCTGATAATTTAATTGGCGTGCGCGAGCTCTAGTAATTGGTCCCGTATATGTAGCAGTAGGGGCTGTGGGTGTAACAATGGTATTGATTTCCTCATCACATACCTGCCTATTATGGCATTTCCATAGCCATTCCGAGATATATTGCCATGCAACTTTCCACCGTTCCGTTCATCATTTTCATGACATACTTTACTTTTGTCATATTGCCATTGCATGATCATGTAGTTGACATTGTATTTGTGGCAAAGCCACCAAGCATTATTTTTCATACATGTCACTCTTGATTCATTGCACCATCCCAGTACACCGCCGAAGGCATTCATATAGAGTCATATCTTGTTCTACTTTCGAGTTGTAATTCTTATGTTGTAATCAATAGAAGTGTGATGATCATCATTATTAGAACATTGCCCAAAGAAAAAAAGAAAAAAGAAGAAAGGTCAAAATAAAAAAAAGGCCCAAAAGAAAAAAAATAAAAAAAATAAAAAAATAAAAAGGGGAATGTTACTATCTCTTTTCCACACTTGTGCTTCAAACTGGCACCTTGTTCTTCATGTAGTGAGTCTCATATATTGTGCTTCAAAGTAGCACCACGTTTTTCATATAGTGGGTCTCCTAAGTTGTCTTTTTCATACTAGTGGGAATTTTTCATTATAGAACTTGGCTTGTATATTCCTACAATGGGCTTCCTCAAAATCCCTAGGTCTTCGTGAGCAAGCAAGTTGGATACACACCCACTAGTTTTCTTTTGTTGAGCATTCATTTATAGCTCTAGTGCATCCGTTGCATGGCAATCCCTACTCCTCATGTTGACATCAATTGAAGGGCATCTCCATAGCCCGTTGATTATCCTCGTCAATGTGAGACTTTCTCTTTTTGTCTTCTCCACACAATCCCCATCATCATATTCTATTCCACCCATAGTGCTATATCCATGGCTCACGCTCATGTATTGCGTGAAGGTTGAAAAAGTTTGAGATTATTTAAGTATGAAACAATTGCTTGGCTTGTCATCGGGGGTATAGAAGTTGGGAACATCTTTGGGTGACAAAAATGAAGCATAGCCTAACTATATGATTTTGTAGGGATGAACTTTCTTTTGCCATGATATTTTGAGAAGACATGATTACTTTGATTAGTATGCTTGAAGTGTTACTATTTCTTATGTCAATATTAACTTTTATATTGTATTCATTTGGATCTGAACATTCATGCCACAAAAAGAAAATTACATTATGAATTATGCTAGGTAGCATTCCACATCAAAAATTCTCTTTTTATCATTTACCTACTCGAGGACGAGTAGGAACTAAGCTTGGGGATGCTTGATACGTCTCCAACGTATCTATAATTTTTGATTGTTCCATGCTATTATATTACCCCTTTTATAGGTTTATGGGCTTTATTTTACACATTTATATCATTTTTTGGACTAACCTACTAACCGGAGGCCTAGCCCATATTGCTGTTTTTTTTCCTATTTCAGTATTTCGAAGAAAAGGAATATCAAACGGAGTCCAAACGGAATGAAACCTTCGGGAGCGTGACTTTTGGAACAAATCTGATCCGGAGAGCTTGGAGTGCAAGTCAAGAAGCTCCCGAGGGCCCCACGAGATAGGGGGCCACGCCGCCCCTGTAGGGCGCGCCCCCTGTCTCATGGGCCCCTAGGGCGGCCACCGACGTACTTCTTCTTCCTATATATACCCACGTACCCCAAAAACATCCAGGAGCACCACAAAACACAATTTCCACCACCATAACCTTCTGTATCCGTGAGGTCTCATCTTGGAGCCTTCGTCGGCACTCTGCCGGAGGGGGAATCAACCACGGAGGGCTTCTACATCAACATCCTTGCCCCTCCAATGAGTTGTGAGTAGTTTACCACAGACCTACGGGTCCATAGTTATTAGCTGGATGGCTTCTTCTCTCTTTTTGGATCTCAATACAATGTTCTCCCCCTCTCTTGTGGAGATCTATTCGATGTAAACTCTTTTTGCAGTGTGTTTGTCGAGATCCGATGAATTGTGGGTTTATGATCAAGTTTATCTATGAATAATATTTGAATCTTCTTTGAATTCTTTTATGTATGATTGAGTTATCTTTGCAAGTCTCTTCGAATTATCAGTTTGGTTTGGCCTACTAGACTGGTTCTTCTTGCCATGGGAGAAGTGCTTAGCTTTGGGTTCAATCTTGCGGTGTTCTTACCCAGTGATAGAAAGGGTTGCAAGACACGTATTGTATTGTTGCCATCAAGGATAACAAGATGGGGTTTATATCATATTGCATGTGTTTATCCCTCTACATCATGTCATCTTGCTTAATGCGTTACTCTGTTCTTATGAACTTAATACTCTAGATGCAGGCAGGAGTCGGTCGATGTGTGGAGTAATAGTAGTAGATGCAGGAAGGAGTCGGTCTACTTGTTATGGACGTGATGCCTATATTCATGATCATGCCTAGATTATCTCATAACTATGCGCTTTTCTATCAATTGCTTGACAGTAATTTTTTCACCCACCGTAATACTTATGCTATCTTGAGAGAAGCCTCTAGTGAAACCTATGGCCCCCGGGTCTATCTCTTATCATATTTGCTTTCAATCTACCTTTATTTGCATCTTTACTTTTTGCATCTATCTTATAAAATACCAAAAATATATTTATCTTATCATACTATCTTTATTAGATCTCACTTTTGCGAGTGGCCGTGAAGGGATTGACAACCCCTTTATTGCGTTGGTTGCGAGTTCTCAGTTTGTTTGTGTAGGTGCGTGGGACTTTTGAGGAGCCTCCTACTGGATTGATACCTTGGTTCTCAGAACTGAGGGAAATACTTATGCTACACTTTGCTGCATCACCCTCTCCTCTTCGAGGAAAACCAACGCAAGCTCCAGACGTAGCAGGAACTCGCGGACGATCATGGCACCCGTCAGCACCCTGGAGCCCATGTCTGCCTTCATCTTCTTCAAGACCGGCGCCGCCCGGGGGTCGGGGAGCTTCTCGTGAGACCACTGAGGCAGCTTCTCCGGCCGCCTAGCCGGCAGATCCAGCCGAGCGTGATGGCTCTGGGCGTCTTGGTAGATCCACCTGCGCCGGAAGTAATCCACCTTCTTCCCGACCTTCATGAGATCATTATTATCATGGAGCGCAATGATGGAGACGCATCCGGAGCGCTCGCTCAGGCCATGCATCCGGAGGGAGAAGAAATGGTAGAACAGTGTGACGGAGGGCTTCACCCCCATGAAGGCCTCGCAATAGAAAGCAAAGACCGATAGGAGGAGGACTAAGTTGGGTTGGAGATGAAGCGCGTGGATCTGGTAGTGGTCAAGGATGGCAAAGAAGAACCTGGACAAAGGTGGAATGAGCCCCACGAAGAGGCTGTGGAGGAACAAAGAGAAGAACACGCCCACCAAGGCTCCCTGCTCGGCGGAGCCGACCTGAAGCTCGATCGATCCCCCCTCGGTCTCCTGGCCTGTCGTCAGTGGGAGAACGGCGGTGAGGTGCTCGACCTCGGTGATGGTTGATGGGATGAGGGCCTCCTCGATAGCAGGAGCGCCGGCAAGGAGCTTGGGAACGAGGAGTTGGTCGATCTGGAAGCGCTCTCGGCAGGAGGTGGATGAGATCTGGAGCAAGACGAAGGGAAGGCAATGAAAGCTTGGCTGCGGGGGTTGGCCTTTTTTTCAGGCCGTGCCAGTTGCCGAGGCAGCGTGGGGAAATAGAGATGCCCACATCCCATCAAGCGCCATGCGTTGTCTCGGTCCACACGCGGTTGGGGCCCGTGGCATTCTGCACTTGCCCTTTAGCTTCGCCTTGAAGCCAAGTGCGAGCGCGCCTTGGGCCTGGGGGCTTCTGTCAGCGTTCTGGGAACCAGGGTACCCAGACCTGCCTGCCTGCGGCCTATGACGTTTCTCCATCAATGGCCTGGTACGGCCCTGCCTCCACCACAACAAGACAAGACCCTTGCGAGGGGCCAGGCCTCGCGATGTGGGCGATTTCAAGACCTCCCGAGGGAGCGGCCTCCTCACGTGGCTTCCTGAGCGGGGCGGAGATTTCTATGCAAGACCCAGCCTCACGAGGCTGGATTGACATTAGCCATGATGACCAAGTCTAGGCGCACGCCAGTGGGCGCAGAGTAGCAGGTTTCCTCTTTGGTGAAAAGGAGGCAAGCGCAAGTATGGAGTCCCAAGGAATCAGCCAAAGGTTGCCATTTGCATGCAACAAGACCGAGACCGCCAGAACGGTAGGACGGATGTCATCGCCGAGCCCACCACGACGTCATGCTTAGAGGCTTTGCAGGCGAAGACCACCTTTCGTCAGGATTAGATGTACTTCTTGTCCCCTTTCAAATTTGGCTGTTGTGGGATCCCTTCCCGCCTAAGTTTTGGAGGAAGAGGACCAAGGCCACTATAAATATAGCCTAGCCACCACCATAGAGGAAGGGGGACTCATCAGGTGATCAGCTCATCAAACCACCAAGAGCCCATAACAAGAACACGCCTCCTAAGGATATTCTTCCACTTATACTAGTTCATCCTCAGCCCCTTGCGAGGCTAATCCACCACAAAGCAGGAGTAGGGTATTACACCGCAAGGTGGCCCGAACCTGGGTAAAATGTCGTGTCTTTCTCTGTCGTGTTCGTCGAGCTAGGTCAGGAGAGCAGCAGATGTATCGTCCTGTGAGGTTGAGTTCTTCACACACGCCCCTAAGTTCAAACCTTTCTTGGGTCTGTGAAGCCCGCAATCTGACAGGGGCGGCGGTAGTAGCGGAAGGCCCGCGTTTCTCTGAGGACAGACCTCACGAGGCTGATCACGCCAGGCGCCATCACGAGGCTGATCGCGCTAGCCATCCTTGCGAGGCTAGTCACACTAGCCCTAGCGGGGGTGCGGTTGTCCCATTGGCCTCCATCGCGGCCTCCTCCGCGGCCGAAGCCACAGTCGCTACGCTCGTGGTGGCGGCCGAAGCATTCGTCACGAAGTGCCCTAAGCTCCTGATAATCGTCGATGTTGTGGGCGTGCATGTTATGGAAGACGCAAAATGAGCGGTCATCTGTGGTGGGCTCATCGCGTCACGGCCTCGCTTCAGTTCGGGCTCTGTTGCCGCACGGCGGGGCCCTTGCACTTTGCTTCCTTGGCCTTCTTGTCTTCAAGTTGGCATCAGGGTTGTTGAGGAGGGAGAGGCGGCCTTCCTCTGCCTTGGCATACCTGTCAGTTAGGTTGAACAACTCCAGCATTGTGCACAGGACATTGTTGATGGCGAGCTTCTCATTCATCCTGACGTCTGTGATGCCTTCGGTGAACGCCGAGATGATGGCTTCGTTCCACGCGTTCGGTATCTTGAAGCAGACTTGGGTGAAGTGCTAAATGTACTTGTGGAGGGTCTCGCCTAGGCGCTGCTCCATCGCTGATGGTGAGGGCGCGATTGCGGGTGCCTTGGAAGTTGGTCATGAAACGCTTGCGAAGCTCGTCCCATGAGGAGATTGGCACCTATGGCAGGTTCATGAGGCAGGAACGCGCACCATCCTTGAGGGGCATGGGGAACTAGTTCGCCATGACCTTGTCGTCGCCATTCCCCGCCTTGATGCTCAGACCGTAAAGTAGGAGGAACTCCGCGGGGTCATGGATGCCGCCATAGTGCGTGGACAACTCTTGCTTTAACTTGACCGGCCACACCACTCGACGCAACTCACGAGTGAAGGTATGGTAGCCGGCAATGCTCACCAGTGCGCCTCACACGGGGTGGCGCGGTCCTGGTGCCCATGCACTACTGCTACATGGGCAGCTTGGTCGTGGATCTAACGTGGCGATGCGGGGGGGGGCACGTCACGCAGGAGCTGATGCAAAATCTGAAAACTAGCCTCATCTCAAGCCGACGCCTGTGCTCCATGTGGCGGGCCGCACAGGCGTGCATCAAGTCATGGCTCGGTGTTGTCGTCGCACAGGGGAGGAGGCGGATGGGCGCCATGTGCAACGTCGCCTGCACGAGACGAAGAAAGTCGGAGCGAGTGGGAGGGCGTTGGTGCCTCTCCCATGGTGTTCACGAGCTCGGTGATGCGGCCAAGTCAAGCATCGTAGCCTTCGTTGGTGGGGCAGTTGCACAACAACTCACACGCCATGAGCAGCACAGCGTGCATGTTTGCCGCCCCGCCGCGAGCATGGGAGGACGAAGTCGTCGCACTGCACGAAGGGCGGCAGGAAAGAGTCCTGCTGCTCATGAGCAGCCAGGTCGGTAGCGGCATTGGCTGCGGCAGACGGGGAGGGGCGGTGACCGCCGTTGTTGGATTAAGGGATCCGCAAACCCTTGAGAGGTTCGAACTTTGGGGTGCGTGCGGAGATCTCAACCTACCTAGCCTGCCTACTCGCGATCCTCCTAAGCATAGCGCGACAAGCTCAGAGAGACAAAGGGACACAACAATTTATCCTGGTTCGGGCCACCTTGAGGTGTAATACCCTATTCCAGCGTTTTGGTGGATTGTCTCGAGGGGCTGAGGACGAACTAGTACAATGGATGAACTAGCCTCAGGAGGTGAGATGTTCTTGAGCTCAAGGGAGCTGGTCTGGTGTGAGCTAGTTCCATTTGTCTTGCTCTCTATGGTGGTGGCTAGTCCTATTTATAGTTGCCTTGGTCCTCTTCCCAAATGTTGGCGGGAAGGGATCCCACAACGGCCATATTTGAAAGGGGTCAGGTAGTACAGCTTATCCTGACAAAAGTAGTCTTCGCCTGCACAAAGCCTCTGGTCGTGACACTGCGGTGGGCTCGTCGATGACCTCCGTCCTGCCGTCCTGGCGGTCTTGGTCTTGTTGCACCAGAATGGAAACCTTTGGCCGATTCCTCGGGACTCCGCGCCTATGGCTTGCCTCCTTTGCACCGAAGAGGAAACCTATGCACTGCGCCCGCCTGGCACCGGCCTGGCGCCCGCTTGGCCTTGGTCGTCATGACTCACGTCAGCTGAGCCTCGTGAGGTGAACCTTGCATAGAACTCTCTACCCCTCGGGAGCCAGCCTGGGAAGGCCGATCCCCTCGGGGGTCTTGGCGTCGTCCGCCTCGCGAGGGTCTTGAGTTGTTGATGCTCAAGCTGGGCCATACCAGGCCGTCGATGGAGCGACATGGTGGGCCGCAGGCAGGCAGGGCTAGATACCCCCATATCCAGGACGCCGACTGTAGCCCCCGGGCCCAAGGCACGCTCGGACTTGGCTTCCAGGCGAAGCGAAAGGGCAAGTGCGGAACATCGCGGGCCCTAACTGCCTACGGCCTTGATGACACATGGCCGTTGACAGGACGTGGGCATCTCCACTTCCCCATGCTGCCTTGATAGCTGGCAGGACTAGTGGTCGCCCATTGCCAGTGCAGCTTGCCCTTCGCAGATTGCCGCGCCCGAACTTGTTTCCTCCTTCCCAATCTTGCTGCCTTGTCCATAGATCCGGCACCTATGCCTCGCCCCTCTTTTGGCGCTTGTCATGGCCCCCAAGCCAAGGAAGAAGAAGGGGAAGATGCTCGCCCCGGCCGGTCCTCCGCCGGCCTTGGAGCCAGCCCTTGAGCAGTCGACGGTAATCAATCAGGAGGCGTTGAACAAGGTCCATCACGCGCTCGTTTGCTGATTCCAATGAGTGGAGGGCGACGTCCGCCCTGCATCTTGGCGAGTGAGAGAGATGAGAGCCACCGGGATCCCCGTTTATCTCCATGCTCTTCTCGCGGGGCTGATTCCTCCCTTCTCCCCATTCTCCAATGCTGTGATATCGCATTACCAGATCCACCTGCTTCATCTGGACCCCCGCTCTGTTATCCTTCTCGCCGTCTTCACCTTCCTCTGTGAGGCCATGGTGGCATTACTCCTTCCGTGACCTTATTTCGCCATTTCTTCTTGCTTCGGTTGGTCGACGCCCGCCAATGCTCTGGGTACGCGACCTTTGAAGCTGTGGCCGCAACCGCCGGTTCGGGAATCGACTTCAAGCTCTCGCCTGCTGCGCAGGGATTCCGGAAGCAGTGGCTTTTGACGCCCGCGCATTCAGGCCCCTGCTCTTGACTCCTGGGGCACCGACCTCGCCTAGCGCCGATTGGTGCCACGAGAGGCTCTCCGACCGGTGTCTTGCTTTCGTCTGGAAGAGATTGGCGAGGCTTCAGGAACCGAAAGTGACGGCTCCAATGGTGGTGAAGGAATTCGTCAGGCAGCGCATCGCTCCCCTCCAGCGCCATTCTCGCCCAATGTGGGACTTCATAGGCATCGAAGATCCAAATGAGGCTGCAGAGGCCATCACTGGCTGCTGGGACCTTGAGCATGGTGCTCAAACTCCTGACGGGCGAGCCCGAGCCTGCTGACCTTCCGGAGGGTGGCTGCCTTCTCTATCTGTGCTTGAACGAGGCGGCCTTCGCTAGGCAGATGCCTCTGTTCGGCGAGTGGGGGTTGCTTCTAGAGGGCCTTGAGGGCCCCCCCGAGAACCCCCTCTTCGTGGCTCCTCTCCTGACCGATCCTGCCGCCCATTCCCTGAGTATACAAGCAGGGGGCGCGCGTCACCAGCATCTGCCATGGGCTCCTCCGGAGGCCTAGCGCCGATAGTGGCCCAGGAGGCCGAGGCTCCCGAGGCCCTGGAAGGAGTTGCCGCAGAGCCGACGTGACCCGAAGCTCTGGAGGAAGAAGCCTCGGATGCCCAGAGTGATGGCTCCAAAGTGGCTGTTGATAGCAAGGAGCCCACCAATGGCTCTGGAGCCGTAAGCCAGAAGATCTCGCCAGGCGCCCGTGCTCCCGGGGTCCCTGCTCCAGCTGCCACGCTGAGCGCTCCCCCTCCCGAGGATCGCCCGTCGGGATCCAGTCGGCCCCGCCTATGCCTTGAGTCGCTCCTGAAAAGGAAGAGGTCCGCGTGCCGTAACTATGGAACCCGTTGGCCGCTGAAGCCGAGGAGATACGTAGCTGCCGATGAGTAAGTATCTTTGCTCTGATTCCTTGCGCGCCGCGTTTTCTCACGACTGGGGTCTTGTAGGGCACCCACGAAGGCGAAACCTCGAGAAGCAGGCATCCCCAAGGATTCCAGCTTGATGCCCGCGCATAGCCCCCAGTGCCCTGGTCCTGCGCAGGGCGTGGGACCGACTTGAGTTGTCGCGATGCTGCAAGGGTGCCTCGGAACCGGGCTGCCTGCGACTCTGCCTGTGAGATGGGGGATGCACCGACGATCCTTCCTCTTGTCATTGCCGGCAGGGGGTGCCCCCTGGGCGGCCTTCGTCTTCAAGTTGTGGGGCTACACCGGCCAGCCCCGGTTGGCGGCTGGCGGGGCACCCAGCGCCTCCCGAGCGGCCCGGCAACGAGCTTGCGCTTGCTCATGGGCGCAGTGCCGTGCGCTTCGGGTTCTTCGGTGAAGCGATGCGTGCAATGATCCATCTTGGTAGGGAGCTCGCCAATGTCGACACTAGGCTCGAGGTGGAAAACTGCCGCCTGCAGCATGAGTTGCAGCGGTTGAAGGTTGCCATTAACCTTGGGAGGCTTCAGCGTGATGAAGCCGAAGCGCGCGTGGCGGCCTCGCTCGCGACTTCTCTTGAGGCTTGCGCCCACGACATGGAAGAGGCTAAGGCAGCCACTGCCGCCGAGAGGCGGTCGAGGAGCAGGAGCGGGACCTTCTGTCTTGAAATGCGGCTCTTGAGCGCGAAGTCGAGGAGCGTCACGCCCTTCTGGCCTCCTCACCAGGCGAGGCGGACCTTGCCGAGGAGGAGCTCCTGAGGCGCCATGCAGATTTGATGTTGGAGACCGTGGAGCACAGCCTGGCGTTGGAGAGGCTGGAGGTGAGGGAGCGGCAGGCTGCCACGGCTGAGGATGCCATCACCGCCCGAGAAGCTTAGGTCCAGCTAGAGGTAGAGGAGAAGGTGGCGAAGGCGCGTGCTGAGTTGGCTGATAGGCACCGCCTGGATCTGGAGCTGCTCGAGGCCGAGCTTAAGGGACCGAAACTCCGCCCTGAAGGCTAAGCTGCAGTTTGTGGAGCAGCGTGAGGGCGCTGCCCGAGGGGCCCTGACTTCCTCTGAATCTGCCCTGAATTCTGTTTGTGCCGAGATATCCTCTCTCCGGAAGAAAGTCGAAGACACCGCGTCTCGACTGAAGAAGGCTTCGAGTGAAAAGAGGTGCCGCCTGACCTTGGAACGTGAGCACGGCTCCATGCTCCAAGGCCTGTGCGTTAGAGCCAACAATGCCTTGGGTGCTATTTGTGACGAGAGTGCTCCTCACACACACGAGAGCGACTACGCCGGCCATCTCAACTTCTTTACTCATATCGTGACCCGCCTGGAAGATCAGGCCGCGAAGGCTCGCCAGCCTGTTGAGGAGAGGAGCCGGGGCCTCCTCGGGCATGCACTCTCGTGCAGCTTCAGCAACCTCCTGAACCTCGACTCCCACTTTGATTTCAGCACCGTGCTAGCCCCCGTGCCTGCGGCCACCCAAGACAAGCTTGCCAAGTGGGTGGATGGCCATCGGAACGCCTTGGTGAGGGAGCTGACTCCTGAGGACAACACGGTTGTGCTCGCGGTTGAAGTAGCTGGCGCGGGTGGCGATGACGAGTTGGATGGCAGCTACGACGCAAGCAACGCGGATGGGTGCGACAAAGATGGCGCGTCCAGCTAGGCCCGTGTTTATTTTGCTTTCACCTCTATGACAAAAACTTTAATGCATTCTTGTGAGAGCATTTTGAAAAGGGGGTGCCCCTTATGATGTGTGAGATCGTGAAATGCTTTTGAAGCAGCTCCTGGAGCGGGGCCCCTCAGGGCTACGAGCCACTGAGCGAGGTAGTTGTTTAGGACTTATCTTTGGTTTCCTGGGTCTCGAGTGAGGCCTAGAGTCGTGGCGGCGCTCCTTCTCCTGAGGCGAGCCTGCCGCGAACTCGCGAGGTTCTATGCCTCCCGAGGGGCCTGCTGGCCTTCCTTAGAGTGCCTCGTGAAGAGCCAACTGCTAGACCGTGGTTAGGTGGGTGCGCGGGGCGTCCGCACCCTTGAGCCCCCGAGGGGAGATCGGCACCAGTGCGTGCACCGTAACCAACCCCCGCTCGTGAGGTGCTTGAGGGCAGGGCAACAGTCACGATCTCCAGAAGAACGCAAGAACTGAAGGCAAGAGAGCAGCACGAAACGAGAAAACTCCCCCCATTTTTATAAACACACGAAAAACAAACTGCTTCAAGAAGTCGACGAGCAAGTACAAAAAGAAGGCAAAAGCAAATGGCCGCGTCCGGTGTCTAGCTAGTCTTGAGTCTTCAAGTCTTCTCGCCAGTGGGGAGCTAAGTGCTTCCACTAGGACGTGGGCGGGAGCCCCCATGAGGCCCCAGGGCGGCACTCAGGAGACTCCGAGGCGTGTAGAGCCCCACTCAATATTACGTGAGAGTGTCATGAGCGGAGACCTTCACAGGCCGGAGCCTTCCTTCATGTCGCCCGACGAGGACCCCGCCGTGCACCATCCCTGACCACCCTTAGGGAGACCGGAAACCAGGACAAGACCAAGGGGCTAGGGGGACGCTGACGGCGTCCTCGGCGACCGTAGGCCCCCCATCGGGAAGAAGGGCTCACCGGCGCCATCCCCAGCGAGGAACCTACCTCCAGGCAGGGCCCTGCTCCACGCGGCGCGAGGAGGGCCCTGCCGCCGGGCTTCCCCAGTGCTGCTCCCAATGTCCTTCATGCTCCTGCGGGGGATCCGTCGTCCTGAGAGTCCTGGTGGCAGCTGCACCCTGGTTCACCTGCGATCCATGGTCAGCGTAAGCATGCTCCTGTGACGTTAGTTGTACCCAGAGGCTGTCGCCGTTGGAGATGTTGGCGGGGCTTGGTGGCGGCTCAAAGGAGAGCTCAGCCTCGTGTATGTCCAGCGCCCAGCCTGGTGTGGGGAATCGGCTAGGGCCCTCTCCCCGCGTGTGCCTTGGATCCATTGCAACGGGGACGTAGGCTTCCGGGCTATCCGCACCAGAAGTGCCGCCCGGCTGCCTCACGTCCCCACCTTCTTCATTCGCCCTCTGGTCCTGTTGGCCAGGGGCCGATACTCCAGCACGACCCCTAGTGATGTCGCTTGGAGTAGCCCCGCACCGAGGTGGCACGTTCGGAGGGGTGCGGGCTGGTCCGCGAGGCTGGTCGACGGCGAGAGGCTCTCCAGGGCCCTAGAAGGGGGCGCACGGTTGTGTCGGGGATGAGGGCGCCCCCCCACTGCCTGTGACGTGGGCAGGGTGCAGAATGGCGCTGCCCCCCTGCACGCCGCATCCAGCAGCTCGGCGACCCGTTCCAGCAGGGCCTCACGGCCACTTTCCAGCAGCCTGCATTGTAAGAGCTCTCCGGCCACGATGACCGCTGCCCGCATGTTTGCTTGTTCCTGCACGTGTGTAGAGCGGTTGCTGCAGCATAGTTCACAAATCGCGTGGCAGCACGGCTGTGGAGCGACACCAGTGGAGAAGGTTGCGTCGCACGCCCCCCATGGCCGGTCGCCCCCGGCGGAGCGCGGGCCGCGAGCATAGTGGAGTGGGGGTCTTCCTCGTCAGCGGGCGCAGCTGAGGAGGCGTGGACGACCCAGTGCTCGACGTGTTCCCTCGGGGCATCGGCGATGGCGTCCATGGAGCGGCGAAGGACTGGTGACTGAAGAGAAGATCCGACGCACCCCTACCTAGTGCGCCAAATGATGGATTTAGGGATCCGCAAACCCTTGAGAGGTTCGAACTCTGGGGTGTGTGTGTGGAGATCTCAACCTACCCAGCCTGCCTACTCGCGATCCTCTGAAGCCTAGCGCGACAAGCTCAGAGAGACAAAGGGACACAACAATTTATCCTGGTTCAGGCCACCTTGCGGTGTAATACCCTACTCCAGCATTTTGGTGGATTGCCTCGAGGGGCTGAGGATGAACTAGTACAGTGGATGAACTGGCCTCAGGAGGTGAGGTGTTCTTGAGCTCAAGGGTGCTGGTGTGGTGTGAGCTAGTTCCATTTGTCTTGCTCTCTATGGTGGTGGCTAGTCCTATTTATAGTGGCCTTGGTCCTCTTCCCAAATGTTGGCGGGAAGGGATCCCACAACAGCCCGATTTGAAAGGGGACCGGTAGTACAACTTATCCTGACAAAAGTAGTCTTCTCCTGCGAAAAGCCTTTGGTCGTGACGCTGCGGTGGGCTCGTCGATGACCTCCGTCCTGCCGTCCTGGCGGTCATGGTCTTGTTGCATCGGAATGGAAACCTTTGGTTGATTCCTCGGGACTCCGCGCCTGTGGCTTGCCTCCTTTGCACCAAAGAGGAAACCTGCGCCAGGCGCCCTCCTAGCACCCGCTTGACCTTGGTCGTCATGGCTCTAGTCGGCTGAGCCTCGTGAGGTGAACCTTGCATAGAACTCTCCGCCCCTCGGGAGCCAGCCTGGGAAGGCCGATCCCCTCGGGGGTCTTGGCGTCATCCGCCTCGCAAGGCTTGGCCCCTCACGAGGGTCTTGAGTTGTTGATGTTGAACCTGAGCCATACCATGCTGTCGATGGAGCCACGTGGTGGGCCGCAGGCAGGCAGGGATGGCTACCCCCATATCCAGGACGCAAACAGCTGTGGTCCGTCGGTTCCGTCTAGATGACACGGTCCGCACGGCACTGGGCACGAATTTGACGCACGTTGGCCATGGGGACGATGGAGCGGAAGCGGAACAAAGTGAATGAACGTCGACACACCCCTACCGGGCGTGCCAAATGTCGGATCAGGGCTTTGCGGACGCAAGGAAAGGTTTGAACTATGGGTTGTGCATGATTACTTCACTAGTCTACAACTTCCTGCTCACTTCCTCACGGCCTCACTCCGACATGTGCGAGGAAGAGGGAAGGATGAAGGAACACGATTATTTACCCAGGTTCAGGCCACCTTGCGGTGTAAGAACCTACTCATGTGTAACACCCCGGATTCGATGCGCCATGTGTCCGCTAGTTATTTGCCATCTTTGCCATGTCATTTGCTTGCGTGTTGCATTTTACCATGTCATCATGTGCATTGCATTGCATACGTGTTCGTCTCATGCATCTGAGCCTTTTCCCCGTTGTCCGTTTTACAATCCGGCACTCCTATGCCCTCCGGCGTTCCCCTTTTGTCTCTCGTTGTGAGCAGGTGTTAAACGTTCTCGGAATGGACCGAGTCTTGCCAAGCAGCCTTGGTATAGCACCGGTAGACCGCCTGTCAAGTTTCGTGCCATTTGGAGTCCATTTGATACTCCAACGGTTAACTGCGTAGCCCGAAACCCCCCTTTCTCTTTGCAGCCCAACACCCCTCCAAAGTAGCCCAAAACCCAGCAAACTCCCCTCCATGCTCTTGGTCGTTCGATCACGATCGTGTGGGCGAAAACAGCTCCTCATTTGGACTCTCCTAGCTCCCAGAATCTATAAATTAGCCCCTCCCCCGAAATTCGCGGATGAAATCCTACCCTAACCCTAGCTTCTTCCTCCTCCAGCCGCCGGACATGTCCGCTCCCCACCGGACATGTCCGCCACCGCCCCCTCAGCGAATCGCGCGCCGCCATGTCTCCCTAGCTCCTCTCCCCCGCGTCACCGCCAGATCCCTCCGCACCGCGGCCCGCGGAGCCCATCCGGAGCCCGCGCGGGCCCGGATCTCGCCGCCGCCCGGCCCGCCGCCCGCAACCGACGAGCGCTCGCTCCTCGCATCCGACCTCATCACCCCGGCCTCCGCCACCATGACTCCTCCCGCCAGCGACCTCCGGCAGCCGCGCCGGCGAGCTCGTCACCGGACCTGCGTCCCGCCGGGTCACGTCCCCGCTGCCTCCTCTTCTCCTACTCCCTTTGCCCGGTTCTTCCTCTCACCCACGAGCTCTCTCTCTCCCTCGTATCTCGCAGGAGCACCATGGCTGCCCCGATCTCCGCGCTCGTGTCGCCCCAAGCCTCCTCTCTGTCAAAAATGGATCCGCGGTGGCCAACTCCGTCGGAATCCGGCCAGGCCCCGCCGGATCGGGCCGTCCCCTCGTCCCCATGTCGCCAGAACTGCCGCTGTGTTGGATTTTGATCGCTAGATAAATTCACCAGGAGCTGAAACACGTTTGTGCAACGCTAGCAAGCAACCAAGCAAGCAACTTGATGGATTTTGTAGCTAGCTGGCACTACGTGCACGCCGTACATGATCGATATGAACTTGATCGATGGAGCGACTCTCTCGGCGGAACACTCGTGAACTTGCGAACGTAAACTAGTACAGAGGAAAACTGATTTTGGTGATAGCTACAGGAGCTTGTCACTCCTGGTAGTTCCTTTATTGCTCTTTTCGTTATGGTACAAAAGCTACCCTCCCGGTGCTTTATATACACGTCCAGGGGCTAGATATCCGACTAGGACTAGTAATCCTACTAGAACTCCACTAACCTACCCCTACACGGACACAACAAGGTTAATGTCTACATTCACCTCCTTAACCTTGTTGACCTTCGACTATGACCTGGGTCCCAAATACGACTACTCGTATGCTTTATCTTTGGCATTGCTTTCGCCGTTCCTTGCAGAATCCAAGTCACCGACTTTGGCATAGTCAGCTCATATGTAGCTTGACGCCGACGCTCCTTCTTGGTCGCGTCTTCAACCTTCACCTGTTCTTCGGTGTTTGGTAGACTGTCTTTCGGATAGTCAAGGAAACATCTTCTGAATTTGAGCAAGACCAAACTTTGGTCTAACTTTGAGTTCCAAGCTCTTGCCGCTTGCTTCAGCCCGTTAAGTGCCTTCTTGAGCTTGTAAATTTTTCCTTCTTCTCCTTTCTTCTCGTAGCCGAGGGGTTGTTCCATGTACACTTCTTCTTTGAGGTCGCCGTTGAGGAAAGCGGATTTCACATCCATATGATGAACCTTCCAATCCTCTTGTGCTGCCAAAGCTAGGAGCACTCTCACCTTCTCGATTCGAGCAACCGGTGCAAACACCTCCTCATAGTCAACTCCTTGACGTTGTATGTAGCCTTTTGCGACGAGTCTTTCCTTGTACTTCACAATGGCACTCTTCGTGTCCTTCTCCAACTTATAAACCCACTTCAAACCTATGGCCTTTCGGTTCGGAGGTCGGGTTACCAAAGTCCACGTGCCATTGCTCTCGATCGCCTTCATCTCCTCATCCATGGCGTGCATCCAACTTGAACTTTTGCTCGCCTCTACGAAGTTTGCCGGCTCCTCAACTCCGAGTAAACACAAGTTGGAGTACTCGAGCGTAACTGGCTTCGTGTACTTGTAGACTTTTTTGAGGGTCTTGTAGAGACGAGGCCCGGAAGAATCCATCGTGGTTTGCGAAGGAGGCGACACAAATTGTGTCGGTGTCGATGCACTTGAGGAAGACGATTGAGTCTCGAGCGTGGTAGATGCCGGGTCGTTGGCATCCGCGTCGTTGGCATAGTCGTCGTGATCGTGACCATCATCTTGATTGTCATCATCACTATGCGCCTCATTGTCGAGATCTCCGCCTGTGTCGTGCGTGTCGTTGTCGCTATCACCTTGTGAACCATGCGCGTCGTCGTCGGTGTCGGCACCATGATGATCACTACCATTGTGCTCACCTTGGTTGGGTGTCTTGCCAATCACCTGGACGTCTTCCCTTGCATCATCATCAGTTGGAAATTCAACTGTGAATATGTTACCGTTTGGAGCATTGTTGGCTGCTGCGCTCCAATTCCACGCTTGGTTTTCTTCAAACACAACATCGCGTGAAATCCGTAGACGCTTGGTTTGTGGATCGTAGAAGCGGTATGCCTTGGTGCCGGAACTCCTCTCGTATCCGTTGAACACCATCTTGGTGCTACGATCGGCAAGCTTTGAGAGATGCGGCTCCGCCGTCTTCACATGCGCCACGCACCCGAACGTACGTAGATGAGACACATTCGGCTTTCGTCCGTAAATTGCTTCATACGGAGTCTTGCCGATCACCGCCTTCGTTGGAGCTCAGTTGAGAAAATAGACCGTCGTCGAGACAGCTTCTCCCCAAAAAGTCCCCGGCAAATTCTTGCTCTTGAGTAAACTTCTCGCCATGTCAACGACGGTTCGATTGCGCCTTTCAACGACCCCGTTCTGCTGCGGCGTATAAGGTGCCGTGAGGAACCTCTTTATGCCAATCTTGTCGCAGTAGTCGTTGAACTCGTTTGACGTAAACTCTCCGCCGCAATCTGTCCGTAGAGCGCGAACCTTCAGCTTGTGTTCCACCTCCGTTGCAGCCTTTAGCTTCTTGAACGCTTCAAACGCCTCATCTTTAGATCGTAGGAGAATGACCCATATGTATCTCGAGTAGTCATCTACCACAAGGAAGAAGTACTTCTTTCCTCCGTGAGTTGCTGGGGTGATAGGGCCACATAGATCACCATGGATTAGCTCGAGTGCATCACTTGCGCGATAGGTAGCGTGAGCAGGGAACGGCCTGCGGTGCTGTTTTCCAACCAAGCACCCGTCACATACTCGATCAACATGGTCGATAAACGTCATCCCAGATACCATCTCCATCTTCGACATCTTCTTCAAGGCGTAGAAGTTAACGTGTCCAAATCTAGCATGCCATAACCAAGAATCATCATCACTCTTGGCGAGCCAACACTCCAGTTGAGATTGATCAAGGTTAAGGATATAGAGCCTGTTCCACATGCGATTCACATGCGCTAGCACGTTTCGGAGGTTATCGAAGATCGTCATCACTCCGTTCTCAATATCCACCTTGCATCCATTCTCATCAAGTTTCCCGACAGAGATGATGTTGTTGCGAAGCCGTGGGATGTAGTACACTCCGGTGAGTATGCGATGTTCTCCTGTGAGACCCTCTAAGAGGACAGAGCCTTGCCTGCAAATCTCCACATTTGAACCATCACCGAACTTGACCGAGCCTTGAACATCATATTCTAGCTCGAGGAACTTCTCCTTGCACCCCGTCATGTGGTTATTGGCACCCGTGTCGAGATACCACGACAAGTTCTGGCTCCCGGATAACTTTGGTGTTACTTTTTTCTCATGAAGTAGCACCTTCCGGTTTGGTTTTACAACCATCGTTTGGAAGAGATCACAAACTTCGGCCATCAGAAGACCTGGACGTTCGTCTTCCTGCTTCGCCAAATTTGCCTTGATCTCCCGCTTGTTAGGCTCCGGACAATCCTTTGCAAAGTGACCCATCTCGTTGCAGTTATAGCACTTGACCTCGAACATATCCAAGTTCCATGGCTTCCGCTCTTTAGATCGGTCCGCCTTACCACGACCTTGTGGCTTGCCTTTTCCTTTGCCTTCTTTGGTTTGTCCGCCGCGCTTCGCGTTGCTTGAGCCTTCACCAACGTTGCGCCTTCCTTTGCTACTTGGGGACTCCCAATCTGCGCGTGAGTACATGAGTTGGTCACCACCTCCTCCTTTGCCTTTCCGACAACCACGAGAATTCTCGTCCCATGTCCGCAAGCGTCCGATCGCCTCCGTTATGGTCATGTCGTCGATGTCGTAAAGTTGCTCGAGCGTGCCGATGATGTACGTGAATTTATTAGTGACCGAACTGAAAAAATTCTCCACAATCTCGGTCTCCTCGAGCTTTGCACCAAGAGCGCGGATCTCTCCCACCAATGTAGTCAGACGCATGGCATAGTCGTTCACCGATTCAGTTTCCTCCATCTGCAACTTGTGAAATTGGCGCTTCAGCACTTGTGCCCGAGCCTTGGTGACGCGATCTTCTCCGATTCTCATCTCTTTGAGTGCGTTCCACGCCTCTCTTGCTGTCTCAAACTCCGCCAATGTCATCAGCATGGAATCTGGCACAGACTGGGCTATGGCGGCCATGGCACCTTCGTCGCACTCCTTGTTGACGTCATCGTTCGTGATGGCCTCCCACACTCGAAGGGTTCAGAGAATGATCTTCATCTTCACCGCCCACACGCCGTAGTTGGCGTCGGTGAGCATCGGGTACTGGATGGGGATGTTGCGATGCGCCTGTGCATTGGCGCCGCCCGTTCCGCCACCACTTGTTGCTGACTTGCCGCCCTTCTTCACATTGTCGCCTTTCTTGTTTGCCTTGGAACCGCCGTTGCCGGACTTGACCGACTCAGCGTCGCTGTCCGTCATCGTAGATCATCGAGGCTCTAGATACCAATTGTTGGATTTTGATCGCTAGATCAATTCACCAGGAGCTGAAACACATTTTTGCAACGCTAGCAAGCAATCAAGCAAGCATCTTGATGGATTTTGTAGCTAGCTGGCACTACGTGCATGCCGTACAGGATCGATACGAACTTGATCGACGGAGCGACTCTCTCGGCAGAACACTCGTGAAGTTGCGAACGTAAACTATTTCAGAGGAAAACTGATTTTGGTGATAGCTACAGGAGCTTGTCGCTCCTGGTAGTTCCTTTATTGCTCTTTTCATTATGGTACAAAAGCTACCCTCCCGGTGCTTTATATACACGTCCAGGGGCTAGATATCTGACTAGGACTAGTAATCCTACTAGAACTCCACTAACCTACCCCTACACAGACACAACAAGGTTAATGTCTACACGCTGCCATGGCCTACTTCTTCCTCCAGCGAGATGGATCTCGTTTTCGCGCTGGGTAAATTCCACTAAGTCCTTTTCTCTGTAACATTTTCATGCCCTGTTTGACCTGCCATATCTCCTAGCATATTGCTCCGTTTTGTGCGTGTAATATGTCAAATTGTTCGCCTCAACGAGTACTTCATTTCATTCCATTACATCATATTCATTTGAGGTCATCTAGATGCCTGAATCTTCGTTGCAAGAGTGCTTCATAATGTTGTGTGTTGTTTGTTAACAGAACTTGTTCTTTTGTCATTTTTGTCATGATTGATGTGTGCATCCTATGAGGTTGATGTCTACATGTGTTTTGATCTATGCCATGTCTTCTTTACAGAGGTTCTTACCATGTATTTTTTTGATCAATGTGGTGACTAGCACAAGCATGCAAACTAGGCATCGTGATGTTACTGATTTTAGTCCCTGTTCTGCTGTTATTTTGATGCCATGTAAACTTGATGCTACAAAGAGTTTCATGCTTATTTTGAGATACTTCAGTAAGGGTGTTTTGAACATATGGTTATGCTCTATCCGTTCATGCCCCTGTTTGCAATTATGGAGTAGTCTAGTATGTCATTTTCGTGCTCTACTTTTGCTACAAAATGTTTCCTGGCAGATTGTTTACATGTTATTCAATTTTGCCAAGGTTGTTGTAGTTGATCCTTGCATGCTATGAACTTGTTATTGCCTTGGTTTGTTTCATAAACATGTCTTCTTCCTGATGCTATGCTTATCTTGTCATGCAATGACTTGTGGTGAGTGAATCGAGCTTGTTAAGTAGGGTACTTGCTGTTACTGTTTTGCTAGGCTGAATCTATTATTTCGTGATGCCACGTAAACCTGCTTCTAGAAATCATTCTATGCATAATCTGGAGATGTTAACTAAGGATGTTTTGTTCTACATGTCATGCTCTATCCATCCATGCCCCTGGTTGCAATTATAGCCTGTTGTAGCTTGTTATAATCTTGCTCTCAACTTGCTATATAATGTTACTGTCAGTCTGTTAACATTAAGTTCAGTTGTTGCCATGATTGTTGCTAGTGTTCCATGTACCCTATGAACTTGCTCTTGCCATGCTTAGCTTCATAAACATGCCTTCTTACTGTTGATTGCCTTTCCATGCCATGTTTTGCTCTGTGGTGAGTGGTACAAGCTCACCAACATGCCTTCATAATTCTGTTTCTGCCATGTTTGAATCTATATTATAACTTGCTATGTTGACAAGGGTGCCATCATATTTTCTGATCCTTTTTGGCTCATGGTCAGTAAAGAACTATTGTTCTATGCTATTAGTAGATTCATGCCATGCTTTTCTTTGCCATGATAAGTTCCTGTAACATGTTGTTTGATAGCTCTAAACATTGCAACCTGATGTTATTTTCTGCAAAGTCTGAACTGTTATTATTTGCAATCTTGCCATGTGTGTTTGAGCATGTTCTAGTGATTTCTGGAGATAGCTCAGTGTTCATGTTTTGTTATGCTTTACCTGTACATCATGCCCATGCCTTTTGTTTTCTTGTTGTGGTCCAGTAGCATATTGTTTTGATGCTTGCAATATGCCTAGTTGCTGTTTTGGACAGCTTGTCCTTTAAACTTGTATAGTGTGTGTGTGTGTGTGTGTTGAACCGTTGCTCCGTTTTGAGTGTGCCCTATATGAAACTTGCTTGATTTTGCATGTAGCTTCATATTATCATGTTGCATCCATGTTTTGAGGTGTTTGCTTGATGTTCGGGTGCATTTCGCATCAATGCCATGTTTAACTCGTTTTGCTCATATCTTCCAGGTCGTAGCTCCGAACTAAATGAACTTGTAACTTGACTAGAATCTCGTGTAGATCATCTTGGTGCATCTTAACTTGCTGTTTAACAACTTGAACATAAAGTCTATTCAGATCTGGACCAATTTCGAAATATGCATAAGAGGACTTACCAGAATTGTTATATGTTGTTCCCGGCCTCATTTAAACTTGGCTTGATGTGTTGCTCTTGTTTGCATCATCTCTTGCCATGAGTAGCTTCATGTAGCTTTGTCTTGCATCATGCTTGATTGTGCATCATGTCTTGTTCATGTGTGGTGTGTTTACTATGTTGTGTGCTTCTTCTCGATAGTTCCCGTTTTGTTGCGATCGTGAGGATTCGTTCGTCTACGCTTGGTTCGGCTTCATCCGTTCATCTTCTTCATGGACTCGTTCTTCTTCCTTGCGGGATTTCAGGCAAGATGACCGCTACCCTGGATCTCACTACTATCATTGCTATGCTAGTTGCTTCGTTCTATCGCTTTGCTGCGCTACCTATCACCTGTTTATCAAGCCATCCCAAATTGCCATCAACCTCTAACCTTTGACACCTTTCCTATGCAAACCGTTGTTTGGCTATGTTACCGCTTTGCTCAGCCCCTCTTATAGCGTTGCTAGTTGCAGGTGAAGTTGAAGATTGCTCCATGGTGGACAGGATTTTGGCTGGGATATCACAATATCTCTTATATTATTAATGCATCTATATACTTGGTAAAGGGTGGAAGACTCGGCCTTATGCCTGGTGTTTTGTTCCACTCCTGCCGCCCTAGTTTCCGTCATACCGGTGTTATGTTCCCGGATTTTGCGTTCCTTACGCGGTTGGGTGATTTATGGGACCCCCTTGACAGTTTGCTTTGAATAAAACTCCTCCAGCAAGGCCCAACCTTGGTTTTACCATTTACCTCACCACCACCTATACCTTTCCCTTGGGTCGGCCAACCCGAGGGTCATCTTTATTTTAGCCCCCCCCCCCGGGCCAGTGCTTGTCTAACTGTTGGTCCGAACCGAGTAGACTGTGGGGCCCCCTCGGGGAAACTCGAGGTCTGGTTTTACTCGTAGGATGTCTCATCCGGTGTTGCCCTGAGAACGAGATATGTGCAGCTCCTATCGGGATTGTCGGCGCATCGGGCGGCTTTGCTGGTCTTGTTTTACCATTGTCGAAATGTCTTGTAAACCGGGATTCCGAGTCTGATCGGGTCTTCCTGGGAGAAGGTATATCCTTCGTTGATCGCGAGAGCTTATCATGGGCTAAGTTGGGACACCCCTGCAGGGTATAATCTTTCGAAAGCCGTGCCTGCGGTTATAGGTAGATGGGAATTTGTTAATGTCCGGTTGTAGATAACTTGACACCAGATCCGAATTAAAACACATCAACCGCGTGTGTAGCCGTGATGGTCTCTTCTCGGCGGAGTCCGGGAAGTGAACACGGTTTCTGGGTTATGTTTGACGTAAGTAGGAGTTCAGGATCACTTCTTTATCATTGCTAGCTTCACGACCGTTCCTTTGCTCTCTTCTTGCTCTTATTTGCGTATGTTAGCCACCATATCATGCTTAGTCGTTGCTGCAACCTCACCACTTTACCCCTTCCATTCCCTTTAAGCTTTGCTAGTCTTGATACCCATGGTAATGGGATTGCTGAGTCCTCGTGGCTCATAGATTACTACAACAACAATTGCAGGTACAGGTTGTGCGATGATCATGATGCGAGAGCGATGCTTGCTTGTGTTGAGTTCTTCTTCTGCTTCTTCGATCAGGGGATAGGTTCCAGGTCGGCAGCCTGGGCTAGCAGGGTGGATGTCGTTTGAGTTTCTGTTTGTGTTTCATCCGTAGTCAGATGATGCTCTTTTGTATTGTGATGTTGTATTCGTGTGGCATTGTATGCCTTTTTGCATGTATCCCCATCTATTATGTAATGTTGATGTAATGATATCCACCTTGCAAAAGCGTTTCAATATGCGGGTCTATCCTTGGTGGGACCTTCGAGTTCCTTTTGGATAGGGTCGCATATTGGGCGTGACAAGTTGGTATCAGAGCCTCGACCGACCTTAGGAGCCCCCCTTGATTGATCGTGTAGTTTGGCCGTTGTTGAGTCTAGAAGAAAACTGTTTTCAGAGTCTAGCTATATCGGAGAGTAGGAATTCTTTTTACTCCTCAGCCCCCTTCGTCGCTCTGGTGAGGAATTTTGACGTAGGTGTTTTGAATTACTTCTCTTCCCCTTCAAATTTTCTTTAGGATCACGCAGTTGGTTTTTCCGATCGTTGGTTCTCAGCTCTTTTGATCCGATGCTTTTCTCGTCAAGTCGACTCGAGCCTCTTCATCCTTGAGTTCAATCTACAGTCCGCTCTCAACGAAGTTGTGTCTTTGTCCTCAGTTGTTTTCTTTTCCCACCCGCCCACCCCTTTTCTTCTCGGAACCGGAGTCCATAATAGAGTATCCATCCTACTCGTGCGAAGTTTTTGCTCTCTCTCCTCAATGATTTCAACCGGTGTCTTCTCTTCAAGTTATTCGTTGGTTCCCCCTTCCAAGTTGTCTTTGTTTTCCCGCCCTCCCACCCTTTTCTTCCCGGAGTCTGACTCTCTCTCGACCATCTGTTTCATTCATGTGGAGCCTCTTCAGTCTTTCATTAATCATTTCAACTGGTGAAATCTCGTCTCGGTGGACATTCTTCATCTCTTTTTATTCTCCAGTGGATTCAATTCCAGTTTTTGGTAGTGATTATATTCTTCCCCTCGGCTCAAGTGTTTTCCCTGCTCGTTCGTCTCTCGCTAGTTTATCCTTCTGGAGTGATCAGGACATCTCAGGAGATTCGTCTGTGTTCCAATTAATTCGAGGTTGCCACCTCATTCAAATATTTCAATTGTTCTGGTGCTTCTTCTATCTGTTCAACAATCCTTTTGAACGGTGTTTTCTCTTCAGTGGGCCCTAACCCACATGTCTATTTTCCCGGAGTTATCTCAAATTATTTTCAAGTGTGACGTAAGAATGGATTTCATCAGTCACATGCCTTTTTCCAAGATCAATTTCAAATCATTTCATTGTTGTCTCAACCCCTTCGCTTTTCATTCTCCTGGAGATCTCAGTAATTTTGGTGGTGTTTCTCCTCGTCATTTGAAGACCGAAGAAGAGTTCCTCTTAAACCTTGTCCGTCCTCCCGAAGATTCGTGGTTCTAGCTTCATATCATCCTCTCGAATTATTTCAGTTTGTCAGATATTCTTTCTTAACTATCCGGAGTATTTCAGGAGTTGTTTTCTTTTTTTTGTTTCACCGAAGGCCTTCATTCCAGTTATCGTTCTCTATTTATCCCGGTGCTTCGTTCAAGTGTTCTTTAATCAGCTCATAATCTCTTTGTTCTTTTGCATCTAAATCCCCTCTAGCTTATTTCTCCTTCTAATTCTTCCCGGTGATTCATTCTCTTTCATCAGTCATTTCCGAATTTTCACGATGGTCGTTCAAGATTCTTTTCCTTGATTATCATATTAATTCATTCGTTCTTTTCAATCCTACTAGTGGTTCATGAAGACCTTCTCAAGGTTGTGATATGTCACTTCTCAATCCTTTTCAAGAAGAATAAGTAGTATGAAGAATCCATTGCTTGTCATCAATTTAATTTGATGAAGGATAAGCATACAATAAATCTTATTTCATCCAAGTGAGTAATCCTTTCCTTCGAAGTTTGTTCTTGGTGAATAAATTCTAGTTCCAAGTGTTTTCATCTTTTCTTTTCCCGGAGTTCAAATTTCCTTGGCCATCTCGTCGAAACCTCCATCTAAATCACCGCAAGGTTTAAGTCTTATTCTTTCATCCTTCATTCTATCTTATCATCCTTTTGTTACCGGAGTTCTTCATGGTGGTTCTTCATGATTTAATCTTTTCTTCAAGAGTTCATCAAGATTTTGTTGGAGGAGTTCTAGTATCTTTCCTTCTTGATTTTTGAAGTGCAATTAATTCTCCATATTCTTTTGAAGAGGAGTTTTGCATTTCTTCGTTCTTCTAAGTTATCTAATCATTTCCGTTTGCGGATGGTTATCACCTCATAATTTCTGAGATGTTATCCATAAGTCCACAACAAGTTTATTCTTTCGTTGTTGATTTTCTCAACAACTCCGTTCAACCCTTCCTTCTAAGTTATTTTCATTCCATTCTTTCTATTCTTCTGGAGGCATTGCGTTGTTCATCTCATCAAGTGTCATTCTATCTTGTGAAGCTCGTGTTCTATTCCTCCATGTTTCAACCAGAGTGCCGCCTAAATCCATTCAGTCTTATTCGTTTCTTATCTCGTTTTAACCAGAGTAGTTTCATAGTCTATCTGATTACATGAGCTTTCGATTCTCGTCATTCTCGTCGTTCCTCTCTTCTTCTCGAGTGCTCTCGATTCTTTGCTTCTTTTCTTGAGTTCTTGTTTCACCTCATCCCTTTTCCCTTCCGTCTCGGTCCTAAGATCTCGGGACGAGATCTCTTGTTAGTGGAGGAGTGTTGTAATGCCCCGGATTCGATGCGCCAGGTGTCCGCTAGTTATTCGCCGTCTTTGCCATGTCATTTGCTTGCGTGTTGCATTTTACCATGTCATCATGTGCATTGCATTGCATACGTGTTCGTCTCATGCATCCGAGCCTTTTCCCTGTTGTCCGTTTTGCAATCCGGCACTCCTATGCCCTCCGGCGTTCCCCTTTTGTCTCTCGTTGTGAGCAGGTGTTAAACGATCTCGGAATGGACCGAGTCTTGCCAAGCAGCCTTGGTATAGCACCGGTAGACCGCCTGTCAAGTTTCGTGCCATTTGGAGTCCGTTTGATACCCCAACGGTTAACCGCGTAGCCCGAAACCCCCCTTTCTCTTTGCAGCCCAACACCCCTCCAAAGTGGCCCAAAACCCATCAAACTCCCCTCCATGCTCTCGGTCGTTCGATCACGATCGTGTGGGCGAAAACCGCTCCTCATTTGGACTCTCCTAGCTCCCAGAATCTATAAATTAGCCCCTCCCCCCGAAATTCGCGGATGAAATCCTACCCTAACCCTAGCTTCTTCCTCCTCCAGCCGCCGGACATGTCCGCGCCCCACCGGACATGTCCGCCACCGCCCCCTCAGCGAATCGCGCGCCGCCACATTGCCCCAGCTCCTCTCCCCCGCGTCCCCGCCAGATCCCTCCGCACCGCGGACCGCGGAGCCCATCCGGGGCCCGCGCGGGCCCGGATCTCGCCGCCGCCCGGCCCGCCGCCTGCAACCGACGAGCGCTCGCTCCTCGCATCCGACCTCGTCACCCTGGCCTCCGCCGCCGTGACTCCTCCCGCCGGCGACCTCCGGCAGCCGCGCCGGCGAGCTTGTCGCCGGACCTGCGTCCTGCCGGGTCACGTCCCCGCTGCCTCCTCTTCTCCTCCTCCCTTTGCCCGGTTCTTTCTCTCACCCACGAGCTCTCTCTCTCCCTCGTATCTCGAAGGAGCACCATGGCTGCCCCGATCTCCACGCTCGTGCCGCCCCAAGCCTCCTCTCTGTCAAAAATGGATCCGCGGTGGCCAACTCCGTCGGAATCCGGCCAGGCCCCGCCGGATCGGGCCGTCCCCTCGCCCCCATGTCGCCAAAACTGCCTCTGCTATGGCCTGCTTCTTCCTCCAGTGACATCGATCTCGTTTTCGCGCTGGGTAAATTGCACTAAGTCCTTTTCTCTGTAACATTTTCATGCCCTGTTTGACCTGCCATATCTCCTAGCATATTGCTCCGTTTTGTGCGTGTAATATGTCAAATTGTTCGCCTCGACGAGTACTTCATTTCATTGCATTGCATCATATTCATTTGAGGTCATCTAGATGCCTGAATCTTCGTTGCAAGAGTGCTTCATAATGTTGTCTGCTGTTTGTTAACAGAACTTGCTCTTTTGTCATTTTGCCATGATTGATGTGTGCATCCTATGAGGTTGATGTCTACATGTGTTTTGATCTATGCCATGTCTTCTTTACAGGGGTGCTTACCATGTATTTTTGTGATCAATGTGGTGACTAGCACAAGCATGCAAACTAGGCATCGTGATGTTACTGATTTTAGCCCCTGTTCTGTTGTTATTTTGATGCCATGTAAACTTGATGCTATAGAGAGTTCCATGCTTATTTTGAGATACTTCAGTAAGGGTGTTTTGAACATATGGTTATGCTCTATCCATTCATGCCCCTGTTTGCAATTATGGAGTAGTCTAGTATGTCATTTTCATGCTCTACTTTTGCTACAAAATGTTTCATGGCAGATTGTTTACATGTTATTCAATTTTGCCAAGGTTGTTGTAGTTGATCCTTGCATGCTATGAACTTGTTCTTGCCTTGGTTTGTTTCATAAACATGTCTTCTTGCTGATGCTATGATTATCTTGTCATGCAATGACTTGTGGTGAGTGAATCGAGATTGTTAAGTAGGGTACTTGCTGTTACTGTTTTGCTAGGCTGAATCTGTTATTTCGTGATGCCATGTAAACCTGCTTCTACAAATCATTCTATGCATAATCTGGAGATGTTAACTAAGGATGTTTTGTTCTACATGTCATGCTCTATCCATCCATGCCCCTGGTTGCAATTATAGCCTGTCGTAGCTTGTTGTTATCTTGCTCTCAACTTGCTATATAATGTTGCTATCAGCCTGTTAACATTAAGTTCAGTTGTTGCCATGATTGTTGCTAGTGTTCCATGTACCCTATGAACTTTCTCTCGCCATGCTTAGCTTTATAAACATGCCTTCTTACTGTTGGTTTCCTTGACATGCCATGTTTTACTCTGTGGTGAGTGGTACAAGCTCACCAACATGCCTTCATAATTCTGTTTCTGCCATGTTTGAATCTGTATTATAACTTGCTAAGTTGACATGGGGGCCATCATATTTTATGATCCTTTTTGGCTCATGGTCAGTAAAGGACTGTTGTTCTATGCAATTAGTAGATTCATTCCATGCTTTTGTTTGCCATGATAAGTTCCTGTAACATGTTGTTTGATAGCTCTAAACATTGCAACCTGATGTTATTTTCTGCAAAGTCTGAACTGTTATTATTTGCAATCTTGCCATGTGTGTTTGAGCATGTTCTAGTGATTTCTGGAGATAGCTCAGTGTTCATGTTTTGTTATGCTTTACATGTACATCATGCCCATGCCTTTTGTTTTCTTGTTATGGTCCTGTAGCATATTATTTTGATGCTTGCAATATGCCTAGTTGCTGTTTTGGACAACTTGTCCTTTAAATTTGTATAGTGTGTGTGTGTGTTGAACCGTTCTCCGTTTTGATTGTGCCCTATATGAAACTTGCTTGATTTTGCATGTAGCTTCATATTATCATGTTGCATCCATGTTTTGAGGTGTTTTCTTGATGTTCGGGTGCATTTCGCATCAATGCCATGTTTAACTCGTTTTGCTCATATCTTCTAGGCCGTAGCTCCGAACTAAATGAACTTTATATGTAACTTGACTAGAATCTCGTGTAGATCATCTTGGTGCATCTTAACTTGCTGTTTAACAACTTGAACATAAAGTCTATTCAGATCTGTACCAATTTCGAAATATGCATAAGAGGACTTACCGGAATTGTTATATGTTGTTCCCGGTCTAATTTAAACTTGCCTTGATGTGTTGCTCTTGTTTGCATCATCTCTTGCCATAAGTAGCTTCATGTAGCTTTGTCTTGCATCACGCTTTATTGTGCATCATGTCTTGTTCATGTGTGGTGTATTTACTATGTTGTGTGCTTCTTCTCGATAGTTCCCGTTTCATTGCGATCGTGAGGATTCGTTCATCTGCGCTTGGTTCGGCTTCATCCGTTCGTCTTCTTCATGGACTCGTTCTTCTTCCTTGCGGGATTTCAGGCAAGATGACCGCTACCCTGGATCTCACTACTATCATTGCTATGCTAGTTGCTTCGTTCTATCGCTTTGCTGCGTTACCTATCACCTGTTTATCAAGCCATCCCAAATTGCCATGAACCTCTAACCTTTGACACCTTTCCTATGCAAACCGTTGTTTGGCTATGTTACCGCTTTGCTCAGCCCCTCTTATAGCGTTGCTAGTTGCAGGTGAAGTTGAAGACTGCTCCATGGTGGACAGGATTTTGGCTGGGATATCACAATATCTCTTATATTATTAATGCATCTATATACTTGGTAAAGGGTGGAAGACTCGGCCTTATGCCTGGTGTTTTGTTCCACTCTTGCCGCCCTAGTTTCCATCATACCAGTGTTATGTTTCCGGATTTTGCGTTCCTTACGCGGTTGGGTGATTTATGGGACCCCCTTGACAGTTCGCTTTGAATAAAACTCCTCCGGCAAGGCCCAACCTTGGTTTTACAATTTACCGCACCACCACCTATACCTTTCCCTTGGGTCGGCCAACCCGAGGGTCATCTTTATTTTAGCCCCCCCCCCCGGGCCAGTGCTTGTCTAAGTGTTGGTCCGAACCGAGCAGACTGCGGGGCCCCCTCGGGGAAACTCGAGGTCTGGTTTTACTCGTAGGATGTCTCATCCGGTGTTGCCTTGAGAACGAGATATGTGCAGCTCCTATTGGGATTGTTGGTGCATCGGGCGGCTTTGCTGGTCTTGTTTTACCATTGTCGAAATGTCTTGTAAACCGGGATTCCGAGTCTGATCGGGTCTTCCTGGGAGAAGGTATATCCTTCGTTGATCGCGAGAGCTTATCATGGGCTAAGTTGGGACACCCCTGCAGGGTATAATCTTTCGAAAGTCGTGCCTGCGGTTATAGGCAGATGGGAATTTGTTAATGTCTGGTTGTAGATAACTTGACACCAGATCCGAATTAAAACGCACCAACCGCGTGTGTAGCCGTGATGGTCTCTTCTTGGCGGAGTCCGGGAAGTGAACACGGTTTCTGGGTTATGTTTGACGTAAGTAGGAGTTCAGGATCACTTCTTGATCATTGCTAGCTTCACGACCGTTCCTTTGCTCTCTTGTCGCTCTTATTTGCGTATGTTAGCCACCATATCATGCTTAGTCACTGCTGCAACCTCACCACTTCACCCCTTCCATTCCCTTTAAGCTCTGCTAGTCTTGATACCCATGGTAATGGGATTGCTGAGTCCTCGTGGCTCACAGATTACTACAACAACAGTTGCAGGTACAGGTTGTGCGATGATCATGACGCGAGAGCGATGCTTGCTTGCGTTGAGTCCTTCTTCTGCTTCTTCGATCAGGGGATAAGTTCCAGGTCGGCATCCTGGGCTAGCAAGGTGGATGTCGTTTGAGTTTCTGTTTGTGTTTCATCCGTAGTCGGATGATGCTCTTTTGTATTGTGATGTTGTATTCGTGTGGCATTGTATGCCTTTTTGCATGTATCCCCATCTATTATGTAATGTTGATGTAATGATATCCACCTTGCAAAAGTGTTTCAATATGCGGGTCTATCCTTGGTGGGACCTTCGAGTTCCTTTTGGATAGGGTCGCATATTGGGTGTGACATCATGCTTTTTGGTGGATTGCCCCGCGAGGATGATGAGTATGAACTAGTACAAGGATGAACTGCCTCGTGAGGGTTCAGGATTCGACCTGTCTATGGGAGAGACTAGCATATACTTATACTGGCCTTGGTCCTCTTCCCCCGAAAACTCTAGGCGGGAAGGGATGCCACAACAGCCAAATTTGAAGGCGGGATAGGAGTACACCCTAATGGTGGTCTTCGCCTATAAAGCTTCTGGTCGTTGTCGGATATCGGGTTCCGGCAAAACCCTTAAGGTTCCAACTCTAGGGTGCGCACGAAGATCTACTTCCTACCGATCCACGTCCCAACGCCTCGCCGTGAATCTAAGCTACACGATGAACAACATGAGGGACCCAAGGTTTATACTAGTTCGGGTCACCGTTGTGGTGTAATACCCTACTCTAGTGTGTGGTGTGGTGGATTCCCTCTGGGACTGATGATGAACAGTACGGAGGAAGAACAACCTCGCGAAGGGTGTTCTTGAGCTGGTGCGGTGTTCTACTTGGGATGGATCCTCTCTGTCTCTAGACGAGGTGCCCTCCTACTATGGTGGCTAGCTCTATATCGGGGCCCTGGTCCTCTTCCCAAATATTGAGCGGGAAGGGAACCAACAACGGCCTTTTTGAAGGGGAACAGCTAGTACAAGCTATCCTGACTAAAGTTGGTCTTCGACTGCCAAAGGCACTGGCGATGACGCCGTCTTGGGCTCCACGGTGACCTCCGTCCTGCCGCTCTGCTGGTCTTGGTCTCGCTGCACCGATATGGTAACCTTTGCTTGATGCCTCGGTACTCCGCGCCTGCGCTTGCCCCCTTTGCACCAAAGAGGAAACGAGGACACTGCACAGGTTGGCGCCCGCCTGGTCTCGATCGTCATGGCTTACGTCATGAGCACCTCGCGAGGTACTCCTGCCTTGATCTCTCCGCCTCCTCGCGAGCCTGCCTGGTGAGGCCGCCCCTGAGGAAGCCTTGCGCCGTCGCCCCGTGAGGCTTGGCCCCTTGTGAGGGTTTTGAGCTTGGGTTGATGAAGACAGGCCGCGCTGGGCCGCCCCTTGAGCCACGCCGCAGGCCGCAAGCAGGCAAGTCTGGGGACCCCCGTTCCTAGAACACGGACATTAGCCCCTGGGCCGAAGGCGCGCTCAGACTTGGCTTAGCAGCAAAGCCAAAGGGCAAGTGCGGAGCGCCGCGGACCCCAACAGCCTGCGGCCTTGGTCGCCGCGTGGCGGTTGATTGGACGTGGGCGTCTTCGCTCCCCCACGCTGCCTCGGCAACTGCCCGACTAACAAAAGGCTGGCATGGGTTAGGCTTACCTTTATTGCTCTCATTCGCCTTGTTCTAGATCCCCTTTCTTGCTCTTGCTCTCTTGCTTCCGAAATCTCCAGATCCGCCTCATCCTTCCTCCTCCAGCGAGCAATGGAGCCCCGCAAGGCCGCGACCGAGGCTCCACCGGCCTGGTACTCACCAGCTCTAGATCCCCCCAACATGACGGAGAAGAATCTCGCCTTCACGCGCCTGATGACGGTGGCGCATGGCAACGAGATGGGGGATACCGCGCTCCGAGCCAGCCCCGCCCAGCCGGAGGCCAAGGGGAGTACCTTCTACCCCTTCTTCATGAGCACCGTCATCGCCGGCATGGTGCCTCCTTTCTCTGAGTTCTTCTATGTTGTCTTCCGCCATTACAAGCTGCAGGCTCTGCATCTTCATCCCAACTCTGTTCTCCTTCTGTCGATTTTCACCTACCACTACGAGGCGCACATCAGGGTGATGCCTTCCGTAGCCTTGCTGCACCACTTCTTCTCCCTCCGAGTCACCAGCACCCATACCTTGGCGTACTCCAAATCCCACGCGATCTCAAAGGCTGGGAAGACGGCCGATGGCTTCCGGAGCAAGTGGGTCAGGTTGGATGCCGGATGCATCCACTCTCGGCTGGCGCTGCCCACGGAGCAGCCCCAGGCTGATGAGGCATGGTCCCGTGTGAAGCTTGACGACTGATGGGCGAAGCTGGTGCTGGAGAAGATGAATGCCGACCTGAGGCCAGGCAACATGAAGGCGGCAAAGCTGACTGGGGCCACGCTCCTGAGGGAGTTCCTGGCGCATCGGGTGGCTCCACTTCAGGCGCACTCACGCCCATTGTGGAGGCTTGGAGATGTGGACGGCGATCTCCGCCTAAACTCGGAGGCCCTAGCTGACGAAGATCTGGCTGCAGCTCTCCGCTTCCTGGTTCGAGAGGACGTGGAAGGTCTGGAGGGCTCTCCTGTCCCCTTGTTCCTTCGCGACAACTGGCAACACGTGGTGGACGCCATGCCCACCTTCGATGGGAGCGGCCTGGTGTCAGAGGTGCCTCCTGAGGGCCAGGAGGCAGCAGCGCCGGTGGAGTTGTCCTTCGATGATTCCTGCGGAGGGGAGGAGGAAGACGAGGAAGAAGAGGAGCACGACTCGAAGGAGGCCATTGAGGGGACAGGGGAGACTTCCCCTTGGCGCAGGGCCAACATTCTCCGCACCCTGCCGGACGACGACGAGGCCGACGCTAGGTGAGGGGGAGAGGACCCGCCTGTGATCCCAAGGAAAGACAGGTCGGGGCTGATCTCCCGAGGGGCTATTCCGGCCCCGGCACTGCTCGAAGCTAGCTCCAGCCCTTCTGGTGCACCCTCCTCTGCTTTTGGACCTCCCGATGCTGCGCCTCGCAAGAGGATCTCAGGCCTTAAGCTCGGCAGGAGGCCGCTGGAACACGCCGCGATTGACCAGTAAGTACTCGAACTCTACTTTGCTCTTGTTTGTGCTATCAGGGCTTGACATCCTCCATCACTTGGGTAGGCTGCCACCTACGGCGAAGAGGCTGAAGGGGGGACACGGTGGCTCCGCTTGGGGCAAGCTCACCCGTTGTGGCCGAGCCTTTGTCTATGGGAAGGGGAGGCAGTGGAGCTCGCACCTCCCCTGCCCGGTCATCCTCGCGAGGCCAGGAGGAGCGCCCTGGTGGGGTGCCAGCCCCCGTGGCCCCGCTGGCTCTGGAGCCGCTGGCACTTGATGTTGTCGCTGAGGTTGCCAGGGCTTAGGAGCTTCCAGTCTCCTAAGCCGTGATCACGCTGCCGTCTCCTCCTCCAGCTCCACTGGTTCCTGACTCCTCTGCCTCCTCCCCCGCCTTGGACCGCGGCGCTGCTGAGCTAGGCCGGCTATGGGAAGACCTCCAGGGCGCCAACCCCCGCCTGGTAGCCGGGCGCCTGGAGCTGATATCTGGCTGGGTTAACTCTGAAACCTCTGTCCGAGTGGCGTTGAGCCAGCCTATGGCGGCCTCCGAGGAGGAGAAGCAAGTCGCCACCCAAGCCATAGCCGCTCGCGACGCAACATTGAAAGATGCTTCAATTATCCAGGGCCATTGCAAGGCGCTGGAGGACGAGTTGCGGGGCCTTCGCGACGAGCTCGCCAAAGAGGTTCGCGACCGCCAGGCAAAGGAGGAAGAGATGAAGGCTCGGGAGGCCGCCATCGGGGACCACGGCGCCTAACTGACCGCTGATCGCAGCTGACTAAGGACTCTGGAGCAAAAGCTGAAGGCGGAGAGGACTGAGCTGGACGCCAAGGCGAAGGTCTTTGCTTAGGATCGTGTGGCCTTCGCGGATTATGAGGAGAGATCTTGCAGGGCGCTGAAGTCGCTTTACGATGATAGTCTGGAGAAGCCGCTGGCTGGAGCCACGGACGGCCCCGCCAAGCTGCTTCCCTTCCTGGTCAAAGCGCTTGAGGAGGTCGTGACCGGCATCGGCCCCATGGCCGAGGTTGAAGCTCGTGTCCTTTCTTCTGTGGCGCTGACCCGGGTCCTCAACCACGTCTACCTTCGCAGCCCCGACGCCAACCTTGACGATCTGCTAGAGCCCGTGGACGCCGAGTGCTTCGCCGCCGCTGCTGAAGCCGTGAAGGGCCGAGCGGAAGCCTTGCTGGCGAAGTTCCGCGCCTTCGCCACCGCGCCCAAGGCAGGTACCGATGGTTCCGCGGCCTCGGGACGTGGAACTATCACGCGCAACTCTGCCATGGAGGCAGGGCTTCCGGCGAATGACAGTGCTGCTCAAGGGTGATCTCCTCTCGGCTTGTTTCCTGTTTCAACTCCTGCAACATGCACCGTGCCTCGTGGAGGCATTTAAACTTGTGTTTGGTATCATGAGGACAATTTATGGTTTGTAATATTTGCTTATGAATTTGCGAGATTTGGCGGTTTCCTTCCTACTTGCTTTGTGTTCTACGTCGGCAGGGCCCAACCCCACGCATACCTCAGCTGTCGTTAGCCCCGACCAGATCACCAGGACGGGACCAAGGAGTGAGGGGCTACGTGACAAGTTAGGCTCCTGAGTCACGATGCTCAGGAGTTCCCCTTGACGCGCAAACAGCAAGTAGGGAAGGGGTGTATGAGTAGATCTATCATTCTACGTCGGCAGGGCCCGGCCCCGCGCATACCTCAACCGCCATTAGCCTTTCGGAACTAAGGAGTGAGGGGCTACGTGACCAGTTAGGCACCCGAGTCACGATGCTCAGGAGTCCCCCTTGACGCTCGAACGGCCTTCATACCTTGGCTCCGCTCGGGGAGAGGCGTGCGATGACCAGGTCCGAGGGACCTGGCTGGGTGGCGTGCGCTCAAGAATGACCCAGGCGCAACCCCCGTGTCTAGCCCCCTCGCGTGGCGCTCCCGAGGGGAGGCGTTGTGATGAGGCGAGACACTAAGCTCTAGGATCCCTGAGGTTGATACAGCCGTGGGCTGCCCTCAGTTGTTTATCACCAGCGCGGAGCATAGCGCTTCCATATGTGTACGGGCATAGCCGCTCCTCGGCAGTGTTGTCAGCCAGCATGGAGCATGGTGCTTCCACTGATACGTGGGAGGGGGGCCCCCTCCGGGAGGAGCCCCCGGGGCGTGTACAACCCCGCCCTGACGCATGGCCGACACAGTAGGGCTAGACGAGGTGTATTTGGGCACTCGTGAGCCGGCGCGGGATTCACGAGGCCCTACCTCAAGGCGGGTTGCGCCTGATCTTGAGCCTTGGGCGGCTGAGTGTTCCTGCAAGGTGGTTAGATACAAATGCTCTATGTCCTCAGGTCCCGGCCCTTGAGCGAGCTCAACCGCCGCTGGTATGCCAGGTCGCGATGCTGTGGACAAGGCCAGGGGGTGAGGGCTGGAGAGCCAGTAAGAGCTCCTGAGTTGTGATGCTCAGGCGCCCCCTTTTAATGTGCAAGCTATTTGCATGATGGAGAAAAGGGGGCCGCGGCAGGCGGGAAATGATAATCATGGGCAGGTTAAGCATGAAGGCAAATTGGCTTAGATAGCTACAGGAAGGATACATGCCACTGGGTCAGGCCCGAGCGGCTTGGGGATGATGCAGCCCGAGGGGCGCCCCCAACAAGGTAAACTGAAGACATAAGCAAAAGGGATACATGCCGCAGGGTACCCACACGACCTGGGAATAATGCAGCCCTGAGGGTGCTCCCAGCTGAAATGAAACTCGAAAGATGTCACCTGATGCCATTGTAGAGCGGGTGCTAAAGTAGCTAACGATGCACGGTGAAGAGGCCGATCCTGACGAGCCACCAGAGTCCTGAGCCTCGGGAGGCTCTGCGGGTCCAGGCGGCTCCTCGAGGACCATCTCCATCTCTGCCAAGACCGCGTGGTGCATGACCTCCTGAGCTACCAGAATGCTTTGCAAAAGACGCTGATGAGCAGCAGCCGCGTTTGGCAGGCCAAAAGGCATGCGAACGTAGCTGTGTGGCGGACCCTCGCAGCATCCCACGCGCGAAGGCCAGAGGCGCTCCTGAGACGCGACTCTGCTGAGCCCTGGGTAGTCGATGCAGACGCGCAGCCCGCCATCCTCGCCTGGATGAGGTGCTATGCCAGGTAGGCGGCGATCACCGTGCATGACCCGTGATTCTTGAAGCTCTTGAGTGGCCTTGGTGATGAACTCCTGAGGGTGGGGCCTTCCTTGCCCCATGCCTTCCTGAGGAAAACGTGCCGTGAAGCATGCCTTCAAGTGGCGCCCGAGTGCCTCTCTCGTGATCTTGGCAAAGTCTGAGGCCCTCCAGGAGAGAGCCCCCGAGCCTTACCCGAGGAGGGCGCCGGGCGCGCCTTCCTATGCGACGAAGGAAGGCGCCCCTTGCATGAGCGCTGATCCTGAAGCTGTGCCTCTGGAGATGCCTACCTCCTGAGGCCTTGAGCTAGGTGATGTCTTCTTCTTCTTAGGGACTGCCTCGGAGGGTTCTCACTCTTGCTGTCTGGGTCCTCAACTGATGCAGCTTGGAAGGCACGCTCGAGAGAGCACACCACATCCTTCTCTTCGCAGGGGACTGTGATGATTCGGCCGCTTCCCGGCATCTTGAGGACATTGTAACCATGGTGAGTCACCGCCATGAACTTGGCCAGGGCTGGATACCCGAGGATGGCATTGTATGGCACGCAAATGTGGGCAACGTCGAAGTCGATGAGCTCGGTACGGTAGTTCTTGCGCTGCCCAAAGGTGACAGGGAAGCGAACCTGCCCTATCGGAGTGGTGGAACCGTCAGTGACTCCTGAGAAAGGCTTGGTTGGCTGAAGTTGATCATATGGCACTCTGAGATTGTTAAACGTCTCGACGGACAGGATGTTGAGTCCTGTGCTGCCATCAATGAGGGTCCTGGTAACTTGCACATTGCTGATGACTGGGGAACAAAGCATTGGGAGGACACCAGCTGTAGCCGCACACTTGAGTTGATCCGCTGAGCTGAACATGATGGCGCACGTGGACCACCTGAGAGGGCGCGTGGCCTCGAGCTTGGGGAGGACTGCATTCACCTTGCGAGCAAACTGCTTGAAGATGCGCTGAGAGGCTGGGCCCTGGGCACCGCCCAGGATGCAAGCGATAGCACGTGGCTCCTGGAAGCCCCCAGCCCCCTCGTCCTGGTGGTGGTCGTCATTCCTCCTTGGGGGTGATGGCAGAGGAGGAAGGCATGCGTTGCCCTATGGGCGATCCTTGGAAGGCTGATCCCTCCAAGCCCCCTCACGAGGCTGGTCCTGCCAGCGATCCTCACAAGGTCGGTCACGCCACTCCTGGCGAGGGCCTCGGTCGTCCCAACGTCCTCCACCTCTTTCTCCTCCTCGGCCGTATCCCCGGTCGTTGCGCTCGGGGCGTCGACCGATGTGTCCTTCTCGAACGGTCCTGAGCTCCTGGCATACGTTAGTGTTGTGGGTGTAGAGGTTGTGGTAGGCGCAGAATTCACTACCCTTGAAGGACTCTGGCTGGTCCCTGCCGCGCTTCGTGTCTGGTTCTGCTGCGAGCATAGCTGCTCCTTTGCGCTTCACGTCCTTGGCCTTGGCTTTCTTCTCTTCTGGGTCAGCAACTGGAAGCTCGAGAAGGGAGAGGCGCCCCTCCTCAGCCCTTGCGCACTTGGTCGCCAGGTTGAACAGCTCCAGGGATGTGCACAAATCCTCGTGGATAACTAGCTCCTCCTTCATCTTGACGTCACAGACGCCGTCAGAGAACGCTGAGATGATGGCCTCCTCGGTCACCATGGGAATCTTGAGGTGAGCGCTGTTGAAGCGCTGGATGTACTTCTGCAAGGTCTCCCCAGGTTACTGCTTGATGCGGCGCAGGTCACCCACGACTGGAGGACGGTGGCGAGTGCCCTGGAAGCTGGCGATGAAGCGGGTGCGCATCTCGTCCCAAGAGGAGATCGAGCCGGGAGGCAGGTTCAGGAGCCAGGTGCGGGCACCATCCTTGAGCGCCATGGGAAACCAGTTCGCCATGACCTTTTCGTCTCTGTTGGCCGCCTCGATGCCCAGCTCGTAGAGCTACATGAACTCCGCGGGGTCGGCAGTGCCATCGTAGAGAGGAGGCAGATCCGGCTTGAACTTGTCCGGCCAGACGACACTGCGTAGCTCGGTGGTGAAGGTGTAGCAGCCTGCAGTGGCCGCCAGAGCCCTTTGCAGACGCGGGGCTTGCTCTTGGAGATTCCCGCGCGCCGCCGCCAGGGGCAGCGCGGGGTCTTGACATGTTGGCGCAGGGATGCGGTCTTGACGTGTTGGAGCGGGGAGCATGCGATCACCTTCTTGATGCCGTGGGATCTCTTGGCAGCTCCTTTCTTGTCGTGCGGGTGCTGGACGCGGCGGGTCTCGTCCAGGGGCCGCGCACCTTGGAGCCAGGGCACCTTCTTGGGGAGGAGGTGGCGGAGGCATCTCCTGAGCTACATCGCCCACGCAGGACGGAGGGCGAGGCAGCGATAGGCACGACGCAAGAGAGCCCCGTGCGGTGCTGACGAGCTCGGTGATGCGAGTGAGACACTCCTCGTAGAGGTCGTCGATGGGGCGGTAGTGCAGGAGCTCACATGCCAGGAGCAACGCGGCCTGCGCGTCCGTGGGAGCACGACGGGCGTGAGATGACGAACCAGCTGGAGTTAGCGACGGAGTGGCGGTGCGGCCTTCCTGCCGCACCGAGGGATGCAGCGACGATGCTTGCCGCTCGTTCCCCGCCGGGCCGGTCGCGGCCTTGGCGTCAGGCAACGGAGAACGACGGTGAGGCCCACCGACGGGAGCCGTCTGGGCGACGTGGGCGGCGAGAGCAGCCCGACGCTCGGCATGAGCTCGGCGAGTGTCCTCCATGGATGCGACGGACGGTAGAATGCGGAATAGCGGAAGAAAGATTCCGGCACACCCCTACCAAGCGCACAAAATGTCAGATATCGGGTTCCAGAAAAACCCTCAAGGTTCAAACTCTGGGGTGCGTGCGAAGATCTACTTCCTACCGATCCACGTCCCAATGCCTAATGTCGGATATCGGGTTCCGGCAAAATCCTTAAGGTTCGAACTCTGGGGTGCGCGTGAAGATCTACTTCCTACCGATCCACGTTCAAACGCCTCGCCGTGAATCTAAGCTACACGATGAACAACACGAGGGACACAAGGTTTATACTAGTTCGGGCCACCGTTGTGGTGTAATACCCTACTCTAGTGTGTGGTGTGGTGGATTGCCTCTGGGCTGATGATGAACAGTACAGAGGAAGAACTGCCTCGCGAGGGGTGTTCTTGAGCTGGTGCGGTGTTCTACTTGGGATGGATCCTCTCTGTCTCTAGATGATATGCCCTCCTACTGTGGTGGCTAGCTCTATATATAGGGGCCCTGGTCCTCTTCCCAAATATTGAGCGGGAAGGGAGCCAACAACGGTCATTTTGAAGGGGAACAACTAGTACAAGCTATCTTGACTAAAGTTAGTCTTCGACTGCCAAAGGAACTGGCGATGACGCCGTCTTGGGCTCCATGGTGACCTCCGTCCTGCCGCTCTGCTGGTCTTGGTCTCGTTGCACCGATATGGTATCCTTTGCTTGATGCCTCGGTACTCCGCGCCTGCGCTTGCCCCCTTTGCACCAAAGAGGAAACAAGGACACTGCACAGGCTGGCGCCCGCCTGGTCTCGATCATCATGGCTTGCGTCACAAGCACCTCACAAGGTACTCCTGCCTTGATCTCTCCACCTCCTCGCGAGCCTGCCTAGTGAGGCCGCCCTTGAGGAAGCCTTGCGTCGTCCGCCCCGCGAGGCTTGGCCCCTCGCGAGGGTCTTGATCTTGGGTTGATGAAGACAGGGCACGCTGGGCCGCCCCTTGATCCATGCCGCAGGCAGGCAAGTCTAGGGACCCCCGTTCCCAGAACACCGAAGTCTGACGGGTAGGAGGGCTCGACGATGACCTCCGTCCTGGCGAGCCCATCGTCCTGGTCTTGTTGCACCAGAATGGCAAGCTTTTGGGGATTCCACAGGAATCCGTGCGCTGGCCTTGTTCCCTTAGCACCAAAGAGGAAACTGTCCTTGTCTGCGCCCACTGGGCCTGATATGTATACAATGTATCTATAATTTTTTATTATTCCATGCGGTTATATTATCATTCTTGGATGTTTTACCTATATCACAAACTTGAGAAGGTCTTCATGAACCACCGGTAGGATTGAAAGAACGAATGGATTGAAATGATAATCAAAGAAAAAGAATCTTGAACGAACCACCGTAAGAATTCGAAAATGACTGAAGAAAGAGAAAGAAACGCTAGGAAGGATTAGAAGAACGAATATGCTAGAGGGGATTTAGATGCAAAAGAACGAAGAGATAATGAGCTGATTAAAGAACACTTGAATGAAGCACCGGGATAATTGGATAACGGTAGCTGAAATGATGGCCTCCGGTGAAAAGAAATGGGAAATCAACTTCTGGCATACTCCGGATGGTTAAGAAAAGAATATCTGACGATTGGAATAATTCGAGAGGACGATATGAAGCTAGAACCACGAATCTTCAGGAGGACGGACAAGGTTTAGAAGAAAAACTCTTCTTCGATCTTCAGATGACGACGAGAAATACCACCATTACTGAGATACTCCGAGAGAATGAAAAGCAGAGAGGTTGAGCCAAAGATGAAAATGATTTCGAATCGAGCTTGGAAAGGCATCTGACTGATGAAATTCATTCTTACGTCACACTTTGAAAAGAATTGAGAATAACTCCGGGGAAATTAGAAGAGTCAGGTAAGATCCTGGAAAAAGACCTGTGGGTTAGGGCCCACTCAAGAGATAATTCCGTTGAAAAGGGATGTTGAAGAGGTAGATGATGCACCGGAACAATTGAAATATTTGAATGAGGTGACAACCTCGAATTAATTGGAACACAGACGAATCTCCTGAGATGTCTTGAACACTATGGAAGGATAAACTAGCGAGAGGCAAACGAGCAAGGAGAAAAACACTTGAGCTACGGAAAAGAATATAATCACTACCGAAAATTAGAATTGAATCCACCAGAGAAGAAAGAGATGAAGAATGTTGAATAAAACGAGAATTCACCGGTTGAGATTATTGAGGAAAGACTAAAGAGGCTCCACACGAATGAAATTGATACTCGAAAGAGACTCAGGCTCCGGGAAGAAAAAGGGTGGGTGGGCAGGAAAACAAAGGCAACTTGGAAGGGGAACCGACGAATATCTTGAAGAGACAACACCGGTTGAAATCATTGAGGAAAGAAAGCAAAGACTTCACACGAGTAGGATGGATACTCGATTACGGACTCCGGTTCCGAGATGAAAAAGGGTGGGCGGGTGGGAAAGAAAACAACTGAGGATTGAACTCAAAGATGAAGAGGCTCGAGTCAACTTGACGAGAAATGCACCGGATGAAAAGAGCTGAGGAACAACTACCGGAAAACCAACTGCGTGATCCTAAAGAAAATTTGACGGGGAAGAGGAGTAATTCAAAACACCTACGTCAAGATTCCTCACCAGAGCGACGAAGGGACTGAGGAGTAAAAAGAATTCCTACTCTCTGATATAACTAGACTCTGAAAATAGTTTTATTCTAGACTCAACAACGGCCAAACTACATGATCAATCAAGGGGGCTCCTAGGGTCGGTCGAGGCTCTGATACCAACTTGTCACGCCCAATATGCGACCCTATCCAAAAGGAACTCGAAGGTCCCACCAAGGATAGACCCGCATATTGAAACGTTTTTGCAAGGTGGATATCATTACATCAACATTACATAATAGATGGGGATACATACAAAAGGCATACAATGCCACACGAATACAACATCACAATACATAAGATCAACATCCGACTACGGATGAAACACAAACAGAAACTCAAACGACATCCACCCTGCTAGCCCAGGCTGCTGACCTGGAACCTATCCCCTGATCGAAGAAGAAGAAGAAGAAGAACTCAACGCAAGCAAGCATCGCTCTCGCGTCATGAACATCGAATAACCTGTACCTGCAACTGTTGTTGTAGTAATCTGTGAGCCACGAGGACTCAGCAATCCCATTACCATGGGTATCAAGACTAGCAAAGCTTAAAGGGAAAGGAAGGGGTAAAGTGGTGAGGCTGCAGCAGCGACTAAGCATGTATGGTGGCTAACATATGCAAATAAGAGCGAGAAGAGAGCAAAAGGAACGGACGTGAAGCTAGCAATGATCAAGAAGTGATCCTGAACTCCTACTTACGTCAAACATAACCTAGAAACCGTGTTTACTTCCAGGACTCCGTCGAAAAGAGACCATCACGGCTACACACACGGTTGATGCGTTTTAATTCGGATCTAGTGTCAAGTTATCTACAACCGGACATTAACAAATTCCCATCTGCCTATAACCACAGGCATGACTTTCAAAAGATTATACCCTGCAGGGGTGTCCCAACTTAGCCCATGATAAGCTCTCGCGATCAACGAAGGATATACCTTCTCCCAGGAAGACCCGATCAGACTCGGAATCCCGGTTTACAAGACATTTCGACAATGGTAAAACAAGACCAGCAAAGCCTCCCGCTGTGCCGACAAATCCCGATAGGAGCTGCACATATCTCGTTCTCAGGGCACACCGGATGAGCAAGACGTCGGGTTGGCATAGACCCTGATTGCCCAGGGGGCGCCGGACATCGCTCGGTTCAGACCAACACTTAGACAAGCACTGGCCCGGGGGGGGGGGGCTAAAATAAAGATGACCCTCGGGTTGGCTAACCCAAGGGAAAGGTATAGGTGGTGGTGAGGCAAATGGTAAAACCAATGTTGGGCCTTGCTGGAGGAGTTTTATTCAAAGCGAACTGTCAAGGGGGTCCCATAAATCACCCGACCGCGTAAGGAACGCAAAATCCGGGAACATAACACCGGTATGACGGAAACTAGGGCGGCAAGAGTGGAACAAAACACTAGGCAAAAGGCCGAGTCTTCCACCCTTTACCAAGTATATAGATGCATTAATAATATAAGAGATATTGTGATATCCCAACCAAAATCATGTCCACCATGGAGAAATCTTCAACTTCACCTACAACTAGCAACGCTATAAGAGGGGCTGAGCAAAAGAGGTAACATAGCCAAACAGCGGTTTGCATAGGAAAGGTGTCAAAGGTTAGAGGTTCATGGCAATTTGGGATGGCTTGATAAACAGGTGATAGGTAGCGCAACATAGCGAGAGAACGAAGCAACTAGCATAGAAATGATAGTAGTGAGATCCAGGGTAGCGGTCATCTTGCCTAAAATCCCGCAAGGAAGAAGAGCGAGTCCATGAAGAAGATGAAGCCACGAAGACGAACCAAGCGTAGACGAACGAATCCTCACGATCGCAGCGAAACGGGAACTGTCGAGAAGAAGCACACAACATGGTAAACACACCACACATGAACAAGGCATGATGCACGAACAAGCTTGATGCATGACAAGGCTACATGAAGCTACTCATGGCAAGAGATGATGCAAACAAGAGCAACACATCAAGGCAAGTTTAAATGAGGTCGGGAACAACATATAACAATTCCGGTAAGTCCTCATATGCAAATTTCGAAGTTGGTCCAGATCTGAATAAACCTTATGTTCAAGTTGTTAAACAGCAAGTTAAGATGCAACAAGATGATTTACACGAGATTCTAGTCAAGTTACATATAAAGTTCATTTAGTTCGGAGCTACGGCCTAGAAGATATGAGCAATACAAGTTAAACATGACATTGATGCAAAATGCACTCAAACATCAAGCAAACACCTCAAAACAAGGATGCAATATGATAATATGAAACTATATGCAATTCTAAGCAAGTTTCATACAGAGCACACTCAAAACGGAGCAACGGTTCAACACACACACTCTATACAAATTATAGCAACAATCTGTCCAAAACAGCAACTAGGCATATTGCAAGCATCAAAACAACATGCTACAACACCCCAACATGAGAACAAAAGGCATGGACATGATGTACAGGTAAAGCATAACAAAACATGAACATTGAGCTAACTCCAGAAATCACTAGAACATGCTCAAACACACATGGCAAGATCACAAGTAATAACAATTTTAGACTTTGCAGAAAATAACATCACGATGCAATGTTTAGAGCTATCAAACAACATGTTACAGGAACTTATAATGGCAAACAAAGGCATGGCATGAATCTACTAATTGCATAGATCAAATGTCCCTTACTGACCATGAGCCAAAAAGGATCAGAAAATATGATGGCACCCATGTAAACATAGCAAGTTATATTAAAGATTTAAACATTGCAGAAACAGAATTATGAAGGCATGTAGATGATCTTGTGCAACTCACTACAGAGCAAAACATGGCATGGCAAGGCAACCAACAGTAAGAAGACATGTTTATGAAGCTAAGCATGGCAAGAGAAAGTTCATAGGGTGCAAGGATCAACTACAACAACCTTGGCAAAATTGAATAACATGTAAACAATCTGCCAGGAAACATTTTGAAGCAAAAGTAGAGCACGAAAATAACATGCTAGACTACTCCATAATTGCAACCAATGGCAGGTATGGATAGAGCATAACCATATGTTCAAAACACCCTTACTGAAGTATCTCAAAATATGCATGGATCTCTCTGTAGCAACATGTTTACATGGCATCAAAATAACAGCAGAACAGGGACTAAAATCAGCAATATCACGAAGCCTAGTTTGCATGCTTGTGCTAGTCACCACATTGATCACAAAAATACATGGTAAGCACCTCTGTAAAGAAGACATGGCATAGATCAAAACACATGTAGACATCAACCTCATAGGATGCACACATCAATCATGGCAAAAATGACAAAAGAGCTCGTTATAACAGTTTCAGCAGATTAACATCATGAAGCACTCTTACAACGAAGATTCAGGCATCAATATGACCTCAAATGAACATGATGCAATGGAATGAAATGATGTACTCGTTGAGGCGAACAATTTGACATATTACACACGCAAAACAGAGCTACGGATGCAGAGATACGATGCAACGAACATGGCATGAAAATTACACAGATTCAGGGACTTGGCAGTTTTTTGAAAAAAAAACAGAATGCGCGTCGTATAGCTAAATCACACACGGGTGGGCAATAGGCGGGGCTCACCTAGCGGGCTCGGCCCAGGTTGGAGAGGAGGCGGGCCGACGGGGAGCTGGGCCAGCTGGACTGGATCTGGGCCGGACGGGGAGGAAGCTGGGCCGGAGGAGGAGGTGGCCCACGCGGGGGTCGCGAACGGAGGCGCGGCAGGGCGCGGAGGCCGGGGCTGATGGTGGCGAGGCGCCGGCGCGAGCGTAGCGGTGCGGCAGGGAACCGGCGGAGGGCTCGGGGCGCGGCTCCGCTCCGGCGAGGCGGCGGGGAGGCGACCGGGGCGGCGGCCCGGATGCGACGAGGCTCGGGGCGACGCGCGCGGCGCCGTGCCGCGGCGGAGGCGGCGGGCGACGGCGAGGTCATCGGCGGGGACGAAGGCGGCAGGGCAGGCGCGAGCACGGCGGCGGCCGGGCTGGGCGGCGGCCGGCGGGGAGGCCGAAGGCGCGGAGGCGGCGCGCCTGCGGGCTGCGGGCGGCGACGGCGACCGACCGGGCCTGCGCGGGCCCGTGATGGGCTCCGCAGGCCGGCGGCGCGGGGCGGCGGCGGGAGGCCACGTGGCAAGCCAGGATTGGCTGCGGGCGCGGGCGCGGACGTGTCAGGCATGGGGCGGACGCGTCCGGTGGCGGCGGAGGGCGATTTCTAGGGTTTGGACTGCGGGATTTCGGGTGGGATCACATATATATAGGTAGAGAGAGCTAGGAGAGTCCAAATGAGGAGCGGTTTTCGGCCACGGGATCGCGATCGAACGACCGAGAGCATGGAGGGGAGTTAGATTGGTTTTGGGCCAGTTTGGAAGGGGTGTTGGGCTGCAAAGAGACGGAGACTTTCAGGCTACCCGGTTAACCGTTGGAGTACCAAACGACCTCCAAATGGCACGAAACTTGACAGGCGGTCTACCGGCGCTAAACTAAGGCAACTTGGCAAGCCTCGGGCCATTCCGAGAAAGTTTAACACTCACTCACAACAGGAGACAAAAGGGGAAGGGCCGGAGGGCATAGGAGCGCCGGATTGCAAAACGGTCAACGGGGAAAGGCTCGGATGCATGAGACAAACACGTATGCAAAATGAAATGCACATGATGACATGATAAAATGCAACACACAAGCAAATGACATGGCAACGACATGGCAACGACAACGAATAACTGACAGACACCTGGCGCATCGAATCCGGGGTGTTACACCTAGGAAGGGAATGACCCAGAGCCGGGGAAGACGCGGCAGTTGTTTGCCACATGGAGGGGAGTACGAGGGTTTATTGGTTTGGGTGTAGTGTGAGGTTGCCGTCGTCGGAGAATAACATGTGGGCTGGGTGAGTATAGGGATGGCCAGGCGAGCGATGGGAGTACGGTGGGAGGTGAGGCCTACGCGACAGAATAGTCGGACATGCTAGGCAGGAGTAGGCGGCATCGCCGGCGCTAGTTTGAGCGGCTGGAGCAAGAAGACCAGAGGTCGAAGAAGCACGACAGTCGTTGATTGGAAATTATATGGTCACTGCATCTAGAATCATTTATATTGACTCAGTTGATAAAGCCATGCATCCGCGTCAACTTAGTAGGTCCACAAGTAAGCCTCCAAATAGGGTGGGCCCAGCTAGTAGGGGGAGTATTCATTGTTTTGGTGCGTAATAAGCAGGCACTTCCTTCTGTGCAAAGATATAGCTGGTGGGTCCAAGCTTAGCGGTACGAACATTTTTTCATGAAATATAAAGGCCCTTCCGGTAGGTCCCAACTATCAGGTGGAGGAATCATTATCTTGTGCGTAACAAGGAGGCACTTCCTTGCGTGCGGCCCTGAACCCAGCTGTCAGCCTCACCATGCACAGTCCTCTTCCGATGGATGTCGTTGTTGAACACATAGCGGTAAGAGCACTAGGGTGGTGGACGATGGCGAGGCCTAGGAAGGGAACGACATGGAGCCAGGGAAGACTCAACAGTTGTTTCCCACACGGAGGGGAGTACGAGGGTTTACTTTTTCGTCTGCCATCGTCGGAGAATAACATCATGTGTGGGTGAGTAGAGGGATGGCTGGGCCAGCGATGAGAGTAGGGTGGGGTGATGATGCGTGCGTAACAGCATAGCCGGCCACGGGAGGCGGGAGCTGGTAGTCGCGCTGGTGCTCGTTTGGGCGGCTAGAGCAGGAAGAGTAGAGATAGAAGAAGCATGATGGCCATTGGATGGACATCCAACAGTCACTGCTCTTGTGTGTTGACTAAGTTGACACGACCTTGCGTGCACGTCACCCTTTTTTTAGGAAGCGTCCGCATCAACCTAGTAGGCCCACAAGTCAGTCTCAAATTTTTGGAACACAACATACAACCCATCTGCTATTGTAGCTAATAAATTTACAGCCCATTGGCAAATTCTTAAGGATTTTTTTGAAGCCCATATTCTGGCCATGGTTAAAAAATTCAATGAAAATTTCATATTTAGGTGAAGTCCGAACTGCTTTTAATCCCAAAATTTTGTATCAGGTTTAAACTAATATAAAAATAATAAATTTATATCAACTTAAAATCCAACATAATTTTCAACGCAAAAAAAAACAATTAAATTTGAAATCTCAAAATCTTAAAAAAATGATATTTGAAACTAATTGCCAGTTTCGTGAGTTTTTAAAATTTACATCACATTTCTTACTACTTCATTTTCTGGGCAAGAAAATAAATCACTCTCGTCTTGAAAGATTTGCAGCCCAGTAGGGCTAATAAAGCAAGTAGGCCTCCATTGGGTATTTATTTAAAAAAAGTAGAACTGGGCTAGCCATTTTCAGAAAGAAAAAAACGCAACTGGGCTCATCATGTTGTAAACATTAAATAAAACGCTGGGCTAGACGGGCCACAAGCTCCACACAGCCCCATTGTTACCCTGATCCGTCTCTAAAACTAGTAAATAACAACGGCTTGTTCCTCAAAAAAGTAAATAACAACTGCCGACCTGCTCGGTCCCTGGTGTCAGTCGCTCGTTATGTAATTCTCTCAGTTATTGACTACGTTGACAATGGCGTGCGATCCAGATGTCCAACCATTAGGAGGAACCATTTTTTGGCTTGAAATAAGGAGGCACTTGCTTGCGTACTGCCATGACCCTGGTGGGTCCCTACTGTCATCCTCTCCATGTACAGTCATCTCCTTATTCCTCTTGGTTGTTGACCACGTTGACAATACCAGACGGCGGCGTACCGCTCACGGTGAGTGAACCAAAATGGAGGACGATGGCGAGGCCTCGTATGGAACGAACATGAGTTGTGGAAGATGCGTGAGTCTAGTCGCAGGTGGAGGGAAGTAGGAGGGTTGACTAGTTCGGGTGCGGGTGCGGGTTGTGGCTAACATCACCGGAGAATAACAGGACGTGTGGGGGAATAGAGGGATGGACTGGCCAACATTTGAGGGTACAGTAGGGCGGCGTAGGCGCAACCTACCATGAGAGGCGGGAGCAGGCAGGACCGATGGGGAGGTTTGGTTTGGGCGGCTGGAGGAAGAACACAAGAAATAGAAGATACACGACAGATGTTGGATGTGAATCCAACGGCTGGTAGGCAAAATTGTTTGTTGACAAGTAAGTCGACACCACCTTGGATAGGCTTTTTCCTTGTGGGTCCTAAATGTCAGAATCCAAATCTATCACGGCCATGCAGCCATTCTTCTGAAAATTTACAGCCCATTTGGTGTGCTAGTTCAGAATAAGTTTGTGGGTGTTGTGGGGGCTAATCACTTGGGTTCTGTAATGCATAGTGAGCTCAAGCAGTCGGCGAGAGTGATGTTATTTCCCTTGGTTGGGATTTGTTACAATATTTCTCTCTTAATTAAACAAATGGCAAGCCATTTGCCTTGTTTCAAAGAAAATATGACAGTCACAGCCGAGTTCAAAAGGGCAACAACATCTAACTCCAGCTTACAAACTGTACAAAAGCACGAGGGTTAATTGTTCATCAGGTTTAGACAAAACCCAGATTGAAATGGGCAACAACATCTAACTCCAGCACTGTTTTCGGCAGTCACATTCAAATAGATCAGTCAGATCCATAGAATGAACATCATGGGTCGTAAAATTTACTGGATTATGACTACAAGATGTTTTAAATAGAAGCTCGACACATTCCGAAGCCCTTTAATTTTGTCCACCTTAAACTCCTTTTTTTGCTCTTCGACATACCCATCTGTCAAAACCATGCCGCGGATAAACTTAAGCCTGATAGACAATAGTAACCTCGCATTTAGTAGGAAGAATGTGACAAATCTAGTGTTAGCATGGTTGACTATATATCGTTCCAACGTTATTGTCTTCAATCGAATGTCATGAGAACTGAGAAAATCCCGGTGCTTATGAAACCACCGATTGGTTATAACTTTCTTACCCCGTCCTATTGCCTAAATAAAAATGAAGATTCAAAACAGTTAAGGTATAAAAAAGAGTGTCGAAATAGCAAAAGCTGAAAGGTTAATTCTAGTACACTATATGCAGGTTTCCAATGTGTGTGAACTTATCACCTTTATATATAACTTCTCCAGAAATGGAAGGCATTGCAGCAAGCCAATAATCTTGTTCAGATCAAAACTATTCATATGGATATGTAAGATCTTGACAGAATACAACACCATTGATAGGCTATCCATGGACAAACTCTTCATTGAGCATAGAACATAATATTAGTACAAAAAGTGTACTCCAAGATGATCTAGAACTTATGCGCAAAAATTTAAATTGAATATTATGATTACAAGTGTAGATGATAATATATAGTACCTGAAGAACTGTGGAGCCAAACACCATCTTGAAATGAGCACACAGATCAAGTATTACACCCAAGGACTCTAGTTTAGGCGCAGAGATGACAATTATTTCCGACAGTGAATAACGAGAATCAAGGATCAACCTTTGAAGTGAAGTGGCATTTTCTATGATGAGCTGCCTTTCGTCAAAAGAAATTCCAATTCTTACAAGGTTAGGCGGCATTATTTGGAAACGACGGATTCTAAATGTCAAAACAAGCACCAAGCACTCCAGGGGGGCAACTGATGAGGATGATGATGTGCAATGAAGCCTCTGACATACAAACCGACACAAGTGAAAGTTTTTTGAGAAATGGTAGTCGAAGGTTTAGTACCAGATTGTCTGTAGGTAGCACAGCGCAAAGGTGGTGGTGTGGAGAGAGGAGGAAAACCACGAGATAGACATCAGTGCTGAGGGAAAAACTACATGGCGTTCAGTATGTGGTATGTGATTTCTGGGGGAATAGTGGAAGTCAAGCAGCTGTAGTTCGGTAAATTCAGGGGAATTCAGCTAGGCGTCCACTATACAGGGCATGCACATGTAGCATGCCGAGATGGAGAGGCCTTGAACGGAGCCCTGGTGGGAGGAGATGATGGCTCCGAGGAGTTCAAAATCATTAAAGAGAGATACCTGACGAGAGTCGAGATTAAGGGGCGTGGCATGCCATAGAGGGAGCCACCGAGTTCAGAGGACTTTGGTGCGTCAGCAATCCTTGGTGGGGATAAATGAGATGATTTCCCCAAGGATGGCGTCCGGGAGATCGCTGATGCGGTCCACCCGAGGTTCTACGGGTTCCTCGGGTCCGGTGGGGGGGGTGATACGTCTATTTTGCATTACGTTTTCCTATTGTTATTTATGATGTTTTTGTGCATAATAATGCTTTTAGAGTAATTTTAATGCATTTTCTCTCATAATATGCAAGGTTCACAAATAGAGGGAGAATTCCAGCAGCTGGAAATCTAGACCTCAAAAAGCTACATCAGGCTACCTATTCTGCACAACTACAAATGAGCTGAAACTTCACAAGGAATTTTTATGGAATAAAAGAGAGTAATTGGACCAAATAACTACCATAGGGGGGCACCAGGTGGGCACAACCCACATGGGTGTGCCAGGGAGCCCAGGCGCGCCCTCCTCGGCCCACCTCCAATGCCCATCTTCTGTTATATAAGTCATTTTGACCGAGAAAAAAAATAAGGAGAGGACTTTCGGGATGAAGCGCCGCCATCTCGAGGCGGAACTTGGACAGGAGCACTTTTGCCCTCCGGTGGAGCGATTCCGTCAGGGGAACTTCTCTCCCGGAGGGGGAAATCATCGTCATCATCATTACCAAAAACTCTCCAATCTTGGGGAGGGCAATCTCCATCAACATCTTCAACAGCACCATCTCCTCTCAAACCCTAGTTCATCTCTTGTGCTCAATCTTTGTACCGGAACTATAGATTGGTACTTGTGGGTGACTAGTAGTGTTGATTACATCTTGTAGTTGATTACTATATGGTTTATTTGGTGGAAGATTATATGTTCAGATCCATTATGCTATTTAATACCCCTCTGGTCTTGAGCATGATTATCATTTGTGAGTAGTTACTTTTGTTCTTGAGGTCACGGGAGAAATCTTGTTGCAAGCAATCATGTGAACTTGATATGCGTTCAATATTTTGATAGGATGTATGTTGTGATTCTGTTAGGGGTGTTATGTGAACGTCTACTACATGAAACTTCACCATACTTGGGCTAAGAGAGTGACAGAAGCTTAAACCCTAGTTTATGCGCCATTATGTAAGGGGCTGATTTGGATCCCAAAGTTTAATGCTATGGTTAGGTTTATTCTTAAGACTTTTCTCGTAGTTGTGGATGCTAGCGAGGGAGTTAATCGTAAGTACGAGATTTGTTCAAGTAAGAAAAACACCTAAGCACCGGTCCACCCACATATCAAAGTTTCAAAGTAGTGAACACAAATCAAACCAACATGATGAAAAGTGACTAGATGAAATTCCCGTGTACCCTAAAGAACACTTTGCCTATCATAAGAGACCTTTTTGGCCTGTCCTTTGCCTCAAAAGGGTTGGGCTACTTTGCTGCACTTTTGTTACCATTACTGTTACTTGTTCGTTACAAATTACCTTGCTATCAAAATACTCGTTACTTACAAATTCAGTGCTTGCAGACATTACCTTGCTGAAAACCGCTTGTCATTTCCTTCTGCTCCTCATTGGTTTCGACACTCTTACTCATTGAAAGGACTACGATTGATCCCCTATACTTGTGGGTCATCAAGGCTCTTTTCTCGCGCCATTGCCGGGGAGTGAAGTGCTCTTGGTAGGTGGAAATCGGTAAGGAAAAATTATTACTATGTGCTGAAATTTATTGTCACTTGCTACTATGGAAAATAGTCCTTTGAGGGGTATGCTCAGGGTATCTTCACCTCGACCATAACCACAATTAGTTACCCCTAAACCTACTGCACCTACTGAAAATATTGGTTACGAAATTCCTTCGGTATGATAGAATACCTGCTAGCTAATCCTTATGTAGGAGATGGAACCGAACATCCTGATATGCACTTGATATAGGTGGATGAAATTTGTGGATTATTTAAGCTTGCAGGTTAACCTGGAGATGAAGCTAATAAGAAGGTTTTCCCTTTATCTTTGAAGGGAAAAGCATTGGCATGGTATAGTGTATGAAATGATAATGGATCTTGGAATCGAAATCGATCAAAATTGAAATTTCACCAAAAAAATTATCCAATGCATCTATTTCATCGTGATCGGAATTATGTATATAATTTTTGGCCTCGTGAAGGAGAAAGTGTCGCTCTAGCTTGCGGGATGCTTAAGTCAATGTTATATTCATGCCCCAACCATGAGCTCTCAAGAGAAATTATAATTCAGAATTTTTATGCTCGACTTTCTCATGATGATCGATCCATGCTCGATACTTCTTGTACTGGTTCATTTATGAAGAAGATTATTGACTTCCGATGGGATCTTTTAGAAAGAATTAAATGCATCTCTGAAGATTGGGAACTCAATGAAGGTAAAGAGTCATGTATTAAGCTCAAGTATGATTGTGTAAATCTTTTATTTATACTGATGCTTTTTAAAAGTTTAGCACTAAATATGGACTTGACTCTAAGATAGTAGCCTCCTTTTGTGAATCATTTGCTACTCATGTTGATATCCCTAAGGAAAAGTGGATTAAATATCACCCACCTATCAAAGAAGAAATTAAAGAACCGGTAATAGCTAAAGATGAAACTATTATTTATAATGTTGATCCAGTTGTTGCTACTGCTTATATTGAAAGACCATCTTTCCCTGTTAGGATAAAGGAACATGCTAAAGTTACAACTATGGTCAACAAAAGTTATATTAGAACTTCTAAACCTGCTGAACAAATCAATGTAGAACCTAGTGTTGCTATGGTTAAAGATATCTTGGTTGAATTTATAGATGGGCATGTTATTTACTTCTGTGATGAAGTTGCTAGAATTGGGAAAACCAATGAAAAAGATAAACATAGACCCGTTGTTGGCATGCCTATTGTCTCTGTTAAAATAGGAGATCACTATTATCATGGTTTATGCGACATAGGTGCTAGCATGAGTGCTATTCCATTTACCTTATATTAAGAAATTATGAATGATATAGCACCCGCTGAAATAGAAGACATAGATGTTAATATTAAACTTGCTAATATAGACACCATCACACCACTTGGGATTGTTAGAGATGTTGAAGTCTTGTGTGGAAAAATAAAATACCCTACTGATTTTCTTGTTCTTGGTTCCCCACAAGATGATTTTTGTCCCATTATCTTTGGTAGAACTTTCTTGAACACCATTAATGCCAAAATAGATTACGAGAAGCAAACTGCCTGTGTTAGTTTTGGTGATGAGTCTCATAAGTTTAATTTTTCCAAGTTTAGTAGAAAACATCATAAGAAAGAATTGTCTAGTAAGGATGAAATAATTGGTCTTGCTTGTATTGTTGTGCCTCCTACTTGTCCTGTAGAACAATATTTGCTAGACCATGAAAATGATATGTATCTGCATGAAAGAAATGGAATAGATAAAATTTTCTTTGAACAACGTCCTCTGCTTAAACACAATTTTCCTATTGAAACTCTAGGAGGTCCTCCTCCACCTAAAGGTGATCCTATGTTTGAATTAAAACAATTTCCAGACACTTTGAAATATGTTTATCTTGATGAGAAAAAGATATATCCTGTTATTATTAGTGCTTAACCTTTCAGAACATGAAGAAGAAAGATTATTTAAGGTTCTGAAGAAGCACCGAGTTGCTATTGGATATACTCTTGATGATTTAAAGTGCATTAGTCCCACTCTCTGTCAGCACAAAATTAATATGGAGCCTGATGCTAAACCCGTTGTTGAGCACCAACGAAATTTAAATACTAAAATGAAAGAAGTGGTAAGAACTGAAATATTGAAGCTTCTGGAAGCAGGTATAATATATCCCATAGTTGATAGTAGATGGGTAAGTCTCGTTCATTGTGTCCCTAAAAAGGAGGTATTATTGTTGTTCCTAACGATAAGAATGAACTTATTCCACAAAGAATTGTCACTGGCTATAGAATGGTAATTGATTTTAGAAAATTAAATAAAGTTACTAGAAAAGTTCATTACCCTTTGCCTTTTTATTTATCAAATGCTAGTAAGGTTTTCAAAGCACACACATTTTTGCTTCCTAGATGGATACTCCCATTTTTCTCAACTACATGTCTCACAACCTGATCAAGAGAAAACAACCTTTACATGTTCTTTTGGAACTTATGCTTATAGATGTATGCCTTTTGGTTTATGCAATGCAACTGCTACCTTTCAAAGATGCATGACCGCTATATTCTCTGACTTTTGTGAAAAGATTGTTGAGGTTTTCATGGATGATTTTTCCGTTGACAGAACTTCTTTCGATGATTGCTTAAGCAACCTAGATCAACCTGCAGAGATGTGAGCAAACTAATCTCGTCCTGAATTTGGAGAAGTGCGACTTTATGGTTAATGAAGGTATTGTCTTGGGGCAAAAAAATTTGAACGAGGTATTGAGGTGGATAAAGCTAAAGTTGATGCAACTGAGAAAATGCCATGTCCTAAAGATATCAAAGGTATTCCTAGTTTCCTTGGTCATGCTGGTTTCTATAGGAGGTTTATTAAACACTTCTCTAAAATTTGTAGGCCTCTTAAATTTTTTTACAAAAGGATGTTCCATTTGTTTTTGATGATGATTGTGTCGAAGCCTTTGAAACACTTAAGAAAGCCTTAATTTCTGCACCTGTTGTTCAACCACCTAATTGGAACTTGCCTTTTGAAATTATGTGTGATGCTAGTGATTATGATGTTGGTGCTGTTCTAGGACAAAGAGCTGATAATAAATTATAGATAGTGCTCAACGAAATTATGCTACCACTGAAAAAGAACTTTTAGCAGTCATGTTTGCTTGTGATAAATTTAGATCTTACATTGTTGATTCTAAAGTGACTATTCACACCGATCATGCTGCTATAAAATATCTTATGGAAAAGAAAGATGCTAAACCTAGACTCATTAGGTGGGTTCTTTTGCTAAATGAATTTGACTTACATATCACTGATAGAAAAGGAGTTGAGAACCCCGTACCTGATAACTTGTCTAGGTTTGAAAATATTCTTGATGATCTACAACATATTAATGATAGTTTTCTGGATGAACAATTAGCTGCAATAAATGTTTCTCATAACATTCCTTGGTATGCTTACTATGCAAATTATATTGTTGCTAAATATATACCACCTAGCTTCACATACCAACAAAAGAAAAAAAATTCTTCTATGATTTAAGACATTACTTTTGGGGTGACCCACATCTTTACAAAGAAAGGGGTAGATGGTATTATTAGACGTTGTGTACCTGAGCATGAAAGGAACAAATCCTACGGAAATGTCACTCTGAAGCTTATGGAGGACATCATGCGGGAGATAGAACTGCTCACAAGGTATTGCAATTCGGATTTTTTTGGCACACCCTCTTCAAAGGTGGCCGCAAGTTTGTTTTATCTTGTGATGAATGTCAAAGAATTGGAAACATTGGTAAGTGTCAGGAAATGCCAATGAATTATTCACTTGCTATTGAACCATTTGATGTTTGGGGATTTGAATACATGGGACCTTTTCCTTCCTCTAATGGGTATACGCATGTTTTGGTTGCTGTTGATTATGTTACTAAGTGGGTAAAAGCTATTCCAACTAGTAGTACTGATCACAACACCTATAGTAAAATGCTTAAGGAGGTCATTTTCCCAAGGTTTAGAGTCCCTACATATTTAATGACTAATGGTGGTTCACACTTTATTCATGGTGCTTTCCGTAAAATGCTTGCTAAATATGATGTTAACCATAGAATTGCATCACCCTATCATCCTCAGTCTAGTGGTCAAGTTGAACTTAGCAATAGAGAAATAAAGTTAATATTACAAAAAACTGTCAATAGGTCCCGAAAGAATTGGTCTAAGAAATTAGATGATGCACTTTGGGCCTATAGAACAGCTTATGAAATTCCTGTGGGTATGTATCCTTATAAAATGGTTTATGGAAAAGCTTGTCATTTGCCTCTTGAGTTAGAACATAAAGCATATTGGGCAATTAAAGAAATCAACTATCATTTCAAACTTGCCGATGAAAAGAGGTTATTTGATATTAGCTCACTAGATGAATGGAGAACCCAAGCTTATGAAAATGCCAATTTATTTAAATAAAAGGTTAAAAGATGTAGGGACCTTCCCATTTGGGCAATGAATAATGCCGAAGGTACTAACCCGAAGGTTATTAATGGGCAATGAATAAAACATTATATCTCAGGTACGTCCCTTAATGTTGAAAGCAATATTATCCAAACTATGACACCAAAAGAACACATAAAAGAAACCTTCCGGAACACTACAAAATTGTGAAAAACAGGAGGTACGTGTTACACTTAGTAAACGGACTCCAAAAAATTCGAAAAGAAAATTTTGCCCTTTTGGAATATAACAAAAATTAGTAAAATAAGGAACAACTAGGAAGGCACCCGTAGTGGCACAAGACAGCACGGCGCGCCTGGCTTGCCAGGTGCGCCCAGGTGGGTTGCCCACCTCGGGTACCTTCCAGACTCCGTTTTTCTTCCGTTTGCTTGTTTCCCAAGATTAAAAAAATCTTTATATACCCCCCGAGCCTATTCACCACCGTATCACGGAGAAATCTTTTGTTTTATTTTCTCGCTATTCTCCTGACAGATCTAAAAAAATGTCATCCCCAGACTCGGAGGGTGAGAGCTATGTTGCTGATTATATCACAAACCCCAAAGTTTATGGGGATGTGGAGCACTATAGCTGGACTACGGAGGAAGATGAAGACGAACTAGTCCCTCCTCGTTTAAAAAATGAAAGCATGGAGGCATTATGCAAGAGGATAATAAAGCTCGAGATGGACAATGATGAGTTGAGGATAGAAAATTTACTCTCCGACATAAGCTGGAAGAGGAGAAGAAGGATAAGGCCTCCACTTCATCGCCACCACCTCCTCCTTCATCACCAAAAGAAAATTGAGTATTGGGTATGGGTACTCCCCTTGGCTTGTGCCAAGCTTGGGGGAGGTGCCCCGGTATCGTACCACCTCCACTATCTCTTGCCTTTACTTATCTTAGTTTGATCCATAGTTATATTCTTCTTTAGATGAATAAAAGTTTAGTTCGATCCTTTCTTTTCCAAAGTTTGCTTAGTGATCTATCTTTGTAAACGTGTGCGAGATATATAATAAAGTTTAGTTTGAGTTTTGTTTTCTTTACTTTCATGTTCAATAAAAAGAAAGGAAATAAATGAAAAAGATCACATGCTAATCTTATGGTAAGTAATGACATCACATAAGGAAGAGTATAAGTAGAAAATTTTATTGGAGATTGAAAAACATAATATTGGTCAATGATGCAATTCATGAAAGAATTAATAAGGGAAGGGAAGATTCATATGTAAATATACTATCTTGGACATCTTTTGTGATTGTGAGCCCCCATCAAAATATTATATACCAAAATTGTTGACGTTGGACAAGGAATACAACGTAATGATTTATGTTTGCTCATATTCACATAGAAGTTATATTGTCATAGATCCTTCAACATGTGGTGCTTGCCCCCACCTTTGCTAGCCAAAAATTCCACACTAAGTAGAGATACTACTTGTGCATTCAAAAAACCTTAAACCCAAATCTTGTTTTGAAGAGTCCACCATACCTACCTAAGGATTGAGTAAGATCCTTCAAGTAAGTTGTCATCGGTGCAATAAGGCAATAAAAGTTGCTTCTAAAAGTTTTAGATCATTTAGTGTAAGAGAAAATTGAGCGTTGTACGAACTTGTGATGGAAAAGAGTAAAAGCGACAGACTGCATAATAAAGGTTGCTATTGTAAGGGGCAATATAACGTGACATTCTTTTGCACCAAGGGATTGAGCATACAAACAAAAAGCGCATGGAAACCTCTGCTTCCCTTTGTGAAGGGCCTATCTTTTACTTTTATGTATATACTTTTATGCAAGAGTCAAAGTTCTTCTCTCTATTCCTTTTTAATTTCTCTTTTGGCAAGCATTATGTTGCGAGGAAAGATCTAGGCACACATATCCAGTTGGATATAGGTAGCAAGAGTTATTATTGCTGACATCACCCTCGAGGTGAGTATGTTGGGAGGCGAAACTATAAGCCCCTATCTTCCTATGTGTCTGGTTGAAACATTTTGCTCATGTGTGTGTGATGAGTGTTAGCAATCATAGAAGACTATATGATGGTTGAGTATGTGGACTTGCCAAAAAGGCTCCGATACGTGACCCTTCCTTAAAAGATGATGAATTGTAGTTGCAAAGTTGACTGAGAACATAGTTTGTTGGTTTTCAATAGAGTTTATGCTTTATACTTTGATGTTGTGATGAATTGTCACTTGTTCATGAGAAGTCTATGATGGAAGTTCTATGATAAAGTTTTATGTTAAAGTTTGTTGCTATTATAATAATATACATGATGCTTCTATGTTTGTATTTTGTTCTTATCAATACCTCTCTATCTAAGCATGTGGACATGTTTTTTTATGTCAGTTTTCGCTTAAGGACTTGCGAGGTCTAAGCTTGGGGGAGTTGATACGTCCATTTTGCATCATGTTTCCTTACTTTTATTTATGATGTTTTTATGCATAATAATGCTTGTTGGAGTAATTTTAATGCCTTTTCTCTCAAAATATGCAAGGTTCACACAAAGAGGGAGAATTCTGGACCTGAAAAAGCTACGTCAGGCTACCTATTCTGCACAACTCCGAATGACCTGAAACTTCATGAGGAATTTTTATGGAATAAATGAGAGTTATTGGAGCAAATAACTACCAGAGGGGCCCCACCAGGTGGGGCACAACCCACCTGGGTGCACCAGGGAGCCCAGGTGTGCCCTGATGGGTTGTGCCCTCCTCGGCCCACCTCCGGTGCCCATCTTCTGGTGTATAAGTCGGTTCTACCTACAAAAAATAAGGAGAGGACTTTCGGGATGAAGTCCCGCCGTCTCGAGGCGGAACTTGGACAGGAGCACTTTTGCCCTCCAGCGGAGAGAATCCGCGGGGGAAGTTCCCTTCTGGAGGGGGATTTCATCATCATTATCACCAACAAGTCTGCCATCTTGGGGAGGGCAATCTCCATCAACATATTCCAACAGCACCATCTCCTCTGAAACCCTAGTTCATCTCTTGTGTTCAATCTTTGTTCCAGAACTATAGATTGGTACTTTTGGGTGACTAGTAGTGTTGATTACATCTTGTAGTTGATTACTATATGGTTTATTTGGTGGAAGATTATATGCTTAGATCCATTATGCTATTTAATACCCCTCTGATCTTGAGCATGATTATCATTTGTGAGTAGTTACTTTTGTTCTTGAGGTCAAGGAAGAAATCTTGTTTCATGTAATCATGTGAACTTGATATGTGTTCGATATTTTGATAGTATGTATGTTGTGATTCCCTTAGTGTTGTCATGTGAACTTCAACTACATGACACTTCACCATACTTGGGCCTAAGGGAATGCATTGTGGATTAGTTATTAGATGATGGGTTGCGAGAGTGACAGAAGCTTAAACCCTAGTTTATGCGCTATTTCGTAAGGGGCTGATTTGGATCCAAAAGTTTAATGCTATGGTTAGATTTATTCTTCATACTTTTCTCGTAGTTGCGGATGCTTGTGAGGGGGTTAATCATAAGTAGGAGGTTTGTTCAAGTAAGCACAACACCTGATCACCGGTCCACCCACATATCAAATTATCTAAGTAGTGAACACAAATCAAACCAACGTGATGAAAGTGACTAGATCAAATTCCTGTGTACCCTCAAGAACACTTTGCCTATCATAAGAGACCGTTTTGGCATGTCCTTTGCCTCAAAAGGATTGGGCTACCTTGCTGCACTTTTGTTACCGTTACCATTACTTGTTCATTATAGATTACCTTGCTATCTGTAACGCCCCGAGACCGACGCTCCAGAAGACTTCTAGCTATTTCGAGTTTCGCCGTGTGATGTATTTGTTTGTTGCATTCTTCATGTCATCTCTTGCATTGCATCATGTCATCATGCCATCATATCATTAATTTTATAACTCTTTTAAATAAATTGCATAGATCGTTGATCTATTTAAATCGAGGGATATTCACATGGTGATTTCTCTTTAAAACATATTCAAAGTCTCCTACTATTATTAGGGAGCTATAATAAATATTTCATTTTTAAAATTGATCATAACACACTTGCAAAATATCCCATGCCTTTTTCTGCTCCGACTTGACCTCAAAACCTTGTCAATAATTGTTTCTCTGTTTATCGGAGCCCCACCCAAAATATCAACATTTTTGGACCTTTCAAACGCGCACTTCTTATTCAAACTCATTTGAATTTATTTCAAACGAGTTCGAATCCAATCTTCGCGCACATGCTCATTTATAGTTTTCTTGGATCAAGCTCATTTTTATGAGTCCAGGAAAATTGTCTTCATTCTCAAATTCTTTCCCTAACCCTCTCTTTCTTTTTCTTCCCTCTAATTTCTTTTCTGCTAAAGAGTTAAAGAGAGAGAGAGAGAAGAGAGCCCAGCAGCCTAGACCAGCCGCAACCCACTACCTAACCAGCTAGACCAGACTGGCCCATTTGCCTCTAAGGCCCAACTCCACCCCTCTTACCCTAGCCGCAGGGGAGAGGATCGCTCAATCCCATCTCTCCCTCTCGTTCCCGTGCCCGCCGCCACACCCGCAACGCTCGATCCCCCCCTCCTCCTCGCTTGATCCCCATCTCCCTCGCGCCTCCCCGTCGACCACCAAACCGCGAGCACCACCTTCCTCCGTCGCCTGCGCCCGTGCCCCTCCTCTGCCTTGCCTCCTCCTCCCGCGTGCCGTGCCCGATTCCCATGGACGCCGCTGCCGCGACCGTCGCTCATCTCCAGCACGCGCGTGCCTCGCGCTGGGTCTCCTCCCTCCAGCGCCGCCCTCCATCTTCCTCTGTCTTCCTCGGCGCCCTATGCCTCATCTCTGCCTCCTCCCTCTGCCAAGCACCGCCGCAGCCAGATGCCCCACGGTGTCGACTTGTTGCCAGGGCCCTGCATCCTCTGCTTCATCCAGGACGAGGCGCCCTGCTCGCCTGCACCGCACCTCCGCCGGCCTTGGCCTCCCACGGTTGCCTGCTGCTGGCCCCGCTGCCGAGCATCGCCCTCCATGCGAGCCTCCTCCGGCGGCCCTGTCGCCCATGCGCCGCTCCGACGACCTCGTCTCCCTCCTGCCCTGCTACTGCCTCCGAGCACCATCGATGCATCTACGTGGTTAGCACCTTCGTCAAATCGCCTCGGGTCACCTTCAGAAGTGGCACGGCAAGTGCAGCGATGACCCTTGAAGACCCCTGCCCCCTGTGCCATTCCGCTGCTGCACTAGAACCCGCCAAGTACCCCTTTGGATCACCAAGTTCCACTACGAGATGTACCACTACCGTCGACCCACGAAGACCTCGTGGACTCAAGTTCCTTGTGGTGACCCCAAACATCTACGGATCGTGAACAACTACTTCATCTACGAAAACGTGTACCACTACCATCGACGTGTACCACTACACCCAAGTTCCACTACAAGATGTACCACTACCGTCGCCGAAGACCGTCAAGTGTACAACTACCGCCGCCGTTGATTCGACAAGACAATGTGTACAACTACTTCCACTACCGACCCGTGAACGACTACTTCCTCTACGGCCCGTGTACCACTACTTCCTTCGTCGAACTCGACCCGCTCCGAAAAGGCACGCTTCGAAGGTATAACGATGAGTCGACCGCCGAATGCAAGTGTTGTATGAGATGCACCCTATGTTTGGACCGTGTTCGAATTGTCCTTGCGATGCCTCTCTTTTGCCATGCCACCGTCTCATGGGAACCCGGAATTCGGGAGCACCCACCATCTTGCATGACTCGCTCACGTCACACTTCCTTTTGCGCCGGTACCTCCATGAGTTATCGGGACCCGAATGTTGCCGTGGCACCATTTTCGTTTCGCCGCCGTGGCACCCTTTTCGTTTCGCCATGGTGACCAAACGCTTCATAACATGCTCATGTCAACATTTTCATAAAAATTGCATAAACCTTGATTATGGCATCCGCATCATGATAACAACATTTAAAATGTTTAAAATTGTGTTTGTATTAAATTGCTAAATGTCATGTGGGGATTTACCGAAATTGTTGTTGGTTGTTTCTGGCCTCGTTTAAACTTGCCTAAATAGGTAGTTTAATTATGTTTCACCTCTTGCCATGTTTGACAACATTTAATATTGTTGGTTAGCCTAAACGAGAGAGAACTAAATATTTGAGTGTGGTGTTTCGTCAATATGCAACTCGTTGCATATTGAGCTCGACTTAACTTGTAGTATTGTTTGTTGCACTTTGCCATGCCATGCCTCTTTAAACCGGACATGCATCATACTTGTTTGTGCATCATGACATGTTTATGCTTGTGTGTTTACCATATTGTTTGCTTCTTTCCGGTTTGCTTCTCTCGTTAGCTTCGGTTTCGTTCCGGAGTTGTGAGGATTCGTTCGACTATGTCCGTTTGTCTTCTTCATGGACTCGTTCTTCTTCCTTGTGGGATCTCAGGCAAGATGACCATTACCCTCGATATCACTTCTATCTTTGCTCGCTAGTTGCTCCGTTCTATCGCTATGTTGCGCTACCTATCACTTGTCTGTCAAGCCACCCAAATTGCCATGCCAGCCTTTAACCTTTTTTGACCCTTCCTAGCAAACCATTGCTTGGCTATGTTACCCGCTTTTGCTCAGCCCCTCTTATAGCGTTGTTAGTTGCAGGTGAAGTTGAAGATTGCTCCATGGTGGATAGGATTATGTTGGGATATCACAATATATCTTATTTAATTAATGCATCTATATACTTGGTAAAGGGTGGAAGACTCGGCCTTATGCCTGGTGTTTTGTTCCACTCTTGCCGCCCTAGTTTCCGTCATACCGGTGTTATGTTCCCGGATTTCGTGTTCCTTACGCGGTTGGGTGATTTATGGGACCCCCTTGACAGTTCGCTTTGAATAAAACTCCTCCAGCAAGGCCCAACCTTGGTTTTACCATTTGCCTTCCTAAGCCTTTTTCCCTTTGGTTCTGCAGACTCAAGGGTCATCTTTAACCCCCCCCCCCCCCCGGGCCAGTGCTCGTCGTGAGTGTTGGTCCAACCTGTCAACCGCCGGTGGCCACCAGGGGCAACTCTGGTCTGGCCTACCGGAAGTTTGGACAATCCGGTGTGCCCTGAGAACGAGATATGTGCAGCTCCTATCGGGATTTGTCGGCACAGCGGGAGGCTTTGCTGGTCTTGTTTTACCATTGTCGAAATGTCTTGTAAACCGGGATTCCGAGTCTGATCGGGTCTTCCTGGGAGAAGGTATATCCTTCGTTGATCGCGAGAGCTTATCATGGGCTAAGTTGGGACACCCCTGCAGGGTATAAACTTTCAAATGCCGTGCCTGCGATTATAGGCAGATGGGAATTTGTTAATGTACGGTTGTAGATAACTTGACACCAGATTCGATTTAAAACGCATCAACCGCGTGTGTAGCCGTGATGGTCTCTTCTCGGCGGAGTCCGGGAAGTGAACACGGTTTCGGGTTATGTTTGACGTAAGTAGGAGTTCAGGATCACCTCTTGATCATTGCTAGCTTCACGACCGTTCCGTTGCTTCTCTTCTTGCTCTTATTTGCGTATGTGAGCCACCATATATGCTTAGTGCTTGCTGCAACTCCACCTCATTACCACTTCCTACCCATAAGCTTAAATAGTCTTGATCTCACGGGTTTTGGGATTGTTGAGTCCTCGTGACTCACCACATACTATCACAACAGTTGCAGGTTCCAATGATACCAGTGCAGGTGATGCAACCGAGCTCAGATGGGAGCTCAACGAAGATCTTAGTTGTTACTATGTTTTGTTTCTTGATGATCAGTAGTGGAGCCCAGTTGGGACGATCGGGGATCTAGCAGTTGGGTTATCTTCTTTTCTTTTGGCTTCATCCGTAGTCGGACTATATGTGTGTACTCTGAATGATGTATGATTTATTATATGTTCATTGTGTGAAGTGGCGATTGTAAGCCAACTCTTTATCCCATTCTTGTTCATTACATGGGATTATGTGAAGATGACCCTTCTTGCGACAAAACCACAATGCGGTTATGCCTCTAAGTCGTGATTCGACACGTGGGAGATATAGCCGCATCGTGGGTGTTATACTATCAAACTACTCTTTACATACAATTTCAGTGCTTGCAGACATTACCTTGCTGAAAACCGCTTGTCATTTCCTTCTGCTCCTCGTTGGGTTCGACAATCTTACTTATCGAAAGGACTATGCTTGATCCCCTATACTTGTGGGTCATCAGGGGGGCTCGCCGCTTCTCCCCATGCTGCCGGGTGCGGGATCTACAACAGGTGTTGCTGCTAGCGAGAGCCTCATCTTCTTGGCGCTAGTTTCAACCGACTCCATTTTCCTCGAGGGTGTCGCGTCGAGCTCGCAAATTTGAGCAGAGTCACGAATGAGGAGCCTAGTTGTAGTGCGACTGAAGAAGAAGGGGAGCTTGGGTTTTCCGTAGTAGTGAGCAAGAAGGGGAGCTAGGTTTTTCTCTAGGAGTGAGGTGAGGAATTTGGGTTACGAGTGGAGTGAGCCGACGTGAGGTGGGTGCGATTGAGGAGGAAGAAGAGCACCCAAGTTTTTTTGGGGGCGGTGTGCTGGGTAGTGCCTCTCATTAAGTAAATATATGGGCTTTTGAATTTTATTATTCAGGGTGGATGGGATCTTTTATCTAGGGCCCAGAGAAACAATTACTACTAGTACAGTGGAGACACTCTACAACTACCAAGAAAAACAATTACTAATAGTATAGTGGATACACTACCGCTTCTAGATCCTCCTAGTTCTTCGAAACGTCTCCCGCTACTGAATGCCATTTTACTGTGGTTCACCGACATGCGGGCCATGCAGCGCATGGGTCCAAATGCCATCCACAAAATTAGAAGGTAGTATGCAGGCGGAGAGTCACTCTGGTCCTACTGCGGCAGTAACAAGCTATCATATCACAAAACCCCACATCCCTGTAGTCTAAGTTTAACAGACGAAGCAACCATCATTTCACTCTTTGCTGAATCCCCTTCTCCCTCACCGTCTTTAAGAAAGCCAACACCCACATCTGCCATTGTTCTTCTCTCCCAACGACGGGAAGGTACGCGGATCCATGATGTTGGTATATTTTTTTTGCAAAAAAAACTTATGCAAAGCAGTAACCGACCCTCACTCTCTTGTTTCATTGTCATTTCGATTGTGTTTTCCTTTCAGTTGTCTTCTATTTGTCAGTTTCTTGATGGATCAAGGATAACCAAGCAAAGATCTGCTGATGTTGGAGCAGACATGGGAGGCTGATCCCCACGAGACAGAGAACACCAAGAAGATTGAGGCCACCACCAAGCTGCCCCTAGATACGCTTACGGCCACTACTGAGATGGTCAACACCATGTTTGAGGTTGCAGCCCCCGTAGCCCTGTAGGAGCAATTTTCCCCCTTTGAGGATGTGTCCCCCCCCCCATTGAGCTACCCAATGTGATTTTATTCTATGCCGGTCTTAATTGTAGTTTTTCATCTAAGTATGTGGTGATAAATAATGCAAGATTTTATTAGCTCCGATGCCATCCTACCTTCCCTATCATGCATACTTTTGACTCTACATAGTGGTTTAAAAAACTTGTGTTTTTTATATTGAAAAGTAATTCAGAATTCATTTTTGTTTTAATTTGGGCCCTGATGCAGACAAGGATTGTGTGGTTGTATGTGTCACTCACAGTGAGGCGGATGACCTAAATATACACACTGGGAAAACAAAGTTCTTAGGCTGTTCAATCCTGGAAGCCAGTTGCACTTATACCAAAGACGAGATGTATTCCAGCCACACTGTTGTCAGGCATGTTGTCCAAGGTGTACTGAAGCACAATAAGTTCAAAGCTACTCATTCGTTTGTGAGGCATACTGTTCTTATCAAGCTTACGCAGGAAGATGACGTGACATGCCTCCACAAACAAGTTTATGAGTGGCAAGGCCACAAGGTTATTGTCAAGAAGGTTGATAGGATTGAGTTGCTACCGAAAGTCCTCGATGATGTTCATGGAAAGGTTCGTCTTGTGTCCATCCCAAATTAGATCAATGGCATGAAATAGTTGGCCCAGCTAGTGTTTCAAAGTAGTTTGGATCACGTTGAATTACCCGAACCTTGCGTATTATCGAGTCCTCTAGGCTAGTACTCTATTTGAATCTGTCTATAGGAACTATTTCTACTTTTTGTGTGCCCGTGAATCATGTCAGAACCATCATAATTGTTGCCGAAACTGATGCACCCAGACTAGTGTTTGCTAGTTTTTTCATGTAATATGACATGGTAAAACATAAGTTGTCAGGGTTTATCATACGAACAGTATGTGTTTGATGAAATAGAGTACTTCTTTGAGAATTGTGTGTCGATCTATACATAGGGTACATAAGGCTGGTTAAGTACTTGTAAACACTATTGCTGCCACCCCACTTATAAGCATTTTTCCAGAACACGACACATTGGCTCAACTTGCTTTAACACTAGAAAAGTCGGCTATCGACCAGCTAATAATCAATACTCCGATGTCTGACATATAAGCAACTACATATCTTGTTACAGTGGTTCATGAAGTTAACTGAGGCTACGATGTAAATTCCAAATGTTCACATGCTAGTCCATCGTTCATGTGTGTTGGCATGGAAGCACGATCACCTATGGGGCAGAGGTGCCCCTTTGTGGTTCGGCGGGAGCACAATCACATTGCACAAAGAGTAGAAATAGCAGGGCAGCACGGTGATGGACAACTCTGTCTTACCCAGGTTCGGGCCGCTTTTTAGCGTAAAACCCTACTCCTGCGATGGTGGATTGATCCGGAGGAACACGAAGGCATGATGTGCTCAAGCCTGGCAAGGGTGCCTCGGGAAGAGCAGCGCATGCATACAAGTGTTGGGGGATCTAAAGTTCGAACCCTTTGCTAGGTTGCCTCGGGTCTCCTTTTATAGCTTCATGGGTGACCACGGTGGCAGAATAGTCATTTTGGTATGATTAGATAGCTAACAGTGCTATCATACCTAACTCTGGCAGTTAGGACAAAGTTCATTAAATGCACTAGTAGGTGTCATGCTGAGATTGAAGCCCGACAAGCCTGTCGCGCCGCTTATCCATCTCCTCCTTTTTAGCGTTGTCGGTGTTCTGGGAACGGGGGTACCCTGACTTGCCTGCCTGCGGCGTGGCTCAAGGAGTGGCCCAGTACGGCCCATCTTCATCAGCACATGCTCAAGACCCTCGCGAGGGGCCAAGCTTCGCGGGGCGGACGACAGGAGGCTTCCTCAGGCACGGCCTCGTCAGGCTGGCTCGCGAGGAGGCGGAGAGATCAAGGCGGGGTACCTCACGAGGTGCCCGTGACGCAAGCCATGACGACCAAGGCCAGGCGGGCACAAGGCGGGCGCCGGCCTGTGCAGAGTCCTTGTTTCCCCTTTGGTGCAAAGGGGGCAAGCGCAGGGAAGGGTATCAAGCAAAGGCAACCATTTCGGTGCAACAAGACCAAGACCAGCAGGACGGCAGAGCGGAGGTCATCGTGGAGCCCAAGCCAGCGTCATCGTCAGGGTCTTTGGCAGGCGAGGACCAACTTTAGTCAGGATAAGTGTACTAGATGTTCCCTTTCAAAATGGCCAATTGTTGGCGCCCTTCCCGCTCAATATTTGGGAAGAGGCCCGGGGCCTTTGCCTATAAATAGGACTAGCCACCCACAGGGTAGAGCATCTGGGAGATCGGATCCACATCAAAGACACAGAGAGAGGCGACTGAACTCCCCCTAGCAGTTCATCACACCAACCAAGAACAGACCCTCGCGAGGCTGTTCTTCCCTTGTACTGTTCCTCATCAGCCCCAGAGGCAATCCACCACACCACAAACTGGAGTAGGGTATTACACCATGATGGTGGCCCGAACTAGTATATATCTCTTGTCCCTTGTGTTGTTCTTTGTGTAGTTAGATCCTGGCGAGGCGGTGAGACACGGGTAGGCTGGGGGTGTGATCTCCTCGTGCACCCCAGTGTTCGAACCTCAAGGGTCTGCCGGAACCCGAAATCTGACATTTGGCGCGCCAGGTAGGGGTGCACCGAAATCCGCCTCCCGTCGCCTCGTGTTTCACCACCCGTCGCATCATCGTCATCATGTTCGGTGACCCCACGGGCAATCCTGATCCCTGGGCGGCCTGGCCCGCCCACGCGGAGCCGCTTGCCCAGGGCGACCTCAACCCCGCGCCCCAGGCAGCCCGTGGTCCGCAGGGCACTGCAGACCGCGGGCAACGCGGTCAGACAACACCGGCTCTCACGCCGCGGCAGGTGCGGACGGCAGCGAGGGCCTCGAGCCACGCCGCGGCCACGACGCCATACTCACGGCGAGAGCAGGCGAACTCAAGGGCCGCGCTCACGGTAGCTCGAGAACTACTGCAATGCAGGCTGCTAGAGGGCGGCCGCGACGTGCTACTGGAGCGGGTGGCAGAGCTCCTGGGCTCCGCCGCCTCGGGGGCTCACCCCTTCTGCACCCAGCTGCCGCCTTAGGAACAAGGCGGATCGCACGGAGGCCCCACACGCGCCCGCACAGCTCCAAGTGGATTCCAGAGCCACTCCAACGCCAACCTGGCCGTCAGCGCCTGGCCACCAACGGTGCCGCCTCTGCCTCTGACCATCGAAGGAAGATCCACTACAGCCCACGGTCCCGGTGAGCCGCCGCGCTACCACCCCCAGGTTAGCACTGTGAGCAGAACTGCATGGCACATGGGGCACTACGGCGAGGCATTCGGGGCGGCGGCCCCGGAGGTGTATGTGCCCCACATGATGGATCAAGGACGCGCGTAGGAGGAAGACCATGGCCAGTTCCTCGGCCCAGGATGGGGAGAAGAAACACCAGAGGCCGAGCTCTTTCAGGAGCCCAGGGAAGGCCCCGTCGACCGCGCCGGAGGCAGCGACTATCGGGTACCGCTAATCCCTCAGGAACAGGCATACGCTAACCATGGATCGCAGGAGGTATAGGTCGTCGCAGCGGGTGGCTGCCCCAATCCAGCAGCTCCCCACCCCTTAGGAGGAGGGCACCGGTGGCTGCAGGAGAGGGGCCGAGATCCGGCCTCGCCCACGCGGCGCTCGGAGCAAGGCGTCCTCAGGAGGTAGGCCCTCTACCGGGGAGGTGCCCCAGGGCCTACCCCCGGCAGAGGACCCATGGTCATCGGGGGAACCGCTGGCGACCGCTCTATCCCATCGGCGGCGTCCTCGGTCTCCAGCCATCTTCAGTGGCAATAGAGTGTGGCGCAAGGCGGGGCCCTCGTCTCGCGATATGAAGCAAGGCCGGTACCTATGAAGAAGGCCCAGTGCCTCTGAAGCTTGCCGCCCCGTGACACTCTCACGTAATAATGAGTGGGGCTGTACATGCCCCGGAGTCTCCGGAGAGCCGCTCTCGGGCCTTGGGGGCTCCCGCCCATGCCCAGTGGCAGCACTTAGCTCCGTGCTGGTGAGAAGACGTCGAAGACTAGACTAGGTGTTAGACGTGGCTTTTTCTGCTTTTCTTGCTTTTCCCCTTGGTTGTTGCTTTTCCCTGATTGGATTTAAGTTGGATTTGAGATTGAAACTTGTGTGTGTCCGGGGAAGGGGTGTTTAGTCTCGTTCGAGCAATCTCTCGCGTTCTGGTCACCACTTTGCGTCCGTCCAAGCTTCAGCTGCCTCCCCTCGCGAGCCGAGCCAGGCCCAGCATGTACGCAGCCCAGACTGCCGTCGGCACACCCTCTCAGGAGGTTCTCATTACAGGTACAATGGGCTCATCCAGGAGGCACTTGGGTCACCACAACCCCCGCAGTCTCGCTCAGGACCCATGCGGGTCGAAGGTAAACAAGCCAGTTGACTCATCACAAAACTAGTCGCTCGGTATAGGCATGCAGGCAACATTCTGTCTACAAATACGTTAACTAGCAGTTTCTACACGAGGGGCCCCCTCCCAAAATGCTCTTACAACCTTCTGGGCCAAGCCCGGACTCTCTCTGCGCAGGGTAAAAGCAGGAACATCACATGGTCAATCGGATAAATCCCCCAATGCATCCTCGGGGGCACCTCCGGAGTCGCCACTGGCATCACTGGCCTCGCCGTCGCCTTCTACGCCGCCACCACCAGCACCTGGGCCATTCACCACTCCGCCCTCATCAGCAGCTACGACCACACCGTCGTCATCAGCGGTGAAGGCCCTGACAAGGGCGTCCACGTTGTCTTCCACCCAACTCGCCAGATTGTCCCGGATCACCAGGGGTACCGGTGCGATGGCGGCATCGAAGTCGAAGTGGGGGTCCATGTTCTGAAGATGACTGAAGACGCGGGAAAAGCACGCCCAAGAAGGGCACGACTCCTCTCCTCCACCAACCTGTCGACTCTTCCTGAACGAACCTCCAGTTGCGTCACCACATCGGTGAAGAACTGAAGGTTACCAGCATAGTTAACCACATGAGGCTCCCCAACGGCTGCCTCATAGATGATGCCCAAGGCCGTGTTAGCTCTTTCCCGGAGCTTGCGGAGCATGGGGCTGTGCACGTGCTCCAGGGTCTGCCGCTGGCGTATCTCATCCTTGTTCCGCCGCGCAACGGCCTCAGCCGCGTCCACCCTTTGGTGGATAAGAAGCACCTTGGCGCGGGAGGAAGCCAGTTCCGCCTGTGCCACGCCAAGGGTGGCCCCAGCAGCGTTCGCACGCCGCATCACTTCATCTAGCTTGGCCTTCAGGGCGGCGGTCCTGCCCTCTGCTTCGACCTGGATCAGCTTCGGCCTTTCCTCAAACTCGCGCTCGAGGTTCGAGCAAGCCGCCGCCACCCGGCAATCAACTTCTTCTGAGGCCCGGGCTTCCCTCGCAGCGACATTATCCTCCGCCTGCGCCACCATGCGCTCCCTCATCTCCAATCGCTCGAGTTCCAGGGTGCGCTCGGTGGCCTCCAGCCTCAGTGCCTCCTCACGTTTATGAAGCTCTCCCCGATCGACTGAGCCCCCCTCCATCGACGCAAGGGCCGCCTCATGCAACTCCACCTGTTGCTCCAGGGAGCTACTCCGGGCCCGGAGCTCCCACACCCTCTCTTCTGCGGCCCTGCGCTACTGGTTGGCCTTCTGAGCCTCCTCGACGGCCCGGGAGCAGGCCTCCCGAGACGCTGCCAGCAACGCCTCGGCCTTCTCATTATCGAGGTCACGCTGGTGGCACGCAAGGGTAACGGACACCTTCAGCTTGTGCCTCTCCTCAGCTAAGCGCAGGCCCTCGGCCTCAAGATGCGCGTCCTCGTCAGCGAGCTCTGCACCAAGCTAGCTCACCGCGTCCGCCGCCCTCCAGAGGAACCCTTGGCGGAGGGTGCGGCGCTCCCGAGCGCGCTCAACCACGTCTTCCGCATCACCTTCCGCCTCGGGCACACGAGGAGGGCCACGGATCAGCGCTCCCCCACTGGGCAGGGGGCTGGGGGCTGGCGCCCTCGCGATGGCCGGATGCGCCTCGCCAGAAGCCTGGCCCGGAGCTAGTTCGCCCTCCAAGGAAGATCGCAAGGCCGAGCTCAGCCAGTCGCCGTCCACAACCAGTCGAAGAGCCTAGGGCAGGCTGGCTATGCCCCGGGAGGGCTCGCGAAGGATGGTCGCGAGGTGCGCAGAACCAAGACGCATCACAGGATGCCCCCCCTCTCCAACCGGCCTCACCGCAAGGGCAGTGCTAGAGCTCGGGGCGCTTGGGGAAGGTGGAGAGGGCGAGGCCTAGAGGTATGGCTCCTCAGCCATCTCCATGAACTCAGCAGGAAGGGCCCTGCAGGGCAATGATCAGCTGAAGCAGCAGGAAAGTAAGGAACAGAGAAAGGGAAAGGCTTACTCATAAGTGGTGAAGTACTTCCTGCGCTTCAATAGGCGGCAAGGGTAGTCGTCATCCAAGGCCTCCCTTCTCTTTCGGACAGCCTCGAAGTCCACGCGGAAGCGGCCCAGGAGCTCGGCGCAAGGGTCAGCCCGCAACAAGGAAGAAGCGCCGATATGACCGGCGTCGGGGACACCGCCCAGGGACACGCTGCGGGACACCGCGCCAAGAAGGTTGGTCGGGGCCTGGGGGCCTTTGCCACAGGGGCCGCAGGCCACGGCTCGGTACCTTCAGCCGCCGCAGGGCAGGTCTCAGGAGCTGCCGCCTCAGGTGTACCGCGTGACGTCATCGCCCCGACGGTGGCCCCCTCAGCCCCTGACGCCCTTTGCCTCCCAGCTCCACCACTCGAGGAAGGACCGTCGTGGGCAACCGAAAGGGCAACCACCACAATTGGGTTCTCGCGAGGTCCCTTGAGGCCTGCAGGGCGCAGCCCCCATTCATCGAAGCCGGGCATCTGCTTCACAAAATCACCCCTGTTTGAGCAAAGGTACAGCAAGGCGCCCCCATGATGGATGCTGCCAGGGGAAGGGTCCCCAGTCAGGATCATGAGAACCTTCCTCAGCACTTCAGGCGTTAGATCTTCCTCTTGGAGCCTCATGCGGTCTTCGCGCCCCCCAAAGGCCCACATCCGGCGGGAATGACGCTGGAGAGGGGCAATGCGGCACAGGAGGAACTCCTTCACCACCTTGTGTGCCGTCACACCGAGCCCCCTCAAGTACGCGAAGCGATGCCAAACGAAGACGAGCCGGGGGCTCGTGAGCGTCTCCTGGCCCCAGCGTGAATTGGGGATAGCGGGCACGGTTGGCTCCGAAAGCAGGGGACTGGGCACCCTGGCATCCACGTACAGCCACCGCTCACGGAACCCGGTCGCGGGCGGAGGAAGGCTGAAATCGATTCTCGAAGCCTCTGTTTCTGGTGCGGCAAGGAAGCTCACGCACCCCGAGCATTGGGTTGGATCGCTGAGACACAGAGAGAAGAAGTGGCGCAGCAAGGCAACTGAAGGAGGAATACCCATCATTGCCTCACAGACAAAAGCGAAAACGACAAGAAGAGTAATGGATTCGGGACCCAAATGCATCATGTGGATCTGGTAATGAGAAAGCACAACGTTGAAGAAATCGGAAAAGGGGGGAACCAGTCCCGCCCACAGAGCATCGGCAAAGTACCGGACCTCGGTAACTGTTCTGTCAATGGAGAAATGAGACGCGGGCCAGACCAAGGTCCTCCCGCACTCGTTGAAGATGGTGGCGATGGCAGAGCTAACCTTGTCCGAGCCTTCCCTGTTGAGTATGATCGACCGGTCGACAGCAGGAGCCACCGACGGTGATGGGCGGGGCGAGGGCATAGGCTTTGGCCCTTTCCCCTTCTTCGTCTGAGCCATGGTGACAGGAAGGGAGAGGATGCGAGATGGGATTGGAAGCGGAGACTGGATCTCGAGAGAAGGAAGAGCAGGAGGCGCGCGGGCGGCGAGAAGGGGGAGATTGTGTGCAACAGCGGGTCCACCCAGCCGGGCACAAAATAAGGAGGCGTGGGGGAACAATCGCCCACATCCAATCAACCGCCACGTGGTGCCCAAGGCCGCAGGCTATTGGGGCCCGCGGCGCTTCGCACTTGCCTCTTCGCTTCACTGCTAAGCCAAGTCCAAGCACACCTTGGGCCTGGGGGCTACTGTCAGCGTTCTGGGAATGGGGGTACCCAGACTTGCCTACATGCGGCCTGCGGCGTGGCTCAAGGAGTGGCCCGGTATGGCCCATCTTCATCAGAACATGCTCAAGACCCTCGCGGGGCGGACGACAGGAGGGTTCCTCAGGCACGGCCTCGTCAGGCTGGCTCGCGAGGAGGCGGAGAGATCAAGGTGGGGTACCTCACGAGGTGCCCGTGACGCAAGCCATGACGACCAAGGCCAGGCGGGCGCCGGCCTACACAGAGTCCTTGTTTCCCCTTTGGTGCAAAGGGGGCAAGCGCAAGCAAGGGTATCAAGCAAAGGCAACCATTTTGGTGCAACAAGACCAAGACCAGCAGGACGACAGAGCGGAGGTTATCCTGGAGCCCAAGCCAGCGTCATCGTCAGGGTCATTGGCAGGCGAGGACCAACTTTAGTCAGGATAAGTGTACTAGATGTTCCCCTTCAAAATGGCCAATTGTTGGCGCCCTTCCCGCTCAATATTTGGGAAGAGGCCCGGGGCCTTTGCCTATAAATAGGACTAGCCACCCACAGGGTAGGGCATCTGGGAGATCGGATCCACATCAAAGACACCGAGAGAGAGGCGACTAAACTCCCCCTAGCAGTTCATCACACCAACCAAGAACAGACCCTCACGAGGCTGTTTTTCCCTTGTACTGTTCCTCATCAGCCCTAGAGGCAATCCACCACACCACAAACTGGAGTAGGGTATTACACCATGATGGTGGCCCGAACCAGTATAAATCTTGTCAGGACCCCGACTCGATGCCACATCGATCTAGCCGGTAACACCTCATATCTCTTTGCGGCCTCACGCACGGTATCCCCACGGGTGTCGCCTTACCTTTGCCCGGGACCGTTTGCACCTTTTGGCTCACGTATATGATAGTGTCGCTAGCATCCATATGATAAGGAGCCCGGGCTGACATGACTAGTCGTAAACCCAAAGTGGCACAGACTTACAGGGACAGGCATCCATGACCCAGCTTCGAACGTGTCGGTCATCAGCAAGTGGGTCCGGGCTGTAGCACTGGGCTAGCAGGACTCCGGTAAACCGGGCTGTAGCGGGCTAACAGGACTCCGGTACTCAAAGCGTCACATTTCCCCGAAGGGACAGACACAGGAACGAAGAAGGACACATGCCGGCCAGCCTAAGTGTTCCAGAGCAGTAGCAAGCTACCATGGCTCAGCGGTAACACTAGGAGACATTTCCCGGTAAGAGAGGCTACTAAAGATAAACAACTAGATGGTCAGATCCCACACATACCAAGCATTTCAATCATACACACAATATGCTCGATATGTGCAAATACAACGAAGCATCACAACATGGCTCTACGACACAAGTACTTTATTTAAGGCTCAGGGAGCCATACATAACATACACAAAGGTACGGGTCTCACGACCCAACATTCAAGTCATACAGTCATACAAACCAGCAGCGGAAGTAACTTGTCTGAGTACAGACAACTAGTAAAATAAAAGAGGCTTGGAAAGCCTAGCTATACTACATGGTCCTTCACAAGCTCAGGGTCACCACCTGGGTCTTTAGCCTACTCGTTGATGTCAACGTCTACATAGAACCCATCAGAAGGGGTTGCAGCGTCTTCTGTAAAAATGTAAATTATAGCAACATGAGTACAAAGGTACTCAGCAAGACTTACAGCAGATCCTACATACATGCATAGTATCAAGAAGGGTTGGTGGAGTTATTGCAGCAAGCCAGCTTTGACTCTTGGCTAGACTATCCTACGATACTCCAACTTGAATTGGTTTTGCGCACACGAGTCCACTACTCACCAATTCAATACGCTACCGAGGATTCGCCTCCGTCTTCCTACGGAAGAGCCATCCTCGGCACTCACACTTATCTTGAGGCTTTTAGTAGTTTCCATTTACTTGTCTATGAACTGTATAGGCAACCAAGTAGTCCTTTACCGCGGACGCGGCTATTCGAATAGATCATGATAACCCTGCAGGGGTGTACTTCTTCATACACGCTCTCACCACTTACCGCCGTTTACACGACATGTACTCGGCAACCTTCAAGCGGAAGCTCAACGTGGGTGTCGGCCACGACCTACCTAATCACCTAAGCCTCCAGTCCAGGTTTATCGCCTATTCAGGTTCCATCCGCAGGGAGTCCGGCCGAGGTTTCCCATACGGCCCCGAACGATGTGAACAGGGTTCCCGAGATACCTAACGGGTATTCGGTACACCCGGCCACGTACCTACCGCATCACAGCCCACCCCTACGGTCAGCGCTGTCCACGGCCTCCAGTAGGCTACAAACACCAGAAACTACTTGCAACTCCTGGACGGAGAACTAGGGTGAATAAGAAGCCGAGAGGGTCCATTGGTTTCGGGCCCAATGCATGGTAGTAGCTGATTCTTAAATCACACATACAGATCTCAGTGCTTAAGGTCGGCTTCAATGAAACAACCCACCATGTACTCCTACATGGCCTCTCATCGATACCTTTACCAAATCGTGTTCACCACACCACTCTCATTACCGACATAATCATTTCACTCTAGCCCATCACCCAGATGAACCAGACCTGACACGACTCTAAGCATAGCAGGCATAGCAAGGTAGGAACAACACATACATATGGCTCAATCAACTCCTACACATGCTAGTGGGTTTCATCTAGTTACTGTGGCAATGACAGGTCATGCAGAGGAAATGGGTTCAACTACCGTAGCACACAGCAGTTTGAAACGCGTTGTCTTAATGCAGTAAAAGAGAGCAGGAGCGAGAACATGGGATTGTATCGATATGATCAAATGGTTGGTTGCTTGCCTGATGGTTCGATGCACTGATACGGTTCTTCGTTAGGGTAATCACGGTACTCCTCGGAGGCAGAACCTGTCGCAAAGGACACCGATACACAACCATCACCAAACAATGTGCAACAATATGATGCATGCATGAAACATGGCAATATGAGTGTGTTGGGCTAATGCAACTAAAACCAGAAGGGTTTGAACAAATTTGAATCAAAGATTCAAATTTCAAACTCAAACATGGCCTTTTAAAGTGCTTTTCCTTATTCTGCTTAAAACATCAATTTAACTTGTTTGATCATGCATGAAAATAGTACAGATGGATAGATTGGATTTTTCTGATCATTTTTCATATATAATTTGTCCAATTTGGAGTTACAGATTAAAAGTTATGAATTTTTGAAGTTTAAATAATATTCTGGAATTTCCTGATTTAAATTAAATCCAGAAATATATATATTGCGCCAGCATGACGTCAGCATGACGTCAGTGGTCAACTGCGGCTGGCTGGGGTCAAACCTGACGTGTGGGGGCCACACGTCAGTGACAGGGGGGTTTAACAGGGTTAAATTAATCCTAATTAGGAATTAGTGGCGCTGGGGCCCACTGGTCAGTGTCAGGGGGGGTAGTTAGTTTAACTAATTCGGTTAGTGCTAATCCTAATTAGCTACAGGGCTGGGCCCACCTGTCAGGGACACAGGGGGGTTCCTGCCGTGGTCAAGGTGGGTCAAACCCACCGGCGACATGACGCCGGCGAGGCCCGAGACGGCGGCGCGATGCGGAAACGCGCTACAGGGCACGGGCGAGGCCGTGCTTGGGCTCGTTGGAGAGCCCTTGCTCCCGCGCGTCGAACGGTGGTGGTGGCCGTGCCTGTGGTGGCCGGTACCGACGACGGCGAGCTCGTGAGCGGCGGCCGGAGTTCGGGTGCGGTCGGAATCGGCGTTGCAGGGCGTTAGGGGAGGTGTTGGTGCGTGCTACGTGCTCCTGGTGAGGTGTGGAGCACGATGGTGTGCTCGGCTTCGAGCTACAACGGCTCCAGCCACGGCGGCGACGAGGCACGGCGGCGGCGAGCTTCGGAGCTCAAGGGGGCGGCAGCTACAGGATGCTAGGGACGACGGGGCAAGGGGGAATCGGGTCAGTGGCTCACCGCGGAGCTGCAGGGATGGTTAGCGGGCTCGGGGACGTCCGGTAGCTCTCGATTCGACGGCGACGATCTCCGGTGGCCGAGGAGGGGAACGGCGACGTGGGCGGCGATGCAGGGCTTCCGGAGACCCGTGGATCGGTGGGGAGGAAGAGGGGGTCGAGGCGGAGCTCCTGAGCTCAGCGGAGGGGCGAGGGGTGGCCGGTGACGGCTGCTATGGCGAACGGCGGCGATGGTGGTGTTCGGCCGTGAGAGAGAGAGCGAGGGAGAGGAGGGAAGAACCGAGGGAGAGTGAGAGAGAGCAGGGGAGGGGGCGTGGCGTCGTCCGGGGCATCGAGAGGAGGAGGGGAGGGCAGGCAGGCAGGCGAGCAGGTGGCGTGGCGCGGTGGCGCGCGCGCGCGCCGGCCACACTCCCCTCCCTCTGTCGAGGACGAAGACGACAGAGGAGGGAGGCGGGCTGGGCCGCCTGCTGGCTGGGCCGGCCAGCTGGCTGGGCTGCACAGGGAGGAGCCCAGGTAAGCTCCTCCTTTTATTTATTTTTCTTTTTCTAATTTCTGACATTTGTTTTGATTTAAATAATATATTAAATCATTTATTTACCTTATGCCAATTTTTGCAGGAGCTAGATATATTATTCCAGAGCTCCTTTATAAATGGCATAATATTTGGACATATATTAATATATATAAATAATATATTTCCAATGCAAATATTTATGCATTAATTCCAAATGCCCAAAATAAATACCTATGAGCTCTTAAAAATATTGGTTTGATTTTTATCTCTGTCCAATATTTTCAGAGAGCAACATGAGCATTTTCTTGGACCCTTTTGGAGAAATTTTTATTTGGATCATTTTCAAAAATGATTCTGAGGGTTTCACAGATCCCCATTTCAAGTTTCTGATGAAAGATTAAACATGATGCAACACTCTAATGCATGACTAGCTAGGGTGTGACAACTCACCCCCACTCAAAAGAATCTCGTCCCGAGATTTGGGTTCCTCCGGGAAGAAGGCGGGATACTCAAGTCGAAGACGATCCTCCCTTTCCCAAGTTGCTTCATCCTCAGAATGGTGCGACCATTGAACTTTGAGAAACTTGATATTATGACGTCGGGTGGTACGTTCGGCCTGATCGAGGATACGAATGGGGTACTCTCGATATGTAAGATTATCTTGGAGATCAAGCGTTTCGTGGTCCACTCCACGGATAGGATCCGAGAAGCAACGCCTGAGTTGAGAAACGTGGAAAACATTGTGGACTCTGGAGAGGTGCGGAGGTAGTTCCAACTGGTAGGCAACTTCTCCTCGTTTGGCGAGAATGCGAAAAGGTCCAATGTAACGAGGAGCCAATTTGCCTTTGATACCGAAACGATGGGTTCCCTTCAGAGGGGTGACCCGAAGATAAGCCTTCTCGTCAACCTCGAAAGTCATAGCCTTATGTTTTCGGTCATATTGACTCTTTTGACGAGATTGGGCTGTTTTCAACTTTTCACGAACGATGCGAACTTGTTCTTCTGCTTCCTGAATCATATCCGGGCCAAAGAATTGTCTTTCCCCGGTCTCTGACCAGTTAAGGGGTGTTCGACATCGTCGTCCATAGAGAACTTCAAAAGGGGCTTTACCCAAGCTAGATTGATAGCTGTTGTTGTAAGCGAATTCGGCAAATGGAAGGCACTTCTCCCAGTCCATTCCGAATGAGATAACAGAGGCTCGAAGCATGTCTTCTAGAATCTGGTTGACGCGTTCCACTTGACCACTCGACTGAGGGTGGAAAGCGGTGCTAAAGGAGAGACGGGTTCCCATAGCATTTTGGAAACTTTCCCAAAATCGAGAGGTGAAAAGACTTCCTCGATCCGAGTTAATTTCCAAAGGAACACCATGGAGGGACACTATTCGGGAGATGTATAAGTCTGCCAGCTGACTAGCGGTTATACTCTCACGAACAGGTAAGAAATGGGCTACTTTGGAAAGACGATCGACAACGACGAAAATAGCATTATTCCCTCTCTTGGTCCTGGGAAAACCGGTAATGAAATCCATACCAATTTTATCCCATTTCCATTCAGGAATAGCTAAGGGTTGAAGGGTGCCAGCAGGCCGTTGATGCTCTGCTTTTACACGACGACAGACGTCGCAATTAGCAATATACTGAGCAATTTCTCTCTTCATCCTAGTCCACCAGAACCTCTGGCGTAGGTCCTGATACATCTTAGTACTACCGGGATGAATGGTGAGAGGAGATTCATGAGCTTCCTTAAGGATCAATCGCCTCAGGTTGCGCACTTTGGGAACCACTAGTCGATCCCCGAAGTATACGACCCCTTGATCATTAATGGAGAAACAATTCGCAACTCCTTTCTGGATGTTTCTCTTGATGCGGGAAATTCCCGGATCTACCTTCTGTGCTTTGATAATCTGATCCGTAAGGGTAGGTTTTGCCACCAAGGTGGAAAGAAAACCTTGAGGTACAATGTGAAGGTTAAGCTTCCGAAATTCCTCATGGAGAAGCGGTTGACTTTGTTGTAACATCAGGTTGTTACAATAAGATTTACGACTTAGCGCATCAGCCATGACGTTGGCTTTCCCTGGGGTGTAGGTTATTCCTAAGTCGAAGTCTGTGATCAACTCAACCCAACGTCTTTGCCTGAGATTCAGATCCGGTTGGGTGAAGATGTACTTCAGACTTTGGTGATCAGTGAATATTTCGCAACGGTTACCGAGGAGGTAATGTCGCCAGGTCTTAAGTGCATAGACTACGGCTGCAAGCTCTAGATCATGGGTAGGATAATTCTCCTCATGTGGGTGCAATTGCCGTGAAGCGTAGGCAATTACGTGTCGATCTTGCATGAGAATGCAACCTAGTCCTTGTCGCGAGGCGTCGCAGTAGATAACAAAGTCCTTGGAGAAGTCTGGCGGTACCAGTACGGGAGCAGAGGTCAGGCGTCTTTTCAGTTCCTGAAAGCTGTGCTCACACTGTGGAGTCCATTCGAACTTCTTATCTTTCTTGAGGAGTTCGGTTAGAGGTTTAGCAACCTTGGAGAAGTTCTCGACAAAGCGACGACAATAGCTCGCTAAGCCTAGAAAACTCCGAACTTGCTTGACCGATTCAGGTGGAGTCCAATTAAGGACGGCTTGAACTCGCTCAGGGTTAACAGCAATACCTTTACCAGATATTACATGACCCAGATAGGTCACTTCTGACAACCAGAATTCACATTTAGAAAATTTGGCATAAAGGCGATGCTCTCGAAGTTTCTTCAACACTAGCCTTAGATGTTCGGCATGTTCTTCCTCGTTCTTGGAGTAGATGAGTATATCATCGAGATAAACTACGACGAATTTATCCAGATACTCCATGAAGATTGAGTTCATTAACCGAGAAAAGGTGGCTGGAGCGTTGGTTAAACCGAAGGACATGACGGTGTACTCGTATTGGCCATAACGAGTAACAAAGGCCGTTTTAGGAATGTCCCCGTTTCTGATTTTGATTTGATGGTAGCCCAACCTCAAATCCATCTTGGAGAAGACTGAGGATCCAGCGAGCTGATCATACAGGTCGTTGATCCTGGGAAGTGGATATTTGTTCTTGATTGTGACCAAATTGACAGGTCGGTAATCTACAACCATCCGGTCCGTACCATCCTTCTTCTTGACGAATAGGACGGGGCAAGCCCACGGAGATGAGCTAGGTCGGATGAAACCCTTTTTCAAGGACTCATCGAGTTGTTTCTTAAGCTCGGCTAGTTCTAGGGGTGCCATCTTATAAGGTCTTCTAGCAATCGGAACGGTTCCTGGAATGAGGTCTATTACGAACTCAACATCCCTGTCAGGTGGAACACCTGGCAATTCTTCTGGGAAGACATCCGGGAAGTCACGGACTATCGGAATGTCCTCAAGGTCTGGCAAAGGGCTGGCGTTAAGAGAATATAACTGTCGCTTGGCTAATCGGGTCAAGACATTGACTATCTTCCCCGAAGGATGGGTGAGTTGAACAGTCCTAGAGAAGCAATCAATTTTGGCTTGATGAGCTGACATCCAGTCCATACCCAGAATGATATTAATATCTGAAGATTTAAGGGCTATCAAAGATGCAAGAAAAACAAGTCTGTCGACTTGGATTTCATTTCCATAACTTACCCTAGAGGTCTGCCATCTAGACCCGGGAGTAGAAATTTCCATAGTGGATGGCATGTCACAGAATGCAACGTTATGCAAACGAGCATAATTTTCGGATATAAAAGAATGAGAGGCTCCTGTATCGAAAAGAACAGATGCCGGGTGGCAATTAACAAGAAGCGTACCGAGAACGACGTTGGGATCCTCTTGAGCTTCTTCGGCAGAGATACAGTTGACATGGCCACGTGAAGCGGTGACCGGCTTGGCGTGGAAAACTTTTCCTGTCGGCTTGCCACGGCCAACAGCTTTAGCAGACTGGTTGGGGTTGGTCTGGGGACACTCACGCATATAGTGGCCAGATTCCCCACAATTGAAACAAGTCATGGAACTGGTACGTGGAGGAGCATTGTTGGTTGGACCCCCATAGGGCTTGGCCGGTGCAGACTGTTGAACAGGGCGAGGCGCCTGGAAAAATGGCCTCGGTGTGAACCTGGGTGGCAGGGCGGTGTTGGGTACCCACACGCGGCGCTTCTGAGGACCAGCACCGGATGAGGAACCCATGTCACGGCCATGCTTGCGTGTTGCGTCATAGTCAGTCTGACCAGTTTCAGCACTGATGGCTTTGTTGACAAGTTTCTGAAAAGATGTGCACTCATGTAGACGGAGGTCGCGGCGAAGCTCAGGACTAAGTCCCTTACGGAACCTTGCTTGCTTCTTGGCATCAGTAGACACTTCCTCAGTTGCATATCGTGCGAGATTACCAAACTCCCTGCTGTAAGCATCCACAGAAAGTCGGCCTTGGGTGAAACTGCAAAATTCTTCACGTTTACGGTCCATGAGACCCTCCGGAATGTGATGTTCACGGAAAGCCTCGCTGAATTCAGCCCAAGTAGTGACATGGCCTGCCGGGCGCATAGCTCCATAATTCTCCCACCATAGACTGGCGGGGCCTTCAAGATGATATGCAGCAAAGGTGACCTTGTCAGCCTCCGCTACCAGTGCGGAGCGCAGTTTGTGAGCGATACTGCGAAGCCAGTCATCAGCGTCGAGAGGCTCGACGGAGTGGTGGAACGTGGGTGGATGTAATTTGATAAAATCACTGAGTGACACCACGTTAGTCCTCTGATGGTGTGCCGTGTTCTGTTCAATACGCTCCAACAAACGGTTGGTCTCCCGCTTGTTTCTCTCAGCTTCCATCATAACCTCGGCTAGGGAAGGGGGATGAGGCAGATTTGCATCCCTGACTTCACTGCCTTCGGCCTGCTCTTGAGGAGCAGGGTTAGTGCGCGTGTTGACCATCCTAGGTAAACAAGACAATGATTTAGTCAGGATGATAAAATTCCGACATAGGATATAAAATGTAAGGAATAACTCGAAATGCAAGATGATCATCCGTATGACATGGTAAATACAGGAACTGCTTCTTTATTCCATCGTCATACACACCATACAGGGTTTAGTACAAGACCAAACAGAGTACTATTACGGTGAAAAGAGGATTACATCTCATCGGAGGCATTCCAAGCTCCTATACATTATTTTTCTACACCTCCGGAAAGAGTACAAACTAGGTCATATCCCACGAGTCACGCGGGACGATAGATGACACAGCTAGTGCGAACTAGTGATACTACCACTAACTCAGACCGATCCGTAGTAGTCCTCGTAGAAGTCACCTCCATAGCCTGGAAGCTCAACATGATCATCCGGAAACAGACGATCTCGCGGAGCTTGTGGACCATAGGGGCTAGGATGAGGCCTTGGACCAACAGACGGTGGCCTGCGGGGACCGCGAGGTGGGGTGATGCCTCCTACATCACGCCAACCCATCACGTCTGGCAAAGCAGATCTCACAGGATAGAGATCGCGCATATCTGAAAATCCAGCTTGCACCGCCGGTGCGAACCGAGTCAAAGTGGCCCAGTGGTCAGCACGGGTATTGAAGAGCTCTAACCTTAAGGCCCGATTTTCACGGTCCTTATCCTCGAGCATCTCAGCAGTGGTGCGAGTCCGTGAATCCTCCTGAGTGGGGTCAGCATAGATAGCCTGGAGATACCCTTGTGCTCCCGGAAGTGATCCTGGCATATACCGGAAATCAGAGTCCCGAAATAGTCCAGATCTGACTCGCATAATGGTCATCATAGAGTAGGCGGCGTCCTGCACAGCCATCTCAATAGTAACCCCGAGTCCATAGGAGCAGTGAAGGGGCTCGGTGGATCCAGGATAAGATGGAAATATCCGGACAGTGCAGAGATACTGGCTTTGATTAAAGTCTCGGAATTGCTCTTCGACCGTGTACTCAGGATACCAGCGGTATCCAGCCTCAGTCATTACCCTGACCAACTTGGCAGTATGGCCGGGTACATCTAGGCATCGAGTCAGGCGAACCACTTGATTGAGGTCGCGAGTGGCCATCTGAAAGCACAATCATAATGCAAAGGCATTAGAATTTCTAGCAAAATTTCGGCAGCATAACAGCTGTAAATGCTCAAAAAGGATTTGAGACCTTTGACAAAGGATTTCGTACACACTCAACATCATCATATCCAGGTTCTGAATCCATTCTAACAACATAATGTGGTAATAGAACTGAACTAGGCTTGTATCCATCACACTTATAAGGTACTACTGATTAGTAACACGTGATCCTGATAGAGAGAATAGATCCTAATTCCTTAACCCCCGGTGGAAGAATGGACTGACTCAGATCAGAATGTCATAAGATAAAGGAGTAAAAAGAGCCTTACGTTCCAACCCACAAACAATTCCCCTACATATAACTAAAGAATTTCTAGACTCAACATCGACCAGTTTGGCTTGGAGAACCTACAGGCAGTCCGGCTCTGATGCCAACGCTGTCAGGACCCCGACTCGATGCCACATCGATCTAGCCGGTAACACCTCATATCTCTTTGCGGCCTCACGCACGGTATCCCCACGGGTGTCGCCTTACCTTTGCCCGGGACCGTTTGCGCCTTTTGGCTCACGTATATGATAGTGTCGCTAGCATCCATATGATAAGGAGCCCGGGCTGACATGACTAGTCGTAAACCCAAAGTGGCACAGACTTACAGGGACAGGCATCCATGACCCAGCTTCGAACGTGTCGGTCATCAGCAAGTGGGTCCGGGCTGTAGCACTGGGCTAGCAGGACTCCGGTAAACCGGGCTGTAGCGGGCTACCATGGCTCAGCGGTAACACTAGGAGACATTTCCCGGTAAGAGAGGCTACTAAAGATAAACAACTAGATGGTCAGATCCCACACATACCAAGCATTTCAATCATACACACAATATGCTCGATATGTGCAAATACAACGAAGCATCACAACATGACTCTACGACACAAGTACTTTATTTAAGGCTCAGGGAGCCATACATAACATACACAAAGGTACGGGTCTCACGACCCAACATTCAAGTCATACAGTCATACAAACCAGCAGCGGAAGTAACTTGTCTGAGTACAGACAACTAGTAAAATAAAAGAGGCTTGGAAAGCCTAGCTATACTACATGGTCCTTCACAAGCTCAGGGTCACCACCTGGGTCTTTAGCCTACTCGTTGATGTCAACGTCTACATAGAACCCATCAGAAGGGGTTGCAGCGTCTTCTGTAAAAATGTAAATTATAGCAACATGAGTACAAAGGTACTCAGCAAGACTTACAGCAGATCCTACATACATGCATAGTATCAAGAAGGGTTGGTGGAGTTATTGCAGCAAGCCAGCTTTGACTCTTGGCTAGACTATCCTACGATACTCCAACTTGAATTGGTTTTGCGCACACGAGTCCACTACTCACCAATTCAATACGCTACCGAGGATTCGCCTCCGTCTTCCTACGGAAGAGCCATCCTCGGCACTCACACTTATCTTGAGGCTTTTAGTAGTTTCCATTTACTTGTCTATGAACTGTATAGGCAACCAAGTAGTCCTTTACCGTGGACGCGGCTATTCGAATAGATCATGATAACCCTGCAGGGGTGTACTTCTTCATACACGCTCTCACCACTTACCGCTGTTTACACGACATGTACTCGGCAACCTTCAAGCAGAAGCTCAACGTGGGTGTCGGCCACGACCTACCTAATCACCTAAGCCTCCAGTCCAGGTTTATCGCCTATTCAGGTTCCATCCGCAAGGAGTCCGGCCGAGGTTTCCCATACGGCCCCGAACGATGTGAACAGGGTTCCCGAGATACCTAACGGGTATTCGGTACACCCGGCCACGTACCTACCGCATCACAGCCCACCCCTACGGTCAGCGCTGTCCACGGCCTCCAGTAGGCTACAAACACCAGAAACTACTTGCAACTCCTGGACGGAGAACTAGGGTGAATAAGAAGCCGAGAGGGTCCATTGGTTTCGGGCCCAATGCATGGTAGTAGCTGATTCTTAAATCACACATACAGATCTCAGTGCTTAAGGTCGGCTTCAATGAAACAACCCACCATGTACTCCTACATGGCCTCTCATCGATACCTTTACCAAATCGTGTTCACCACACCACTCTCATTACCGACATAATCATTTCACTCTAGCCCATCACCCAGATGAACCAGACCTGACACGACTCTAAGCATAGCAGGCATAGCAAGGTAGGAACAACACATACATATGGCTCAATCAACTCCTACACATGCTAGTGGGTTTCATCTAGTTACTGTGGCAATGACAGGTCATGCAGAGGAAATGGGTTCAACTACCGTAGCACACAGCAGTTTGAAACGCGTTGTCTTAATGCAGTAAAAGAGAGCAGGAGCGAGAACATGGGATTGTATCGATATGATCAAATGGTTGGTTGCTTGCCTGATGGTTCGATGCACTGATACGGTTCTTCGTTAGGGTAATCACGGTACTCCTCGGAGGCAGAACCTGTCGCAAAGGACACCGATACACAACCATCACCAAACAATGTGCAACAATATGATGCATGCATGAAACATGGCAATATGAGTGTGTTGGGCTAATGCAACTAAAACCAGAAGGGTTTGAACAAATTTGAATCAAAGATTCAAATTTCAAACTCAAACATGGCCTTTTAAAGTGCTTTTCCTTATTCTGCTTAAAACATCAATTTAACTTGTTTGATCATGCATGAAAATAGTACAGATGGATAGATTGGATTTTTCTAATCATTTTTCATATATAATTTGTCCAATTTGGAGTTACAGATTAAAAGTTATGAATTTTTTAAGTTTAAATAATATTCTGGAATTTCCTGATTTAAATTAAATCCAGAAATATATATATTGCGCCAGCATGACGTCAGCATGACGTCAGTGGTCAACTGCGGCTGGCTGGGGTCAAACCTGACGTGTGGGGGCCACACGTTAGTGACAGGGGGGTTTAACAGGGTTAAATTAATCCTAATTAGGAATTAGTGGCGCTGGGGCCCACTGGTCAGTGTCAGGGGGGGTAGTTAGTTTAACTAATTCGGTTAGTGCTAATCCTAATTAGCTACAGGGCTGGGCCCACCTGTCAGGGACACAGGGGGGTTCCTGCCGCGGTCAAGGTGGGTCAAACCCACCGGCGACATGACGTCGGCGAGGCCCGAGACGGCGGCGCGATGCGGAAACGCGCTACAGGGCACGGGCGAGGCCGTGCTTGGGCTCGTTGGAGAGCCCTTGCTCCCGCGCGTCGAACGGTGGTGGTGGCCGTGCCTGTGGTGGCCGGTACCGACGACGGCGAGCTCGTGAGCGGCGGCCGGAGTTCGGGTGCGGTCGGAATCGGCGTTGCAGGGCGTTAGGGGAGGTGTTGGTGCGTGCTACGTGCTCCTGGTGAGGTGTGGAGCACGATGGTGTGCTCGGCTTCGAGCTACAACGGCTCCAGCCACGGCGGCGACGAGGCACGGCGGCAGCGAGCTTCGGAGCTCAAGGGGGCGGCAGCTACAGGATGCTAGGGACGACGGGGCAAGGGGGAATCTGGTCAGTGGCTCACCGCGGAGCTGCAGGGATGGTTAGCGGGCTCGGGGACGTCCGGTAGCTCTCGATTCGACGGCGACGATCTCCGGTGGCCGAGGAGGGGAACGGCGACGTGGGCGGCGATGCAGGGCTTCCGGAGACCCGTGGATCGGTGGGGAGGAAGAGGGGGTCGAGGCGGAGCTCCTGAGCTCAGCGGAGGGGCGAGGGGTGGCCGGTGACGGCTGCTATGGCGAACGGCGGCGATGGTGGTGTTCGGCCGTGAGAGAGAGAGCGAGGGAGAGGAGGGAAGAACCGAGGGAGAGTGAGAGAGAGCAGGGGAGGGGGCGTGGCGTCGTCCGGGGCATCGAGAGGAGGAGGGGAGGGCAGGCAGGCAGGCGAGCAGGTGGCGTGGCGCGGTGGCGCGCGCGCGCGCCGGCCACACTCCCCTCCCTCTGTCGAGGACGAAGACGACAGAGGAGGGAGGCGGGCTGGGCTGCCTGCTGGCTGGGCCGTCCAGCTGGCTGGGCTGCACAGGGAGGAGCCCAGGTAAGCTCCTCCTTTTATTTATTTTTCTTTTTCTAATTTCTGACATTTGTTTTGATTTAAATAATATATTAAATCATTTATTTACCTTATGCCAATTTTTGCAGGAGCTAGATATATTATTCCAGAGCTCCTTTATAAATGGCATAATATTTGGACATATATTAATATATATAAATAATATATTTCCAATGCAAATATTTATGCATTAATTCCAAATGCCCAAAATAAATACCTATGAGCTCTTAAAAATATTGGTTTGATTTTTATCTCTGTCCAATATTTTCAGAGAGCAACATGAGCATTTTCTTGGACCCTTTTGGAGAAATTTTTATTTGGATCATTTTCAAAAATGATTCTGAGGGTTTCACAGATCCCCATTTCAAGTTTCTGATGAAAGAGTAAACATGATGCAACACTCTAATGCATGACTAGCTAGGGTGTGACAAATCTTGTGTCCCTTGTGTTGTTCTTCGTGTAGTTTTAGATCCTGGCGAGGCGGTGAGACACGGGTAGGCTGGGAGTGTGATCTCCGCGTGCACCCCAGTGTTCGAACCTCAAGGGTCTGCCGGAAACCGAAATCCGACAAGCATGACACGCCATCTTGACGGGTGTCAATAAAGCTAAGCTCTTCTCCAGCATGTTGCCATGTGCCTCACAGGATCCACCTTGCCACTTGAGAGATCGACACCGCATTGATCAGTGTTTGGTGTGTGATGAGGTGGAGCAGTGGCGTCTTGGCGAAGGCCTGCCGGCAAGGAGCCTGGAGGGCTCTGAGTTTGAAGGCCCTAGAAGCCTTGCCGGGGCGATCTGGTCTTGTCCCTCAGGTGCAGTCTCGACCCCACCGGGTTCTCCTACCCAGCAAGGTAGGCTTTCCCCAGGAGATCTCCTGTTAACTTGATCTTCTTAATGCTCTCCTTGACCTCACGAAGAGCGGTTTCTCTGGATTATCTTGTGTCATGCATAGATACTTGATAGATGATCGGCCTCACACCTGTGCATGAGTCCGGGTGGCAAACATAAATGTTTTTTGCAACGACGGGAGCCCTCGGGCCTGATCTATACATGTTGTCGGGCATCATTGGGGAAGGCACAAACAACACACACACACGCATACCAACCTCGCCGCGGTGGGTTCCCGCGTCTTTGAGATCTTCTTTGTTTCTTCATTAACCTGGAACCCATGTTCACGGGGGTTAACTAGGGTCCTCGCGCATGAATTGTGGGTAACTGCCATTTTACTCCACCCACTACGCCCGCCGTTTCCGCCACGAGCACCGCATGCATTGCGCGGGGTCTGTGGTAGATGCGCGGGGCATGAGAATGTGTGCCTTGGTAGAAGACGTGGCACCCTGGATTGGCGTAATGAGGCGGTCGACGAATTTGGACGCCGTCAGGGGCGCAGAGGGGCCAGATTGGAGGAGTGGGTTGGCCGCCCTCAGAGCAGTGGAGAGCCAGCCTCCCGCCTCGCTCCACTATAAAAGGGAGGGTGAAGGGGATGGTGATGCTCATCTAGGAACCTCCTCCTCCTTCCTTATTTTTTGTTTCCACCATGACAAGGGGAAGGGGCCGAGCTCAGGCCCTGATGGCAGCAACGAGGGCTTCTTCTCGGCACCGTGCTTCTTCCCCCATTGCGGCTGCAGGGGTAGGATCCAGTGTACAAGGTGAAGCCGCAGGGCGCGGTCAGGTTCGGTGAGGCACTCGGGGCCGAGGTGGACGTAGAGGTGCACCGACCGCGCCTCCCCCAACCGCTCTGGCTCCGATGGAGGGTCATGTGGGAGACACATCATTGGAGTTCATCATCAGGCTGTGCAAACTCCCTTGCAGTCGCATGTGGCTTCTTTGTCCCTTCGCGAGAGTAATGGAGGTTGATCAGCCGCTCGGGTTGAGGCTGGACATGAGTAGCTGCTACAGCGGCACCATGTGGGTGGACGTTGAGTACCCTGCACCTCATGTCATGCTTCTCCGGCGTGGTTGGAAGACTTTTGCTTGTGCCCACAGCCTCGTGGAAGGAGACATTCTTCGCTTCAAGCTCGTGGAGGCTGATATGCTCTCCATCAAGGTATTCAGGCATTCAGGTGCTTGTTTAGGATGCCGGGCGGAAAGCTCAAGCAATGGCGAAAGCTCCTCCTCAACCGACGACGACGAGCAGGACACTGACAGTGCAGACGGCGTCGAGGAGCCCGTGGTCATCAAGCATGAAAACGACGACTCAGACTCAACCGAGTGTCGGACGCACTGTCACTGTCAGCTAGGCACCGGCAGCACCAACATGTGCAGTTGGACCCCGACAGAGCGATTTGTCAGGTGTGCTTGGCCTGGTCGTCACCGCTTCCTCCGGCAGGACCCCGTCAGGCTTCCTCGTGGACTCTGGCTTTGTCTTCCCTGCTGGTGTCCCTGTCGAGCCACGTCCCTCTGGTCCTAGTGGGGGTGACCAAGGCATTGCCTAGCTGCTCTCCTCGTCCCCAGCATCTTCTTCATTGCCGGGGTGACGCCCTCCCGATCTTGTCAGGCTAGATCCCGCTGGTCCTGATGGGGTTAGGCTGGGCTTCTGCCCAGGCGCTCCTTTTTCCCTCTTTCCTTCTCAATGCAACTCCTAGGAGGAGAGGGATAAGAAAGGCATTACGAGGCACTTATCTTTTTTCAAATCAAAATATGTAGGCACTTGCCAACTTTTTAGTTAAAACTATGTAAGCCTTCATCCATGTTTGTGCATCATATGATAGGTACTTGTTTATCTACATATTAATGTAAGTGCATCTAGTGCCCCTTCGTGATTTTGGTGTATTGAAGACTTATAGGTTAAGGGACTAATATGTTTGTGGGTGTACACTGGTTCTATAAGTCGATGAGCAGTTTGATATTTATAGTGAAAGTCGACCCCTAAAAGTGAATATCTTCGACTGAAGACTTTGGTTCTCCCGAAGACTTTGAAAGTGAAGAAATTGGTGTGACCTTGAAGACTTGGATATTCATGCGAGGAATCTAAAGCGTGAAGGTTTTGGTTTCCGTAGTTTCATTTTCTCTTTCTTGAGTCATAGGAAACACAGTACCGTTAAAGGGGGTCGAGGTAAGTGATGCTCATCTCAAAATCCTACACCTACTCAATCCTTCGAGTGAAGCCATTGGAAATCTCAATATCAGTTCAGTCAATTTCTTCAGTGACAGAGACGAAGACCTTCTGGTCTCTGAGGAATTTGTTCTGACTAAGGAGTTAGGAATTCGCTAGTGCGGATTGCCTACATAGTGAGGAACATGATAGCCCTGAGGAATTCGAACATCAAAATATTCAACCATTGTTGTGCCGCGCGCCAGCTGTTCCAAAATATCCTACCACCTAACGGTCATATCATCCAAGGGCATTTATGTCTTATCATGTCGGGCTGCACCCTAGGCTATCAATAGCCGCCCCCTCCAACCACTAGCTGGTTGGCTGCTCCGAGAGAAACTGACACTTGTCATTTGAGAGCATCCCATCCTCCGAGGACTTTGAGCAAAAATCATCAAGTGAGGAAAACACAAATCCCAAGCCCAAACCTACAAACCCAAAAGTGATTGAGCATCACTGAAGAGATTGTTCCTGTGTGGAACCAACGCTTGTTACCTTTGAGGAATGTGTATCCTCCAGTCGGTTAGGCGCCATGGTCTTAGCATCCAAGAGAAATTGTGGATTGCCGAGTGACCAAGTCTGTGAAGATTTGGAAGTCACCTATGAAGACTTACCACTACTGTTGGGCGAGGCCTTCGAGATCTTAGCTCAAGGAGAATACGGTGAGGACTGTATGTCCAGGACTGTGTGTCCTCGAGTTTAAATACTCAGCGGCTCCAACCAGACGTATAACTGTCACAACAGTTGGAACTGGTCTACCAAATCATTGTCTTCACCAAGCCTACTGGTTCTATTTCCTCAACCCTTTCATTTCCTCAGTTATGTGTTGATGAACCTGATCATTACTGTTTGAAGACTTTGACTGAAGACTTTCTCTAATTCCTCAATCCTATTTCTTTAGTCTGTTTGTCTTCATCCTGCTTATCCCGTGTTTACGCTTTCTGTACTCTGTGTTTGTCTTTCATTTCATCATTATGACTATGTTGTTGCTCTGTTATGCTTATACCTGAGTACTTATTCCCCTACAAGTAGTTCTTCGCTTAGGAATTTCCTCACCCTGAAATTCCTCAGTGAAGAATTCATAAAAATCGCCTATTCAACCCCCCTCTAGTCGACGTAACACACTTTCAATTGGTATCAGACCAAGGTACTCCCTTGTTCTGTGTGAGTTTGGTTTAACCGCCTGGAGTTTTAGTTATGTCAACTGCAGAAATGAAGAAAGTTGCATGCCCCGTCTTTGACGATCATGAGTATCCCAAGTGGAAGGCCATGATGAAGAAGCGACTCATGGCGATGAACAACGAATTGTGGACCGTCACTGAGATTGGTCTCACCGATCTTTGCAAGATGGCGGAGGCTGATGACATTCGCAAGTACACTCTACTCAACCTCACGGCGAAGGATGTCATCTGCTCCTGTTTGTCCCAAAATCAGTTCAGGAACATCATGCATCTCAACCATGCGAAGCTTATCTGGGACCGACTCTCTAAGGACTATGAAGGTCATCGTACTCGTCATGATCCTTGGTTTCAGGATTTCAAGGAATCACACAAGGAGATGACTTTCACACCTGAATCATCATCCACTGCACCATGCCTTATGGCAAAGGGTGCCAAGGTAACTGAATGCTACCTTTCTGAATCTAGTGATGATGAATCGGGTGATGAATTTAGTCCCAGCTATGTCAAACTTGCTTCCCTTGCCACTAAACAACAAAGAGCTCTTGAAAAAGTTCAAAACATGCTAGATGAAATCGATGATATGTTGGGTGAGGAATTGGATCGAACAAAGGATTTGACTGATAATCTTCAAAAACTTCAGTCTAAGTTTGACAACCTTCAAAATCATCATAACACTCTCTTAACTGATCATGAGAAACTTTCTTATGAATTTCTTCAGAGAAAGCAAGATCTTGAGAAGTTAAAAGCGTGTTATGAAGATCTTCGGAAGGAAAACGATTCATTGCTTGCTCAACAGATCAGTTCCGCTCAGGAAGAATTTATTCCACCATGTCTGAAATACATTGAGCGTGAATCTGCTAATTCATCACCTGAATGTTCAAATGCTTCTATTGCTGCAAATTCTTCAACTGTCTCTGTGGTCACAAATTCCTCATCTAAGGATACCACATGTATCACTGACGATAATACAGGGCTGAAGGAATTGTATGTGACAAGCATTTACAAAAGCCTCAAAAGGCATCAGACTCTATGTGATGTGCTCAAAAAGCATATCTTGAACAGGAACCCTAGGAAAGAGGGTATTGCCTTTTAGAGGAAACTCAATGCTGATGGGACCTACTGGAAACCTGAGCAGTATCCCAAAACCTCATGGGTTGCTACGAAAGGACCTCCCGTAGATCCATGCACTTTATCTGGCTTTACTTGTGATTCTTCATATTCCTCTGATGAGTCATTTGACTCCAACTATAAACTGTTTAAGAATTTGAATGGTGAAGTATTTGCTCGATATGTTGGAACCAACTACAGGAACGGTCCACCTATGAAGAAAATTTGGGTTCCTAAAAGATGCCTTGAAAATCTTCAGGTGTTGGTGTACTAAAGTAGGAGCACTCCTTTGTACCCCTTACTTGTGCACGGGCAGTCAGAGCCGCACCTACGACCATGCTTAGCAGGGCAGAGGGAGGATTCAAAGCCACAAGATGGTCAAAGCAACGCCAAGACGGAGACACAAAGAGCAAGAGGGCGAGGTGGACTCCCCCGGCAAGACCCTTGCCGGGGCAGCCCTCGCAGCCACGGCCAGAACCATGCCGGGGCGGCTTGCCCAATGCCAGCTGAGCGCGCCACCCTTGAACCCTAGGTTTTCCAACACCACCAACCACGTTGGGACCAAGGCTCGGGAGGCGCCGCCATGATGGCATGCAGATCTTTGTGAAGATCAGAAACACTCCAAGTCATATGAGGATTAGAAGACGACGAACCTCGGCGAGATCCTTGCCGAGAAAACCCACAAGACCTCTGGCAAGATCCTTGCCAGGGACGACCACAACGCCATGGCAAGACCCTTGTCAGGGCCCCGACAAGGACCTTGCCGAGGGCATCCGCGGGGCCACAGCCAGGCCCATGCCCACAAATATTTCCACCACCGCCCCCATGTAGCTGCCAGCCCACCAGCAAGGCAGGCACCTGCGTGTCGACGTGAGGCTTCCAAGCCAACTCAGCGCATGCCTACGTGGGGCATGCAAATCTTCATGAAGGCCCTACCACCGCACCACCTCAGCAGCCAGCCAGCCTACATGGCACTGACCACCTCGCTGGCCCAGACGCGTGTCGAAGCAGGGCGAGGCGGCGGTAAAGTGAGGGGGACACCTAAGGGGCGCATTAAATGTGTCTTGTCCCGTAATGGCTAAGCGATAAGCTTAGCCAAAATACACCGATGCCACCTCCTGTGTGCCACTATGGCGATCCCCTTGACTATAAAAGGAGGCCCGAGGCATCCAGGAGAGGGATTCGGACGCTTGGACAAGTTACGCTCATCGTAGCTAGCTCAAGAACTCCAAGAACACTCATATACACACCAAAGCAGGACTAGGGTATTACGCATCCTTGCGGCCCGAACCTGGATAAACGACCTGTGTGTTTGTGCTGACTGCTGGTCCCGCTCTTCTCACGACCCCTCGCCCTGAAACCGTAGTAGGGATTCCCGTGATCCCATAGGTGTCGTTTCCACCGACATCTTTGGCGCGCCAGGTAGGGGGGCTCAGTTGTGAGAATCTGGTCTAGCAGCTAGTCGAACAGCTCTTCATCGCCATGGCTCCCAAGAGGAAGACGACCGCGCCGATCGGTTCATCTAGAACCGGACTGCCCATATCGGTGTGGACCAGTAGCGGGCCGATCGCGGAAAGAACCCGTGGCGCGGCCCGCAAACACCCACATCACCCTGGCAGTCCGATCCTAGCGAGCGGCGTCGTTCGTGCGCCAGGCGACGGACCGCACACTGCAAACTCCAGAGACGGAATTGGGCCACCCGCAGGCGGCGCGGGGCCCTCCAGGGGTGTCACCATGCCACCCGACGGCGGCATGCCAGCCTCCAAGACACCAACACCGGCGCCCACGGCGCGTTCTTCCCAAGTTGTCCGTGATGAGTAGCGCCACCCCGCTGGTGGCCCTGGGCGCCGTCCTGGGAAGGGTCCCGTGTGTCCTTCACAGGACGAGGAAGGCCAGCATGCACACCGAGGTGCTGGCGAAAATGGCAGACAGCTGCAGGGCCGTGATAGAGCTCCTTCTAACGTAGTTAGAAGTCGAAGCGCATCCCGGTCCATGCAGCTTTCGCCGCCGCCCACACCAGCAGAAGCTCTGGCGCGCGCGCAACTGCTCCTCGACTTTCCTCCTGCTGCTGAGAGGCTCGACGAATGGAGAGCCACTATCTAGAGCCTCGTCGGCATCGCCTACAAAGATGAGCTGCGACCAGCGGGGCCCGTAGGCCGTTGCTCCGTCAAGCCACCGCATGCCAGCGGTGGAAGGGCCGGGGGCGATGCAGCCATGGTGCATTGTCCTCCCCCACGCCAGCCACCGCAGGTGTCGATCCGTCGTGATGACGCTTGTGATGATGTCTCCATAGAGTCGTCTGATCCATGGAGCCACCGCGACCAGCGTCAAGTTCTTCGGGAGCGAGCCCTTGGAGACGCTCGAACCACCATAGAGCGCCGGCATGATGCATGCCACCAGTCAGACAGGCAGGCAGGACCCGCTATGGCCCACCCGACACCGGGAAGCTACGTGGCCTGCCCTACTAGGCAGGTTGTCCGACCTTCACCCGTGAGCTATGGCAGTTCCAAAGGCCCTCCCACCGCATGTTCAAGCCCGACGTCGACGAGAAGTACAATGGCAAGACCCACCCGTCAGAATTCCTGAGCATCTACACCATTGCGATGCAAGCTGCTGGAACCCGCGACGATAAGGTGCTTGCCAATTACTTCCCTTTGGCGCTCAAGCGCAATGTCATGTCATGGTTGATGCACTTACCGGTGGACTCCATTTCCTCTTGGTCGGATCTGTGCCATGAGTTCGTTGGCGCCTACACTGGAGGCCATCAAGCTCATGGCCGGGCAAGCGACCTGCATATTATCCCCCAGAAGGAAGGAGAAAACCTGCGCAAGTACATCCAAAGGTTCAGCCGAGTGCAATATAACATCCCAGACGTTCATCCCGCCGCCGTGATCAGCACATTCCATCAGAATGTGCATAACCGCAAGATGTGAGAGGAGCTGGCGATGAACAAGGTCAGGGATGTGGCCGAAATTTATGTTCTGGCCGATGGATGCGCTCGGACGGAAGAGGGGAGGAAGTACCCCGGCGAGGATGCCGGCGCAGAAACCGATTCCACGGACAACGACACCGCTGCCCCGACGAAGAAGGGTCGGCGTCGTAACAAGAAGCACAAAGGCAAGACTATACTTGCTGTCGAGGGGTCCGACGACACCGGCGCCGCCAAGAAGGCCAAGGCAAGCAACCCCGACAAGGAAGTTGCCGGATGTGCCGCTTGCTGGGCCTTGGCAGCGGCCGACAAGCCGGGAAACTCTGACAAGCAGTATTGCAAGATCCACCGCACCAAAGGCCACGACCTCCAGAACTTCTGACAAGTTGAGTTGCTCGCTTAGAAGCAGAAAGTTGAATATCAGAGGCGGGACAAGGAGAAAGGCCAAGACGGTGCCGAAGGATCCGGCAAGAAGCGTAGCGGCCATGGAGGCCGCCACGGCAAGGATAACCAGCAAGAGAGGCCCGCTCGGGGCCGCGATAAGAAGTAGGAAGATGATGATCATGACGACGATGACCAGTCCGGCGACCATGATTTTCAGAAAGCTACAGAGACCATGTGCATCGATGGTGGCGCCTTGCTGCACACCTCTCACCGCCAGCTCAAGCAGTGGGCGCGTGAGATCACAGCGGTGGAGCCGTCGCTCGATGCACGGAAGCCACTGAAGTGGTCCAGCATGCCTATCATCTTTGACACTGAGTGAGGGAGTCGTGGATTAGGGGGTCCTCGGACAGCCGGACTGTTGGACTATGAATATACAAGATTGAAGACTTCATCCCGTGTCCGGGTGGGACTCTCCTTTGGGTGGAAGGCAAGCTTGGCAATTCGGATATGTAGATTTCCTTCTCTGTAACCGACTCTGTGTAACCCTAGCCCCCTTCAATGTCTATATAAACTAGAGGGTTTAGTCCGTAGGATGACACCAATCATAATCATAGGTTAGCTTCTAGGGTTTAGCCTCAACGATCTCGTGGTAGATCAACTCTTGTAATACTCATATCATCAAGATCAATCAAGCAGGAAGTAGGGTATTACCTCCATAGAGTGGGCCCGAACCCGGGTAAACATTGTGTCCCCCGCCTCCTATTACCATTAGCCTTAGACGCACAGTTTGGGACCCCCTACCCGAGATCCTGTGGTTTTGACACCGACATTGGTGCTTTCATTGAGAGTTCCACTGTGTCGTCACGGTAAGGCTTGATACCTCCTTCAATCATCTACAACGAGGCAATCCAGGGTGAGGTTTTCCTCCCCGGACAGATCTTCGTATTCAGCGGCTTCGCACTACGAGCCAACTTGCTTGGCCATCTGGAGCAGATCGATAGCTACGCCTCTGGCCATCAGGTCAGGTTTGGAAGCCTGAACTACATCGCCGACATCCGCGGGGACTTGATCCTCGATGGATTCGAGCCCATGACAGGTGCGCCGAACAGTCACGATGAGCATGACTTAGATCTGCCATCGGACGGTGTTCGGGAGATCACACCTGCAGCTGCTCCGGCTCTTAAGCCGGAACAGATCGTGCCATCTGAGGACGGGTGGATGGACCCCGCCACGGAGGCCACATACTCAGCAGCGATAGAGCCGAACGCAGACTTCGCCTCCAATGAGGTCTGCTCGTCGGACCCCCAGACTCGCCTCCGACCGCAGGCTCTAAACCGCGTATATCCGTGCCCATCAAGCCTGATTGGGCACCAATCATGGGGTTTATCTCCGCGGATATCTTTCAGCACTCGCCCTTTGGCGACGTGCTAAAACTCGTTAAAATCACTTTCCCTTTCAGAAGACTCTTGGCCGAACTATGTCCAGCTTGAGTGGGAAGCTGTCGACGAGGAAAGTCATTGCCCACCCACCACCCACTTAATAGCCGTTGTCGATGACTCAACCGACATGCTTGATCTCGACTCCGAAGACATCGACGGTATGAATGATGATGCCGGAGAAGAACAGGAACCACCGCCCACAAGGCGCTGGACAGCCACCTCATCATATGATATATACATGGTGGACACACCCAAAGAAAACAACGGCGAGGAACGGAAGGATGCAACGGAGGATAATCCTCTTGAGAAGCAACCAAAGTGTCGGCGTCACTGGCGCCATTCTAAATCTCGCCACGGCAAAAACAGCGATAACGGCATAAGAAAGAATAATACCCTGGACGACTCCAAAGGTAACGGCGACCCCAGGGACCCAGCGATGGAGCAGGATGAGCCAGGGGACAGCGAACATAGTCCGGGGCCGCTGTCTGATCACAGCGATGCTGAAAATAAAACTTATAAACCTGTCTCCGGAGAGGAGAACAGTCCGGACGACGATGCACTCATCATCCCAGAAAAGCACTTGGAACAAGAAAACCTCCACAAAAGGCTTATTGCCACCGCGAGGATCTTGAAGAAGCAGAAGCAAAGGCTTAAAGCCGCGCAAGATTCGCTCAACCGCATATGGAACAAAGTGCTCGACACTGATGAAAAATACGGTGGCAATCGCCACACAAAGAGCTACCCAAAGCGCAAGCTGCTGCCCGAATTCGACGACGAGGCTATAGGGCCCATCCCGCCGTAAAACAATACAGCTCTTCTGCCAGACCGACCACCCCGTGATCGAGACAGAGCGGCTCATGACGCCACACACAAGTCAGCACACGATCTATGTGAGCACCTGGACAAAAGAGCCAGTATGGCCAGGTCCATGTATGGATCTACGAAGCATGCTCCTACGCAAGATCACGACCACCAAAATGACTATACTTATCGAATACCAGCTCGGAATCAACACCGAACACTACATCCATCGGAAGCATGTCACAACACATCCAAATACAGGGGTCTCGCGCACCCCCTGTGCTTCACCGATGAGGTGTTGGATCATGAATTTCTAGAGGGATTTAAACCCATAAACATAGAGGCATACGACGGAACAATAGACCCTGCAGTCTGGATCGAGGAGTTCATTCTTCACATCCATATGGCTCGCGGAGAAGATCTCCACGCCATCAAATACCTGCCCCTCAAGTTGAAAGGACCAGCTCGGCACAAGTTGAAAAGCCTCCCCGAAAACTCCATTGGAAGTTGGGGGGAACTCGAGGACGCTTTTAGTGCTAATTTTCAAGGTACATATGTCCGACCTCCGGATGCAGACGATTTAAGTCACATAATCCAACAACCCGGAGAGTCAGCCCGTAAGCTTTGGAAGAGATTTCTCACCAAGAAGAACCAAATCGTCGACTGCCCGGACGCCGATGCCTTAGCGGATTTCAAACACAGTGTCCGAGACGAATGGCTCACCAGACATCTCGGCTAGGAAAAGCCAAGGACAATGGCAGCCCTAACAAGCCTTATGACCCACTTTTGCGCGGGTGAGGACAGTTGGTTGGCCCACAGCGGCACAAGCAACCCATGCACATCCGAAATCAAGGATGGTAATGGGAAGTCGTGACGCAATAAAAACAGGCGTCGAAATAATGAAGACAGCCGAGACAACATGGGTAAACGCCAGATTCAGGGGTTCTCGACCCGGTCAACGAAAAAAGACATTTAAAGGCAGCAGAGATGGACCGTCCTGCCTAAACAAAATTCTAGACAGATCATGTCAGATTCATGGCACCCCTGAGAAACCTGTGAATCACACCAACAGAGAATGCTGGGTCTTCAAGCAGGCCGGCAAGCTAAACGCCGAACAGAAGGGGAGGGAGCCGCCAAGTGAAGACGAGTATGAACCTCGCCAGCCAAATACTGGGAGACAGAAAAAAATTCCACCAGAGGTCAAAACAGTGAACATGATTTACGCAACCCACATACCAAAGAGGAAGCGCAAATGCGCACACCGAGACGTATACGTTGTAGAACCCGTTGCCCCCAAATTCAACCCATGGTCGGCCTTCCCGATCACTTTCGATCGCAGGGATCATCCGACTAGTATCCGGCATGGAGGTTCGGCTGCCTTAGTGCTTGACCCAATAATTGACGGATACCATCTCACCCGAGTCCTCATGGACGGCGGTAGTAGTCTCATTCTGATATATCAGGACACTATCCGCAAGATGGGGATAGACCCGTCAAGAATCAGCCAAAGCAATACCGCCTTTAAGGAGTAATACCAAGCATAGAGGCCCATTGTACGGGCTCTCTAACATTAGAGGTTGTATTCAGTTCTCCCGAAAACTTTCGAAGCAAAGAACTAATCTTCAACATCGCTCCATTCCGAAGAGGCTATCACGCACTACTCGGAAGAACGACCTTCGCTCGTTTCAATACAGTACCGCATTATGCTTATCTTAAGCTTAAGATGCCCGGTACACGTGGTGTCATCACAATCAGCGGAAATACAGAGCGTTCCTTGCATGTGTAAGAGTATGTGGTGGCTCTAGCAGCCGAACCACTGAACGGCCTCTCCAACCCGAATAAATGATCGATCGTCAAGACCACGGACACGGCTAGACGTGTCCGGTGCACCACTAGTTGTAGCAGCCTAGATAAACCTGAGCTTGGTCGACGGATATGTCCCCATATATGGTGCTAGGGGCTACCCGCATGAAAAAGGGTCCATAGTTCGGCTCGACCCTATTAATACACAATAGATTGAATTCTAACAACCAACTTTTCGCACGATCGCACTAGATTCTTTCACCTGGGTTTTTCTTTTTTTACAGATGATCATCGTGCTACACCCTTCCAGGATATGGCACAATGGAGATAAAGGCGTGGATGTGCAGCAGGGCCCAGTTCAAAGGTTTTCTTTTTAGATTAAGACCTTGTGTAAACCGTTTTTATTGTCTCTTGTTGCCTCACACCCTCCGGGCACTTAAAACAACCGAGAGGGACACTGGCGTTATTTGCAAGCTCTTTCTTCACGCAAGATTAATGCACGTACCTAGAAATTCAGGGCTCATTATCGAGGGCGGTACTCTGCCCACTATATGTTGTAAAGTCCAAATACCTTTGGGAGTGTTCGGCGTGGCGAGTTTGGCCTTATATGCATCAGCTCCGAATCATAGCTTTGGTCAATAGTTGGGTTTGCCCGTCTCCCGTGTTTTGCTACCTTACGTTCTGCTCTATCGGCTAAGGTGGCACCGGGAGAACTACTGCGATTGTGCCCTAGTTCATCTGGATAAGCACCTCAGTAGAGAAAGCCGAAAACTGACTGTAATGATAAAGCGAGAGACTGGTCAACCACTTGATGACTCAGCGGAATCTTCGCGATTCCTCCGCATTAACGAAGGACTAGTTTCCCGGTCACGTACGTACGCGCACTGTAGTCGGATGAACGCGGATGTACCAGGGGCTATATAGTAGCCCCACCGTCAAACTCCTATGGCTAAGTGAAAGTGTTAAAGCTATATAGTCCAATTGCCTTGTTCGTCGCGCTATCACCTCCTTAACGGAACAAGGCATTGGATCAAGTGTGATTACGCGCTTTACCGAACACCCCCGCATTATATGCGTGGAGGCTGAAGCCGACGACTGCAAACTTTCAGGTTATATACATACATACATAAAAGGCCGCACAGGAGGCACTACAATACTTTACGAGCAAAAGTATAAATATAGCCTTTATTATCAAAAAGCATTGCTTTCACAATCAAGATACATGTCACTGGAACATGGTACTCTTTGAGCACTGAGCCTCTATTAAACGGGCACCTTCTAGGACTTCTTCAAAATAGTGCTCGGGCGAGTCCGGACCCCCGGGCGGACCAGTGGTTGCAACATCGGTGGCCTCCATCTCCGCCCAATATGTCTTAACACGGGCAAGAGCCATCCCCGCACCCTCTATGCATGCCGACCTCTTGACATCATTGATATGCGGCACAACACGAAGAAATTGTTGCACCAAACCAAAATAACTATCCGGGCTCGGTTCCTTCGGACACAGATGGTCCACGACAGCCTTCATGGCAAGCCCGGACAATCTATGGAGCTCGTCCCACTCGGCCATTCGCTCATTCAATAGCAGCGGATGCTTTGGAGCACTAAACTATGACCAGAACAATCTTTCCACCTCATGATCTTTCAGATCCTTGAAATACTCCGTCGCATCAGCAGCACTCTTTTTTAAGTCCAAGTATTCATCTGCAGAACTCCTCAATTGACCGAGAGGAGCATATTTCGGATCGCCGAACTTCGTTCGCAATAAAAAGGGCGTCCCAGCCGTATGACACCAGCTTGCCGAAGCTCCTCCTGTGCTGCTCTGATTTCAGAGTGAGTCTCCTTTGTTGCTTGCAAGGCCTTCTCTAGGTTAGCCATTTTCGTTTGGTTTTCCCTTTCAAGAAGCTCATATCGGCTGGCGGCATTTTTTACCTCAATAGCCATGTTGGCTATTTTATCATCACTTTGACGATGCGCGGCTTGTTCGGCTTTTAATTCTTCGGCTGCCTTCAGGGCGGCCGCATCACTTCTCCCGGCTTTCTCTTTGGCTCGGGCAAGTTCTACCTGAAGGGTCTCCACGGCGGCAGCTCCATCTGCAGTCAAAGCATACTATAAATACTAGCATCATGCTCTTCTTAATATTTGCTGACGACCCGAATATACATACCCTGTGCCTCGGCAAGCCTCTTGTTAACAAGCGTGACGTCCGCATCCGCCACGTCAAGTTGCCGCCTCAATTCGGCAAATTCAGCAGCTCGATCAGTCGTCGGATCTGCAGCCGCCTGCACACAAAAGCAGCGCTATCATTACCTGATACTATGATCCTTTGCTCGCCGCGTCTGGATGGCAACCAGAGTCTCAGGGGCTACTATCTATACAAAGCACATGTTGCGTGTGCGGTACAGTCAAATATATATATATATATATATATATATTACTTTGCGTACCTCAAAGCCTCTTAGCAGGCTCGTAAAAGCTTCATTCAACCCTCTTTTTGCGCATGAAATCCTCTCAACCACCATACCCAATCAGGTACGATGTGCCTCTGAGATAGCCGCTTGCTCCAGAAGACCTATCAATGTGTCCGGTTGTACACCGGGCAATCCCGGGGTTTTTCTGTTGGTCTCCTTAGGAGCCGAGAACTCCGGACTTCGGGCGGCCAAAGAGTTACCTTCTGGCCTTTGCGGATCAGGGGAGATCCTCCATGACGACACCTTAGGGTCGTCCGTCTCATGAGGCGAGGAAGTAGGAGGATGCGTTTCGCTCTCCATCATCTCCAGAAGAAGATCCCCCGAGGACGAACATTGTTGAGAAGGGCTATGAGCCAGACTTCCAAACATATGTCTCAGATGTTATTCTCAAGAAAAGAGCAGGGAATATTTATTAATGTGCCTTTGTTCACTTACAGCTCAGTTGACGGCTGCCCCCCTTGTGGGTGTTGTGCGGTAAGGATGCCCTCCGGGGCAGGGCTCCCTGGTGATGTTTTTTCCCTCGTTTGGAAACCTCCGTTTCCAAGTCTTCAGGGGCGGTCCTTTTCTTCCCGTAGGGAGAGAGGATTCTAGATTCACCTCCCCGATCATCCTCCAACGCGGAGGCACTAATTCCCCCGGGTCGGATGTGTAGCATATGAAGCCTGCTTTTGGCTTATCTATTACACCCCTCGTCTTCTCCTGATGGCACTTGATAAGGTGCGCGAGCCAGCATCTTGGTTAGTACAGGATCCGGCGAGCCTTCGGGAAGAGGGGTCGAACACCTGATCCTCTCCGCCTTTCTTATCTAGTCCTGGCCGAGGGTAATTTTTTAGAATAATGTTGTGACAAATATAATGACAGCATGTTCAGTCGCAGAGTTACTTACTTGGGTATCTGGACGGTTGTAGTTGAGACCCGCATCCTTGGTGATGTCCGGACACTTTATTCGTGATCCGAAGAATAATCGATACATCCCTTTGAGCATCACGCCAAAGAAGTGTTGAATGATTCGCGGTCCTTCCGGGTTGAACTCCCACATATGGAGAGATCGACGTTGGAATGGCAGGACCCGATGAACTAACATTACTTGAATTACTTTGATGAGACTGATATCCCTCTTGAGGAGATATCGGATGTGGCTTTGCAATGTCAACACGTCATTAACTGGCCCCCAGTCCAGCCCTTTATTGACCCATGATGCCAGTTGGGGTGGAGGGGCAGAGCGGAAAGCTGGGGCGGCTGCCCACTTTGTACCTCGGGGTGCTGTGATGTAAAACCACTCCCGTGGCCAATGGTCAAATGCCTCCGGGAAGCAACCCTTTGGCCATGGGGCGTCGGCACCTTTGCTTATTATAGCGTCTCCGCACTTCGCATGTCGCTCGTCGATCATCTTCGGCTTCATATTAAAGGTCTTGAGCCATAAGCCGAAGTGTGGGGTAATGCAGAGGAAGGCCTCACACACGACGATAAACGACGAGATGTGAAGAAAGGAATCTGGAGCTAGATCATGAAAATCTAGCCCGTAATAGAACATGAGCCCTCTAACAAAGGGATCAAGACTAAATCCTACCCCTCGGAGGAAGTTGGAAATGAATACAACACTCATGTTGGGTTTGGGAGTAGGGATAACCTGCCCTTGAGCAGGTAGCCTGTGAAGGATTTCGGCGGTAGATACCTAGCCTCCCTAAGCTTTTTGATGTCCTCCTCTGTGACGGAAGAGGCCATCCATCGGCCTTGAAGGCTGGATCCGGACATGGTTGAAGGTTTGGAGCGCTTCGACTGAACCTTGGGTGTTGGAACTCGAGGTAGGGGAAGGGAAGGATCAGGCGTGGAAAGAAAGGGACAAATCTTGACCTCTTTATAAAGAGGGTAATTATCAAGCGTCCTCCGCGTGGCCATTTGGAACATGCCTAAAATTGAGGAGTCATACTAACGGCACGGTTGGGTTACCCACGCCCGTATTGATGAGAATCCCATGATAAGGGGAACACGATCTCTGCTTCGACAAGACGTGCCAATAAAACCGCCTCGCAAGATGTGCAGCAGCAGCTTGAGAAAAATGGTTCGAATAATGACCGGGCTCTGGCGTGATGTCACACTATGAAACGTTGTCAGCATATTAGACTTTTGGACTATTGTGCTCTCTACGGTGGTATGTGGAATTTATTTTGTAGAGCCGGACACGATCCTGGTGTTCAAAATCTTCTTTAAAGTATTCGAAGAAGGAACCTGCCTTGCAATGCCGAAGACAACCTGCGCACCGGACTCACCATCATTGAAGCCTGGTTCAGGGCTACTAAGGGAGTCCTGGATTAGGGGGTCCTCGGACAGCCGGACTATGTACTTATGCCGGACAGTTGGACTATGAAGATACAAGATTGAAGACTTCGTCCTGTGTCCGAGTGGGACTCTCCTTTGCGTGCAAGGCAAGCTTGGCAATTCGGATATGTAGATTTCGTTCTCTATAACTGACTTTGTGTAACCCTAGCCCCCTCCGGTGTCTATATAAACCGAAGGGTTTAGTCCGTAGGACGACACCAATCATAATCATAGGCTAGCTTCTAGGGTTTAGCCTCAACGATCTCGTGGTAGATCAACTCTTGAATACTCATATCATCAAGATCAATCAAGTAGGAAGTAGGGTATTACCTCCATAGAGAGGGCCCGAACCTGGGTAAACATTGTGTCCCCCGCCTCCTGTTACCATTAGCCTTAGACGCATAGTTCGGGACCCCCTACCCGAGATCCGCCGGTTTTGACACCGACACCGAGGATCACCCTGATCGCACAACTGTGGTCAGGTGTTTGCCGTTGTTGGTTTCACCAACAATCCGCAACCTCAGAGTGACGAAGATGCTAGTTGATGGCGGGGCCGGTCTGAACTTGATCTCGCCGACCGTGGTCAAAACGCTGCAGATTCCTGATGAAGACCTCGAAGAGACGGTACGTTTCAAGGGGTCAATCCGGGAAGAATCCAGCCGAAGGGTAAGGTCACAATGCCCATGACGTTTGGAGGCGAGATCAACTACAGGACAGAGAGGATTGTCTTCAACGTGGCCGAGATCCCCTTGCCTTACAACAGGATCCTCGGCCACCCGGCACTCACCAAGTTCATCGCGGCGTCACATTACGCCTACAACACGCTGAAGATGTCGGGGCCGATGAACAACATCACCGTCCCCTCCAACAAGAAGGACGCGCTGATCTGCGCCGACCAACTCTACCAGGAAGTAGTTGCAGCAGCTACCGCTAAGGCACTTGCTCCTGCCGCTGGAGTCCCGGGAGGGAAGAAGACCGGCGGGACCTCTCACACCCACTCCGGCATGCGCACCTCTCCGGAGTGTTGTGCTCCCATATCTGGCAGCAACGAATCAAGTGGTTAGCGCCGCACTGGTGGCGCAGAGGGAAGTCGACGAAGGGGCAGCAGCAACAGCAGAGTTGACGGATGCCAAGCCAGAACTCTCCCCGGCAAGGCCTGATCCCGGCAAGGCTGAGCCCCGGCAGGGTCTGACACCAGTGCAGCAGGTCCCATGCAACTAGGTGAAGTGGTGCAGAAGAAGAAGATGATGATGCACCTGGTTTACTTCGTCAGCTCCCTCTTGTAGGGGGCTAGGTCAAGGTACTCCGGTGTCCAGAAATTGCTCTTCAGCCTCCTTATGGCCTCGAGGAAGCTGCGTCATTACTTCCAAGCGCACGAGATCACCATCGTCACCCGCCTCCCGTTGCAACGGATACTGCATAACCCAGATGCAATAGGGAGGATTGTGCAATGGGCCTTGGAGCTGTCAAGTTTTAGTTTGAAGTTCGAAAGCACCTTGACGATTCAGAGCAGAGTCTTGGCGGAGTTCATTGCCGAATCAACCTCGACACCCGACGAAGAGGTGCAGGAGACCGCTCTCCCCGGCAAGGAAACAAGTCGCAATTGGATTATGTACTTTGATGGGGCTTTTTCGCTACAAGGCGCCGGTGCTGGTGTGCTGCTCGTCGCACCCACCGGAGAGCACCTCAAGTACGTGATCCAGATGCACTTCCCTAGGGAGATGTCCACAAACAACACTGCTGAATAAGAGGGATTGCTTGCCGGTCTCAGGATCGTGGCAGACCTCGGGGTCAAGAAGCTTATCGTCAGGGGTGATTCACAGCTTGTCGTCAGGCAGATCAACAAGGATTACCAAAGCCCGTTGATGGAAGCATACGTCGATGAAGTGAGGAAAATGGAGGAGCGCTTTGACGGTATACAGGCAGAGCATGTCCCCCGAGTGAAGAATGACATCACCGACTACCTGTCAAAGCGCACTACCCTCAAGCTACCTGTGGAACCAGGTACTTTTGTGCTTCGGTTAACTCAACCACCCGTTGAGCCATTAACAGAGCAGAACAAGTGAAGGAAGTCCGTCCCCGACAAGTACTTTCCCACCGAGCTCCTTGGAGCCGCCGACGAAGATGTTGTCGTGGACGCCGAGCCTGCCGTGGGACAACTGACTCTGGCGGGGCACCAAGCCCTTACCATGGAGGCAACCGTTCCCACGGCAGAGGAAATGCCTTGGTTCCTTGCCATCGAGCCACAGGCTCCAGCATGGGTGCAACATACCGTTCGATTCCTCCAAATAGGGGAGCTTCCTGAGGAGCAGGAAGAAGCACAGAAAGTAGCTCGTCGGTCTGCCTTGTATCAGTTCGTTACAACGTTCTATACAGAAAAAGACCAAATGGAGTGAAATTGAAGTGCATCCCCCTGGAGGAAGGACCGGAGCTGTTGGCGGAGATACATGGAGGCATATGTGGCTTCCACATAGGTTCAAGGGCCCTTGCCGGCAAGGCTTTCCGGCAAGGTTTCTTCTAGCCCACTGCCCTCTAGGATGCGACGACACTGGTAACCAAGTGTGAAGCGTGCCATTTCCATTCGAAGAAGCTTCATCAGCTAGCTCAAGCCTTGCAGACAATCCCTCTCTCCTGTCCATTCTCAGTCTGGGGGCTCGACATACTGGGCCCTTTTCCCCATGCCGTTGGGGGCTTTGGGTACTTGTATGTTGCAATCGACAAGTTCACAAAGTGGCCGGAGGTGGAAGCAGTCAGGAAGGTGACCGCATAGTCAGCCGTCAAATTCTTTAAGGGGCTAGTTTGCCGCTTTGGTGTGCCGAACAGAGTCATCACCGAGAATGGTATGCAGTTCACAAGCCACACCTTCATGCAATATATTGATGACCTCGGCAACAAGGTCTATTTTGCTTCCGTGGCACACCCACGGAGCAACGGCCAAGCAGAGAGGGCAAATGCTGAAGTGCTTCGTGGCCTGAGAACGAAGACTTTTGACAGGCTGCACAAGAGCGGAAGGTGCTGGATTGATGAGTTTCCGGCGGTTCTTTGGTCGATCAGAATGACGCCGAATCACGCCACCGGCCAGACACCCTTTGCCCTGGTATATGGGGTAGAAGCAGTTCTCCCCATGGAACTCATATACGGGTCACCTCGAGTGCTCGCTTATGATGAGCTTGAGAAAGAGCGATTGCGGCAAGATGACGCGACGCTCCTTGAGGAAGATCGTCTTCGGGCGGCTATGAGAGCAGCACGCCACCAGCAAGCCTTGCGCCGCTACCGTAGCTGCAAGGTTCATGCCCGAAGCTTTGAGGAAGGCGACCTTGTTCTTCGACGCGTTCAGTCGGCCAAGAATTCCAACAAGTTGACGCCGAAGTGGGAAGGCCCTTATCGGGTTACACGAGTCACCAGGCCTGGCGCAGTCCGCCTGGACACCAAAGATGCCATTCCAGTGAGCAACTCCTGGAACATCGAGCATCTTTGCAAGTTTTACCCATAAGGCGCGGCTGCCGGGCCCCCGGCAATCCACCTTTTGTACAAGCCTTGCCGACAAGGCATGTAACCCTCCGTACAAAGCCAAGCGCAGACCCTGAGCATAAATAAACGAAGTGCTGGCGCCCTAAGTTATAGCATGCACGCTAGAATGAGTCTCTCCCTCGGTTAGGGTTGATAGTGCTTAGCGGCGACTAACCCCTAGCATAGAGGTCGAGTTTGCGTCTCTTTGTTCCTGTCCATCCTGTTTGGTTCGCAGGGTACCTAAATATTTCCGCCAAGCTATGTGGAAGGAAGGGAACAAGCTGGCGCTCCGGCCCTGGCAAGCCAAGCTCGCCAGGGGGCTGAAGACACAAAGGTCCACCCACATCAAGCTAGGGTTGCCGGGGGCTGTAGATTCAGATAAGTTTTCTTATCCCCTGGTAGGCATTTCCGTATAAAATTGGGACGTATGAAGTCTCGTTTTATTCCAAGGCTGCCGTGCTCCGTCCATTCTTGGCATCCGAGAACCTCTTCTTGGTTTGGAATTGGGTTGTAGCCGCGGCGGTAAGGAAGCAAGCGTAGGGACCACCCCTACTTTGCCCCTGCCTCCGCCAAAGGCGTGAGTGTGGTTGAATGGAGTAGGGCATCGGCAAGGCCTGCTACCGAGCAACGATGTTTATGTTAAAAATAACAAGGATTCATCCTATGGTGTGGGCTTTGATCACACACACAAGACCCGACAAGCACCCTTTTTCATTAATATGTTCCACACAGGTACAGTTCGTATGGAATGTAAACGTGAGCAGGGGGATTACAAGTTTTAAATCTAACTAAGGCCCGTAGGCTTACAAGCTAAAAAAAGATAAGGTGCCCGTAATCCCTTTCTTGTCCCTCTCCTCAGGAAACGGAACAAGAAGGCAAGAGGGCAGGAGGAGCGCCTAGGTGAGGTACGAGCAGCAGAAGGGGCCAAGAGAACATGTCGGTGGCTACCTAGGGGAGGGCTGGTGATGATGGTGCCGGGAAGAAGGCTCGAAGATGAGGCAGTGGTCCGTCAATACGCTACGAAGGCGTCGGTGCCATCGTACTCCGACTTGACGGCCCGCCACCCGCCTTCTTCGCCTTCTCCGGCTTTCCCACGCCAGCCGCCCAAGGAGACGACCCCGAGAAGTTCAAGGAGCCGGCTCCACTGGGAGAAAGGACCCCGGTGCAGATGCTGCTGCTGCGAGCACCGCCTCGGGGCGGCGGTTCCGACACCTAGTTGGACCTGTCATCCTCTTGCCTGCTACCCTCGTCGTCATTGCCGCTGTCCTCCTCATCACTCTCGCTTGAGGACGAGTTTTCGTCATCCGAGGAGCTCTCCACGCAGCACTTCAGGCGAGTTCCGAAATCGCCGAAGACCTTGACGGAGAGGAGGCCATTCTCCATTAACTTGAAGTAAAGAATGAGTCCCGCCGTCAGGCTGTGGATGCGAGCAAAGATTTTCCATCCGCAGCAAAGATACATGACGTGAGGGGCTGGGAAATCAACGTCGGCCCATGTGCCGCAGCCCCTCATGTGCAGCCTCAGCGCCTGCGGTGGGTCGAGCTCCATCTCCCGAGTGAATGGAGTGGGGAGACGAAGACGACGACGCACCGGCCGGCAGCCTGATGAAGAAATCGTGGGGCTGGTCCCCGACGTGGCCCTCCATTGGGGGAAGGACCGCCGACGGAGGCGAGGCCAATGCGCCGCCCCGTCCTCCTCTTCCCCGAGCGCCACGGCGGCCTCGACCTCGCCCCCTCCCCCTTCCCCTCATGGTCGGCTCCGCCGCCATGAGCTCTTGGGGAGTAGCGGCGTGTTGTCGAGCAGAGACCCTCGCCGCCATTGTCGAAGCGTCAGCGCGCCCTCTCGCCATGGCAGAAGGGAGGAAGAAGCAAGGATGGGAAGAGGCGGATGGCGAAGGACTGAGAGGTGCCATCCCTCCCGCTCCCCTCCTTATAAAGGGGCGGGGTCAGGGCTCGGCCTCCCCTCTCAGCCAATCCGACTATCTAAGGTGACAGCGGGCGAGGCCGTCGACCGCCCTCCCTGCCCAATTGAAGGCACGTGGGTATCAACCCACGCACGCACGTCTTCCCGTATTCTGCATGTCTGTCGCCTGCCCTGCATCATGCATGCAGCGTACGTGGCACGAGGGGCGGGCGTAGTGGGACGCGTGGAATGATGGTTCCCTAGAAGAAAACATAAATGAGCAGCGGCCCCGCAGTCTTGAGAAGACATGCAAGCCGCCTCTTTACTATTTGCTGCAGGATGACGCAAGTGCGCTTCGATCACCCCACACGCGACCCCCCCCCCCCACGTCACGCATTAAACGCAGGTCATGGAGAAGTGGAGCGGACAAAATAGTTACTGCGGTAAAAAAAATGCCCCGCCTACCCGCTCACCATTTTGGGCCTAACCCAACAATGCATTGTGCTTATGTGTGGCCCAGGCCCGAGGCTCCTGTTAGTGTACTAAAGTAGGAGCACTCCTTTGTACCCCTTACTTATGCACGGGCAGTCAAAGCCGCGCATGCGGCCATGCTTAGCAGGGCAGAGGGAGGAGTCAAAGCCGCAAGATGGTCAAAGCAACGCCAAGACAGAGACACAAAGAGCAAGAGGGCGAGGTGGAATCCCCTGGCAAGACCCTTGCCGAGGCAGCTCTTGCAGCCATGACAAGAACCATGCCGGGGCGGCTTGCCCAATGCCAGCTAAGCGCGCTATCCTTGAGCCCCAGGTTTTCCAACACCACCAACCACGTTGGGACCAAGGCTCGGGAGGCGCCTCCGTGATGATATGCAGATCTTTGTGAAGATCAAAAACACTCCAAGTAAGATGAGGATTAGAAGACGACAAACCTCGGTGAGATCCTTGCCGAGAAAACCCACAAGACCTCCGGCAAGATCCTTGCCAGCGACGACCACAACGACACGGCAAGACCCTTGCCAGGGCCTCGACAAGGCCCTTGTCGAGGGCATCCGCGGGGCCACAGCCAGGCCCACGCCCGCCAAGTTTCCACCACCGCCCCCATGCAGCTGCCAGCCCACCAGCAAGGCAGGCACCTATGTGTCGACGTGAGGCTTCCAAGCCAACTCAGCGCATGCCTACGTGGTGGCATGCAAATCTTCATGAAGGCCCTACCACCGCGCCACCTCAGCAGCCTGCCAGCTTACATGACGATGGCTGCCTCGCTGGCCTAGATGCGTGTCGAAGCAGGGCGAGGCGGCGGTAAAGTGAGGGGGACACCTAAGGGGTGCATTAAGTGCGTCTTGTCCCGTAATGGCTAACCGATAAGCTTAGCTACAGTACACCGATGCCACCTCCTATGTGCTACTCTGGCGATCCCCTTGACTATAAAAGGATGCCCGAGGCATCCAGGAGAGGGATTCGGACGCTTGGACAAGTTACGCTCATCATAGCTACCTCAAGAACTCCAAGAACACTCATATACACACCAAAGCAGGACTAGGGTATTACGCATCCTTGCGGCCCGAACCTGGATAAACGACCCGTGTGTTTGTGCTGACTGTCGGTCCCGCTCTTCTCACGACCCCGCGCCCCACAACCGTAGTAGGGATTCCCGTGATCCCATAGGTATCGTTTCCACCGACATCAGGTGAATGTCATCATGACACCACCAGTGAGGAATAGGAACACTAGATCAAATTCTTCATATGGATTAAAATCTTCTTATGGATCCAAGTCCTCATATGGACCAAATTCTTCATCTGGATCAAATTCCTCACATGGAACAAAATCCTCATATGAACATCATCGTGCTAACACTTCTGTTTTATAGGGAAAGTCTAAAGGCTATGAATATGTGCATTATTCTTCAAACCATTATGTTCATAAGTCCTGGAAGAATTTCTCTGCTTATTATATGCTTATCCTAACCACCCTTCTGTGAAACGAAGTGCACTGGCTTCTATGCCAATTTTTCCTATGGAGCTTGCAGAATGATGAACTCTTTGCCACCCCTCCAGATGTGGGTGGTGAAGAAAAATAACTAATCTCTTATGCAGGGTCAGGTCTCCAGATGAACTTACTCGTCTGAAGAATTTGCTGGACACCTGAATGTGCTTGAAATGACGCAAGCTAATCATGAAGAAATGAATCATTCATTTCTAACGTCCTCATACTGCTATATTTCTTACTGTTGATGAAATTGATATCCTATTCTTCACTAATGAAGTATATGGGTTCGTAAGTTGCACTAATTCATCTGCAGGATGAACAACCCAAAGCTACTATGTGGGTCCTCGACAATGGATGTACAAATCATATGACTGGTGACAGGAACTTGTTGATGGACATTGATTTGTCACCATCTCATCTGAAGAATATCACCTACGCTGACAAAGGCAAAAGCAAGGTATTGGGCCTAGGTAAGGTTGCAATCTCAAAGGATAAACACATGGACAAAGTCATGCTTGTCGAGTCCTTAGGATTCAATCTTATGTTTGTCTCAATGCGTTGTGATCTTGATATGGTTGTTGTCTTTGGCAAATTTCATTGCCTTGTGCTAATGGAATCTGACAACTCTAAAGTCTTCAAAGGCTTTAGGAAAGGAGACTTGTATATTGTTGATTTCTCTGCAGGACCACAGCCTGCCACATGTCTACTTGCAAAAGCTTCAGAACGCTAGTTATGGCATCGACGACTTGGTCATGCTGGGATGAGGAACTTGCATACACTCACGAAGAAGAAGCATGTCATTGGCATCGAGGGTGTCAAATTCCTCAAAGATCCTCTTTGTGGGGCTTGTGAGGCTGTAAAGATCACCAGAGCTAAGCATCCCACGAAGACTATCATGACCACTTCTCGACTATTTGAATTACTTCATATGGATCTCTTTGGCCCTACTCACTATGCCATGTTCTCTAGTTCTGCATCATTATATGGCTTTGTCATAGTTGATGACTATTCTCGTTACACATGGGTGCATATCATCACTTAAAAAAATGAAGTGCAGGAAGTCTTCAGACGATTTTCCTCAAGGGCTTCCACTAACTTCGGTGTGAAGATCAAGCATATCAGGAGTGATAATGGAACCAAGTTAAAGAACACTGGCCTCAATGGATATCTTGACATGCTTTGTATTATTCACGAATTATCTGCTCCTTATACTCCTCAGCAGAATGGCGTCATGGAGTGCAAGAACAGGATCCTTGTTGAGACGGCTCAAACCATGCTTGATGAATACAAGACACCTCAGCGCTTCTGGCCTGAAGCAATTGATACTGTGTGCCACATCATCAACAGGGTATATCTTCACAAATTCTTCAAAAAGACCTCATATGAACTCCTCACTGACAAGAAACCCAATGTAAGTTATTTCGAAGTCTTCGGTGCTAAATGCTGGATTAGAGATCCTCACCATCACTCTAAATTTGCACTGAAAGCACATGAGGGTTTTATGCTTAGTTATGGAAAGGACTCGCACACCTACAGAGTCTTCAACATCAATCATCACAAGGTTGTTGAAACTATAGATGTGCGGTTCGATGAAACTAATGGCTCACAAAGAGAGCACCTACCTCCCGTGCTAGATGAAATGACACCTAAGGAATCCATCAAGTTCAAAGCTACTGAGGATGTCATCCCTACCGAAGAATCTGCTGAAGAAGTCATTCCTGATCGTGAAGAAAATCACGCTGGTGCTATTGAAGAAACTGGTCCTGAAGAAACTGTTGGGCCTAAGCAAAGTCGTCAACCACACATCCTCGCGTTGCAAACGAAGTGTAGATCGAGAAGATCATCGATGACATCAACACACTAGGTCCCCTCACGCGTTCAAAAGCTTCACATTTATCTAACTTTTGTGGGCATTTTGCATTTGTCTCTATCACAGAGCCCACTAAAGTTGATGAAGCACTCATGGAATCTGAGTGGATTCTAGCCATGCAAGATGAATTGCATCAATTCGAGCTCAACAATGTGTGGGAGCTTGTCAAGCGACTAGACCCACGCAAGCACAACATCATCAGTACCAAATGGATCTACCTCAGCAAACAAGACGAAAATGGCCTTGTGGTGAGGAATAAGGCTTGTCTTGTAGCTCAAGGCTACACACAGGTTGAAGGAATTGATTTCGATGAAACTTTTGCACCTGTTGCTAGACTTGAGGCAATTCGCATATTGCTTTCTTACGCTAACCATCATAATATCATCTTAGATCAAATGGATGTGAAAAGTGCATTCTTTAGTGGTAAGCTTGAGGAAGAAGTATATGTTGCTCAACCACCAGGTTTTGAGGATCCAAAATTTCCAGATCACGTCTACAGACTCAACAAGGCCCTCTATGGCCTCAAGCAAGCACCTCGGTTGTGGTATGATACACTGAAGGAATTCCTCGTGAAGAAAGGCTTCAAACCCGGTTCACTTGACCCAACTATTTTCACCAAAGCATATGATGATGAATTATTCGTGTGCCAAATATATGTTGATGATATTATCTTTGGCTGTACTAACCAAAGTTACAGTGATGAATTTGCCTATATGATGAGTGAAGGATATCAAATGTCTATGATGGGAGAATTGAAATTCTTCTTAGGTCTTGAGATTCATCAACAATACAATGGCATATTCATATCTCAGGAGAAATACCTCAAGGATGTGTTGAGGAAATTCGGCATGCAAGATTGCAAAGGCGTCAAAATCCCTATGCCCACAAATGGCCGTCTATGCACTGATGAAAATGGTAAAGACTTCGACCAAAAGGTATACCGCTCCATGATTGGCTCTTTATTGTACCTATGTGCATCTAGGCCGTATATTATGCTTAGTGTTTGCATGTGTGCCCGATTTCAAGCTACACCGAAGGAATCACACCATAAGGCTATGAAGCATATTCTTCGATATCTAGCTCACACACCAAAACTTGTATTATGGTATCCCAAGGGCTCTTCCTTTGATCTCATTCGATATTCAGACTCTGACTATGCTGGCAATCGGGTGGACCGCAAGTCAACGTCAGGCACATGTCATTTCCTCGGACGATGCTTGGTATGTTGGTCCCCGAAGAAGCAGAACTGCGTATCACTCTCCACTGTAGAAGCTGAGTACATTGCTGCTGGAACTTGCTGTGCTCAATTACTATGGATGAAGCAAACACTCAAGGACTATGGCATGAATGTGAAGAATGTGCCACTCTACTGCAAAAATGAGAGTGCTATCAAGATTGCTCACAACCCAGTTTAGCACTTGTCGGGGAAGCTAATCCACGAACACCTATGGGACCGGCGGACCGAGCCCCTTTCGGTTCGGCGGGGGGCAGAGATCGCACGAAGAGCGGATCGAGGCGAAGCACACGAGTAGTTTACCCAGCTTCGGAGCTCTCCGGAGAGATAATACTCCTACTGCTGCTTGTCTGATTGTATTGAGTTCTTGCTCGGGAGCGCTGAGTGCTACAGTACACTCGACCTGCTAACGAGACCGAGCGTGAGTGTTTTCTGGCTTCGAACCGAACGAACCCCTCCTCTACATTGCGCATGGGCCTCCTTTTATATGCTCAAGGGGTCACCGACAGGTGGCAACGCAGACAAAGGCAAAAATGGAAAAGGAGTTGTGGTTGGTACAACAACCTGTACAGTGTATCATACCTAACCCTGACGGCAGGGGACAAAGGCATTAAATGCCCGTCTGCGTCGCCCAAATAGTGCAAACAGGGACCGTCAGGGACGCCACCGCTTGCCACGATGGCAATCTTGTCAGCGTCGCTCGCCACCTCGCACCGCTGGCTGCACAGCCTCTTGCCACGCGCGCCTGGAAAGACCCCAAGGCGACACGTTGGTAGATGTGCTGGAGCGTGGGTACAGAGTGGTAGCCTGCCGCGGCAAGCGCCTTGCCGCGGCCGTTGTCTTGCCGCGTCCAGAAGCTTGTTGCTCGCCGGGCCTTGCCGGGACGTGCGACGCGTCGCGGCAAGTTCCTTGAAATGCCTTGGTTGGCCTTCCCGGCAAGCTCCTCTTGCCGGGGCCTTGTCTCCTTGGCTTAAATACTTTGTTCTTGAATGGCTCCGAAGGAACCACGGAGGGCCTTGGCGGTCACCCGGCAAGCCTTGCCGCGGGGCGCTGCAACTGCCCGTGCACAAGTTCGGGATACTAGGGTACCCCTACTATAGTACACCGACAACACTCGAAGACAAAGCACATCCAGATTCGTCATCATTTTCTTCGTGACCATGTGTTGAAGGGCGACATATCCATCGACCACGCAAATACTGAAGACCAGTTGGCCGATATCTTCACAAAGCCCTTGGATGAGAAGAGATTTAGCAAGTTGCGGTGTGAGCTAAATATCCTAGAATCTTCGAATGTTCTTTGAAAAGGACACACATCCTAACACCTATGTTGACTTGATGACTTAGATGTGCAACACATGAAGTAACATTTTTCTTCAATCAATGAAGACTAACCCTCTAAATGTGAGAAATTAATTCTCAGAACCCTACGAGAGTTGTACGCAGTGTCTGAAATCAGCTTTCTTATACGGTGGGTTACGCCACCAACCAAAGTTGAAAATCTTCAATTTAAGTTTTTCTTCATTTTTGAAATTCCTCAGTTTTCAAATTCTTCAACTTTGTATTGTCTTAACTCTTTACATCATTGTTCTTCATTGACTATATATATATATATATATATATATATATATATATATATATGAGTTTATGTCCTCTACAACATTCACTTATTGCTAGTTCTTCAAGTTGATTTTTCCTGCTAAGTGAATGTGATCGGACCCTTATCCCCCTCTATGCTAAACTCAACCCAGTCTGTTCACAAATTATTCATGTGCGTTCTATTTGAAACTCGTTCGAATTCTTCACCGTGTCCTTGTCAGCTGAAGAAATTGCGAACGAAACTTTAAAACATTCTTATCTTAATTTTTCGGCTTTTGCCGCTCAAACCGTTACACATTCCACGGTATACGTATCTATTCACCCACGATCTCACACGATCGCCACCTCTCAATACGTGGGTGACACAGGTAGCACGAATGAGAAGGGCCAGGGGCATGTTTGTCCAATTTCCTCGGACGAGCGGTTTTTCACCTCAGCTATAAATACCCCCTCCCCTCCTCACTTTGATTTTTACTTTGCTTGACCTCACTCCCTTGCTCGAGCTTCTCAAAACCTAGTGCCGCCACTACTTCCATCGTCGTCGATGAGGAAGAGCTTCACTGCCTCGACCTCATCACCATCGTACTCGTGCCGGCCGCGGACATCTTCTCTCCGCCGCCGCCGTAGACGTCTTCCTCCGCCTCGTTAGGGCGTGGAAGATCCGAGCCAACGAACTTTCAAATCTACGCTTCCTATTCGTCGTGTTCTTCATGAAGGGTAATTAAAAGTTACTTTTACTGCATTTATTCTACTGATGATTTTCATCAAATCTACAAAAGGTGTTTATTCTTCAACCTCCACACTCTAAACACCTAGCACAAATCTTCAGTTCTTGATCTGTTTCTCTAAGTGACGTTTTTCTTCATGATTCCTCAATTGTGTGAATCTCACGATCCGCACAACTCTGGAACCTAAGTCAAAGAGCGCTTAGTGAAATTCTTCGAGACACATCGGGTCAATTTCCTCAAACTTGTTCAGTTTTACAAAACTTCTGAGAACACATATGACCTCTCCAAATTCTTTGTACCTATACTCTGTTCACAGGTACACATGTCTACTACTAAATCACTAGGTTCTCATCAACTTAACTCATTTGCAGCATTCCTCGAAGAAAAGCTGCATACTTCCTCAGAGAACTCAATTGTTCAAATTGCTCAGCTGAAGAAAATGGATGATGGTAAAAGGCCTCAGAAAGGAGGAAAGAAGCTTGAAGTAAATACTGCTTTTGAGATCCTTGCTGACATCTATGTAGGGTACTGCACGCCTGATGAGGCAACTCATGGCAAGGAGACTAAAAATGAGTGCAAAGTGCGCATACAGAGGATTGAAAGAAGATGGGCAAGAGAATGGAGGGAGTACAGATATGTCACTCCCAAATACGTGAAGAAATTCTCTCTTCACCCTCCATGCTCAAGACCTCCTCTGTCACCTGGCCAAAGAGCTGATCCAACAAGCCTTAAACGTGGTGAGGATTATGTTGATGAATGGGCCAGGCGGCAAGCTAAATTGGCAAAGCAGGCCGAAGAAGCAGTGAAGAAATTCAATGAGGATTCTGCTACTGCTGCTGCCGAGGCTTCTTCAAGCAAGAAGGCTATGCCCAAGAAGCCTGCCCACAAACCTCCAAGTTCCTCAGCAATGCCCTCACGACCAGGTTCTTCTTCAATGCCCTCACGACCGAGCTCCTCAGTGCCACAGAGGCAAATTCCTCAAGCTGCCCCAGTTCCTGAAGCTGCACAAATTCCTCGGGCTTCAAAACCCTCAGCTCCTCCGACAAAATCCTCGGCACCTGTGTATCTTGCCACTTGTCAAAGGACCACTGGCATATCAATTGCCTCAGGAGCTTCAACAAGTTCTTCTGCTCACCCTTCTTCAACCGGTCCCACACTGCTGAAGACCAAGGCCACTGCTGGACGAGGCACTAGACCAAGTCCTCACAAGAAGCAGGTGGTCTTCCAAATTCCATCTGATGATGAGGCTGATGATGATGAATTAGGCGATATCATCAAGGACTGACAGCAGCGGGCCACTAGAGCCAAAGGGAGTGTTGTGCTCCTTCTACTAGATCCGAAGAAGATCCTGGATTTCATCAATCTCTGGCACAAAGATCCCAATGCTCCAATGCCAGAGCTGGGCCTCACTCCTAGACAAAGTCACATGGTGACGGTGTTCATTGCTGAAGAAAAGTGGAAATATGATCAAGCCAGAGTGGCTAAGAAAGCCCAGTATAAGAAGCAGCGCTTTCTGAAAGACAATGTTCTGAGTCTTTCGCCTGAGCAGCTCATTGGACTTCAATCTGAGATCAAAAAGCTCAGTGATAAATTTGACGCCTACAAGGCGGAATGGCTGGGAGCCAATGTCAGATTCGTCAAAATGGCGAAGAAATTCACTTCAAGTGTTGCTGATCCTGTGCATGTTGAAGTCTTTCTGGCTGAAGCATCTGCTCAAGCCACTGAAGGAAATGCCAGTACCACTGATGAAAATCAGGCTGCTGATGAATCTGCAAGTACCAGGGCTACTGAAGAAATTCCAGTCTCTGAAGAAACTGCCAGGGCAACCACTAGTGTTGCGCCTGAAGAATCTGCCAGGCCAGCTGAAGCCTCTGCTGCTGCACCTGAAGAAATTGCTCAAGACAAGCCAACCGCATCAGTTGTGCCTGAAGAAATTGCCCCAAATACCTCTGCTCCTCCTACACCAATCTCCCTTTTTCCGTTCATCAGATCCATCTGCCACGGAGCTGATGGAAACCGAGGTCGCCGGCGAGGAGGGCGCGCGCGGTGACACCGATGACGCCGTTGCCACCAAAGGAGAAGCCGGCGCTGATGATCCCGTCGGCGAAGAGGCCGCCAAGGCTGCCGCCGCAGAAGCTGGCGAGGGATCCGGCGATCGCACTGACGGCCCCGAGGCTGCAGGAGCGCCAGGCGCTGCGTCGACTGCCGATCCCTCCGCCGCTGCTGCAGAGCCAGGCTCCGAAGAGCCCCAGCCCGACGCCTACTTGAAGGCCGGCGATGGCATCTTCATCAAGCTCCCCTGGGCGTCAAGCTCCAGGGCGCCGGTCGAAGGAGAGATTCTGGATGGAGAGGTGCTCGCCTCCGCTGGACTGACGTTGGTCGACGCGCCAAGAAGCAGCAGCGACGAGCCTGAGGAGGAGCGGCTGCTGCGGAAGCTGCTGTCGCTCTACCGCGCCCGACAAGCCAAGCTGGCATCCCGAGAAGCACTTGTCGCGAAGGCCGGAGTGGACATCGAGAAGCGGGCGCAGGAGCTCCGGGTCTCAGACAGGAAGCTCTCCGGTCTCTAGCGGAGGAGCGGGAGCAACTTCTCGAGGAGCGGAAAGCCTTCCTCCTCAAGAAGGCTGAAGTCGAAGAGAAGCAACGGCTTGTCGCCGAAAATCTATTTGCGCAGGAAGGAGAGTTGGCGCAGCGCAAGGTCAACCTTGACAGCCACGAGGAGGAGCTTGCCACGCGCGAGAAAGCAATTGGCGGGGCTCTCAAGGAGGCAAGGGATGCTGCCGCAGCTGCCGAGGCCACAAAGAAGGAGCTGGAGACGAAGGTGGCGCAGCTGGAAGCCGATCTCAGGGCGAGCGGCGAGGAGCTTGCCGCGCTCAAGCGTGAGCGCGAGAAGGACGCTGCCGCTCATGGTGAGCTGCAGGGTCTTTTCGCTGAGAGGAGTAAGGAGCTCAGCGCCGCCAAGGATTCCAATGCAGATCTCGAGTTGAAGCTGGCTACTTAGACGCTGGACGGCGCCAGGGAGCGGGAGGTGGCCTTGTCAGAGAAGATCAAGGCCGACGAGCCGCTGCTGGCGAGTGCTGCTGCCGCCCAAGTTACTTTTAGGGAGACTGTGGAGCACTGGACCGAGGGTCTGGTGAATGTTGCCACAGCCATCGACGGGTAGCTGGCGCAGCTGGGGATGGAGGATCTCGGGTACTCCTCTGATGAGCACCTCCAACCCAGCGCCAAGCTCAGCTTGTTCTTCAAAGGCGTGGTGACGGCCCTCCAGCGACTCCGGGAGAAGATCCCAAAGCAGCTGGCTGACGAGTCGCGCAAGATCTGCGCGGGGGTTCTTCAGAAGGTGCTGGTGAAGGTGGCCTTCCGCAACCCAGGCCTCAACCTCACCAACGTCCTCAGGTCCCTGCCGCCGGATGCTGATCTGGAAGCGCTCAAGGCCCTTGTCGCACCCATTGTGGACAAGGTGAGCGAGATCAAGAGGGTTGAGGGCGATCGCGTAGACTAGGCCGCCCGTTTTCTCTTTTTCCTTGTCGCTGCTGGTCATGTCACGAGAACAATCTGTTAGAGCTGCGACAAGTTATCTTGTAATATGACTCTATTTTGGGTAGAGATTGCTATGTTATCTCCTTTACTTGATTCCTTCCTTTGTATGTTTTTGCCCCACGCTTTTAGGGAACTTGTTGGTGCAGACACCTTAGCCGCGAGCGCTGAGTGCGGGACGTCAGCAGCCTGCTGGCGGTGCCACTACCGGCAAGAAACCTTGTCGCAACTAGTCGCAGCTCACTTAAATTGTTGAGCGGACTCGAAACAAAGTAAGGGCGCAACTAGCTTCGAGTTGGTTCCTCCGCGCATAGGTTTTCCATACAAAGTGCGGTCGTTCGAGGAAGATAACTTAAAAATTTAAAACTGATTGCTCAAACTTTGGCAACTTACCTTTTCTGTCATTTGCTTGCTTTCCGGTAAGGCGAAACTTCCTTGAACGATGCCTGGTCCACACCATTATCTTCTCCTTTCCCCCCGGCAAACTTGTGGGCGAGGGAACCTTCCTTCCTTTGAGAAAGAGAAAGAAGAGAAAATAAAGATATGGAGCCTTACGACTCGTTATCACTTACCAGGGGTAGGTGCTGCACAAAGTGTCAAATAACGCATGCCAAGAAATAGTGTAAAGCATGAAATTGACAAGATGTGCGGAGCACATGAGCTTTACTTATGCACGGGTTCTGCGCCCGGCTTTGTACAAAGGATTACATGCAACATCGGCAAGACTTGTACAAAAGGTGGTTGCCGGAACGGGTTCCGGCAACCGCGCCCTATGGGTAAAACTTACGAAGATGCTCAATGTTCCAGGAGTTGCTCACCGGAATGCCATCTTCGGTCTCAAGGCGGACAGCGCCAGGCCTAGTGACTCGTTTCACCCGGTAAGGGCCTTCCCACTTCGACGTCAACTTGTTGGAATTCTTGGCGGACTGAACACGCCGAAGAACAAGGTCGCCTTCCTCGAAACTTCTGGCATTAACTTTGCGGCTATGGTAGCGGCGCAAAGCTTGCTGGTATCGAGCAGCTCGTACAGCAGCCTGAAGACGGTCTTCCTCAAGGAGCAGCGCGTCGTCTTGTCGCAACTACTCTTGCTCAAGCTCATCATAAGCGAGCACTCGAGGTGACCCGTATACGAGTTCCGTGGGGAGAACTGCCTCTGCTCCATAGACTAGAGCGAAAGGTGTCTGGCCAGTGGCTCGATTTGGCGTCGTCCTGATCGACCAAAGAACCACCGGCAGCTCCTCGATCCAGTTCTTTCCGCACTTGTGCAGCCTGTCGAAAGTCCTGGTCTTGAGCACGCGCAGCACTTCAGCATTCGCCCTCTCCGCTTGACCGTTGCTTCTCGGATGAGCAACAAAAGCGAAGCAGACCTTGGCACCAAGATCTTGGACGTACTGCATGAAGGTGCGGCTCGTGAATTGCGTGCCGTTGTCGGTGATGATCCTGTTAGGGATCCCAAAGCGGCAAACAATCGACCTGAAGAACTTGACTGCTGACTGTGCTGTCACCTTCCTCACTGCTTCCACTTCCGGCCACTTTGTGAACTTGTCGATTGCAATGTACAAGTACTCAAAGCCCCCGACAGCTCGGGCAAAGGGGCCGAGGATGTCGAGCCCCCAGACCGAAAATGGCCAGGATAAAGGGATCGTCTGGAGAGCTTCAGCTGGCTGGTGTATCTGTTTGGAATGGAACTGGCACGCTTCACACTTGGTTACTTGTGCAGTTGCATCCTGGAGGGTTGTCGGCCAAAAGAAACCTTGCCGGAACGCTTTGACGGCAAGTGCTCTTGCGCCAATGTGGTGACCACATATGCCTCCATGTATTTCTGCCAACAGCTTTTGTCCGTCTTCCCGGTGAATACACTTCAATTTCACGCCGTTGAGTCTTCTTCTGTACAGTGTGTTGTCGACAAACTGGTGCATACTTGACCGCTGGGCTACTCTTTCCGCTTCTTCTTGCTCTTCAGGAAGTTCTCCTGTCTGAAGGAAACGGACAATCTGCTGTGCCCATGCTGGAGCTTGCGGCTCGACAACAAGGACTAAAGGCACATCTGCTGCTACGGGAACATCCGCTTCTACGGCAAGAACCTGCAGCTCAGCCGGAACTTGACGTTCCCTGGCAAGCTTGCCGGAGCAAAACTTGTCGGGAGCGTCTGCTTCAACGGAACAAACCCTAAGGCTTGCCGGAGTAGACTGCTCCTCAGCACCTTTGGTGTTGATCCTGAGGACCTTCTTGGCGGCAGCTTCGGGGAGCTCTGCCGAAAAACAGTCATCAGAAATCAACTTCCTCTTCTTGCCATGTCTAATTGATGGCGTTACAGATGGTTGAGTCAGCTTGAGCACAAAGATCCCTGGTTCCACAGGTAACTTAAGTGCGGCGCACTTTGACAGGCTATCAGCAATGTCATTCTGAGCTCTTGGAACATGTTCCATCTGTAGGCCGTCGAAGTGCTCTTCTAGCTTTCTCACCTCATCAACGTAAGCTTCCATCAACGGACTCTGATAATTCTTGTTCACTTGGCGGACGAAAAGCTGTGAGTCACCCCTGACAATGAGTTTCTTGATCCCAAGGTCTGCTGCGATCCTCAGACCGGCAAGCAAACCTTCATACTCTGCGGTATTGTTTGTTGCTTGCTCCTTGGGAAAGTGCATCTGGACTACATACTTGAGGTGCTCTCCGGTGGGTGCAACAAGTAGCATGCCCGCACCGGCGCCTTGCAGCGAGAAGGCACCATCAAAGTACATTAGCCACTCTTTGCTTGCTTTGTTAACGGGGATGCTCGTCTCTGGAATTTCTTCATCTTGTGTTGGCGTCCATTCTGCTATGAACTCTGCCAATGCTCTGCTTTGGATAGTTGAAGTGCTCTCAAACTTGAGGCCAAAGCTTGACAGTTCCAGTGCCCACTCGACAATCCTGCCTGTTGCTTCTGGATTTTGCAGTATCCTCTTCAGCGGAAAACGAGTGACGACTGTGATCTCATGTGCTTGGAAGTAATGGCGCAGCTTTCTCGAGGCCATGAGAAGGTCGAAAAGCAATTTCTGCACACTAGAGTACCTTGACCTAGCCCCCTGCAGAAGGCAACTGACAAAGTAAACTGGGCGCTGCACCATTCTTTTCTGCATCTTGTCACGCTCCTGCGCAGATCTATCTTTGTCGGGACCAGAGCTTGTCGGTGAAGCCCCTTGCTTGTTCCTGGATGCATCTGCCGTGGTTGCTGGCTCATCATCTGCATCCCTCTCTGCTACTAACGCAGCACTAACCACTTGATTGGTTGCCGCTATATACAGCAGCAACTTCTCTTGTGGCTTAGGTGCGACAAGTGTTGGAGTGGAGGACAGGTATATCTTTAAGTCCCGCAGTGCAGCCTCCGCTTCCGGAGTCCATTTCATTGGACCTGCCTTTTTCAATATTTTGAAAAACGGTAGGGCGCGCTCAGCAGACCTAGAGATAAACCTGCTGAGAGCAGCTACGCAACCGGCAAGCCTTCGTACATCCTTGACGCGCTTTGGTGCTTCAATCTGCTCAATGGCCTTGATCTTGTCGGGATTGGCTTCAATTCCCCGCTGAGACACGAAGAACCCGAGAAGCTTGCCGGAAGGGACTCCAAACACACACTTCTCGGGGTTAAGCTTGAGGTTGATCTTGCGCAGATTTGCAAAGGTTTCATCTAAATCTTGAATCAGAGTTGCCTTGTCCTTGCTCTTGACCACTATGTCATCCATGTAGGCTTCCACATTTCTGTGCATTTGCGGCTCAAAAGCGTCATGGACTACCCTCACAAATGTTGAACCAGCATTCTTTAAACCGAAGGGCATCCGTACGAAACAGTATGTACCACATGGGGTGATGAATGCGGTCTTCTCCTCATCCTCTTCTGCCATGAAGATCTGATGGTATCCTGAGTATGCATCAAGAAATGAAAGCAAGTCACATCCGGCCGTGGAGTCAACAATCTGGTCGATGCGCGGCAAGGGAAATGGGTCTTTGGGACAAGCTTTATTGACATTGGTAAAGTCGATACAAATCCTCCATTTCCCGTTCGCCTTACGCACGACTACAGGATTGGCCAACCACGTAGGATGGAGCACTCCTCTGACAAGGCCTGCTGCTTCCAATTTCTTGATTTCTTCTGCAATGAATTCTTGGCGCTCCACTGCCTGTTTCCTGACTTTCTGCTTGACGCGCCGCGCATGAGGACAGATGGCAAGATGGTGCTCGATTACTTTCCTGGGAACACCGGGGATGTCAGACGGTTGCCACGCAAATACGTCGACATTCGCCCGCAGGAAAGCAACGAGCGCGCTTTCCTATTTAGGGTCGAGAGTGGCACTAATGGTGAAGGTACCACCAGTGCCATCCTCCTTGGCGGACACCCTCTTGGTCTCTGGTGGAGCTGCCATTGTCTTCTTACACTTGCCGGTGGAGTTCGATGGTGCGTCCTCGACGGTAGCGCAGCACTCCGAAGAGGTGCGCTTGCCGGAGTGGGCATCAGAACTCTTGCCAGACTTGGTCTTCTTCTTCGCCCCGGGAGCTTCAACGGCAAGTGATTTGCGATCTGTTGCGGCTGCTGCTTCCTGGTAGATCTTGTCGGCGCAGATAAGAGCATCCTTCTTGTCGCCAGGGACAGAGATGACACTTATCGGGCCTGGCATCTTCAGTATGTTGTATGCATAATGAGAGGCTGCCATGAATTTGGCGAGTGCTGGACGGCCTAGTATCCCATTGTAAGGTAATGGAAAATCAGCAACGTCAAAAGTGACCCTCTCAGTCCTGAAGTTCAACTTGCTGCCATATGTCACCGGCAACGTGATCTTTCCCTTCGGCTTGCTTCTTCCCGGATTGATTCCTTGGAATGTGCCGGTCTCTTCGAGCTCGCCATCAGGGATCTGGAGTTTCTGGAGTACCGCGGAGGAGATCAGGTTCAAGCCGGCCCCGCCGTCAACTAGCATCTTAGTGACCTTGAGGTTGCGGATAGTTGGTGAAACCAACATCGGCAAGCACCCGACTGCAGTTATGCGATCAGGGTGGTCCTCAATATCAAAGATGATAGGCGTGCTAGACCATTTCAGAGGTTTGCGTGACTCGATGGGTGGTTCTGCTGCATTGACTTCCCGCACCCACTGCTTGAGCTGGCGGTGTGAAGTATGCAGAGAAGCACCACCATCAACGCACAGGACCTCTGTGGCTTTCTGGAACTCCTACTCATCGGTCTCGTCATCATCCATATCTTCATCGTCATCGTCATCTTCATCCTTATCGCGGCCGCGGGGAGGTCTATCTCCTTGCCGCTGCTTGGCCTTGCCGCGGTGTCCTCCTCGGCCGGGACGTTTCTTGTCGGCTCCTCCAGCACCTTCCTGGGCTTTCTCTTTGTCGCGTCGCTCGTATTCAGCCTTTTGCTGCTCAACAGGCTTCTCGACCTTCTTGCAGCTTTGGAGGTCATGGCCCTTGGTGCGGTGGATCTTGCAGTACTGCTTGTTGGTGCTGTCCTGCTTGTCGGCGACCGCCACAGCCTGGTGGTTGGTGCCCGTGGCAATCTCCTTGCTGGAGCTACCAGCTTTGGCTTTCTTGCCGGACTGCTCAACAACTAGCACCTCTTTGCCTTTCTTCTTTCTGTTGTTCCGCCGCGGTTTTTCCTTGCCGGGGTGGTCTCCTCACTATCAGATCCTCCTGCTCCTTTATTCTCTCCGGGGAGTTTCCTCCCTTCCTCAGCATGTGCACACTTGCCGGCCAGGGCATATAGCTCACTGACGTCTCTGATCTTGCACATCGCCATCTCCTCCCGCATCCTGCGGTTTCGCACGTTCTAATGGAACGCGCTGATTACCGCGGCAGGGTGGACATTTGGGATGTTGTGCTGCACGCGGCTGAATCTCTGAATGTACTTGTGCAGGGGCTCTCCTTCCTTCTGGGCAAGCAGATGAAGATCGCTCTCTTGGCCATGAGGCTTGTGGCCGCCTGTAAAGGCGCCGACAAACTGATGGCATAGGTCTGCCCAGGAGGATATGGAGTTATCCGGCAAGTGCATGAGCCAGGATCTGACATTGGGTTTGAGCACCAGCGGGAAGTAGTTGGCAAGGATCTTGTCGTCTCGTCCCCTGGAATCCTGCACCGCGATGGTGTAGATGCTGAGGAACTCCGATGGATGCGACTTGCCGTCGTACTTCTCTGGCACGTCTGGCTTGAAATTCTTCGTGCTGGGCCACTGGACTTGCTGCAGCTCATGAGTGAACGCAGGGCAACCTACCGCATATGGCAAGTCGCCTGGTTCCCCTGGCGCATGCATGTCGACAGAGGGCCCAGCGCGCTGGTCTGATTGACGTCGCGCTTCTCTTTGGCGCTCGATGCGAGTACGAGCGTCTTCTTGCTGTCGTTCGTGAAGAACTTGGCACTGATCGCGACGAGCTCGTGGATCCGATGATGCGGTGGAGTCGCTGTCGAGGTGGATCCGGCGAGTCGGCGATCTTGGCCTTTAGGGTGGAGAGTGCATGGTGGCTGCACCTCCACCGGTTTCGTCGCCACCGGCTCGTCCCTGGCAGTCCTGCCGCGGCCGCGATGTACTCGGCTGCCGTGGAGTGTCACCGTTGGCAAAGCCGATGAGACTTTGAATAGTGGCCCTCCATCCGCCGATCTTGTCTTCCGTTGGAGGGTAATCTAGGAGCAGTTGGGCTCGTGCCAAAGCTTCCGCTGGAGTGGTGGGCGGAAGTGGCGAACGGTGCAAGGAGCGGGATATGCTCGGACTTCTAACTATGTAAGAAGGAGCAGTATCCCGTCCAGGCGACCGTGTCTCGCTCGTGTCAGCATGTTGGCGTGCATGCTGGTCTTGAGCACCCCGAGATCCACCAGCTCGATCTTGGCACTGCGAGTACCATGACGCTGTCGGTCCTGCGCCTCCTGAGATGGGCGCGGTACATGTACGGACGCCGAGGTCTGTGCAGCCTTGTCCTTGGACCTGGCAGCACTGTGAGCTCCCTCGTCGATGCCCGTTCTTCCGCCAGCGTCTACCCCACCACTCGTTTGCTCCGGTGGTGGTGGAATCGATGTGGACGGAACAGTTGCCGTCGAAGTCTTCTTCTTCGATGGCATGTCGATGAAGAAGATGAAGATCTAGCTCGTGTGGACGCCGGATCAGGTTCACACAACCTCGATGTCCCCCTACCTGGCGTGCCAAATATGTCGGGGAAGCTGATCCACAAACACCTAAGGGACCGGCGGACCGAGCCCCTTTCGGTTCGGCGGGGGGCGGAGATTGCACGAAGAGCGGATCGAGGCGAAGCACATGAGCAGTTTACCTAGCTTCGGAGCTCTCCGGAGAGATAATACTCCTACTGCTGCTTGTCTGATTGTATTGAGTTCTTGCTCGGGAGCGCTGAGTGCTACAGTACACTCGAGCTGCTAATGAGACCGAGCATGAGTGTTTTCTGGCTTCGAACCGAACGAACCCCTCCTCTACGTTGCGCATGGGCCTCCTTTTATATGCTCAAGGGGTCACTGACAGGTGGCAACGCAGACAAGGGCAAAAATGGAGAAGGAGTTGTGGTTGGTACAACAACCTGTACAGTGTATCATACCTAACCCTGACGGCAGGGGACAAAGGCATTAAATGCCCGTCTGCGTCGCCCAAATAGTGCAAACAGGACCGTCAGGGACGCCACCGCTTGCCACGATGGCAATCTTGTCAGCGTCGCTCGCCACCTCGCACCGCTGGCTCCACAGCCTCTTGCCACGCGCGCCTGGAAAGACTCCAAGGCGACACGTTGGTAGATGTGCTGGAGCGTGGGTACAGAGTGGTATCCTGCCACGGCAAGCACCTTGCCGCGGCCGTTGTCTTGCCGCGTCCGGAAGCTTGTCGCTCGCCGGGCCTTGCCGGGACGTGCGACGCGTCGCGGCAAGTTCCTTGAAATGCCTTGGTTGGCCTTCCCGACAAGCTCCTCTTGCCGGGGCCTTGTCTCCTTGGCTTAAATACTTTGTTCTTGAATGGCTCCGAAGGAACCACGGAGGGCCTTGGCGGTCACCCGGCAAGCCTTGCCGCGGGGCGCTGCAACTGCCCGTGCACAAGTTCGGGATACTAGGGTACCCCTACTATAGTACACCGACAGCACTCGAAGACAAAGCACATCCAGATTCGTCATCATTTTCTTCATGACCATGTGTTGAAGGGCAACATATCCATCGACCACGCAAATACTGAAGACCAGTTGGCCGATATCTTCACAAAGCCCTTGGATGAGAAGAGATTTAGCAAGTTGCGGTGTGAGCTAAATATCCTAGAATCTTTGAATGTTCTTTGAAAAGGACACACATCCTAACACTTATGTTGACTTGATGACTTAGATGTGCAACACACGAAGTAACATTTTTCTTCAATCAATGAAGACTAACCCTCTAAATGTGAGAAATTAATTCTCAGAACCCTACGAGAGTTGTACGCAATGTCTGAAATCAGCTTTCTTATACGGTGGGTTACGCGACCAACCAAAGTTGAAAATCTTCAATTTATGTTTTTCTTCATTTTTGAAATTCCTCAGTTTTCAAATTCTTCAACTTTGTATTGTCTTAACTCTTTACATCATTGTTCTTCATTGACTATATATATATATATATATATATATATATATATATATATATATATATATATATATATATATATATATATGAGTTTATGTCCTCTACAACATTCACTTATTGCTAGTTCTTCAAGTTGATTTTTCCTGCTAAGTGAATGTGATCGGACCCTTATCCCCCTCTATGCTAAACTCAACCCAGTCTGTTCACAAATTATTCATGTGCATTCTATTTGAAACTCGTTCGAATTCTTCATCGTGTCCTTGTCAGCTGAAGAAATTGCGAACGAAACTTTAAAACATTCTTATCTTAATTTTTCGGCTTTTGCCACTCAAACCGTTACACATTCCACGGTATACTTATCTATTCATCCACGATCTCACACGATTGCCACCTCTCAATACGTGGGTGACACAGGTCGCACGAATGAGAAGGGCCAGGGGCATGTTTGTCCAATTTCCTCGGACGAGCGGTTTTTCACCTCAGCTATAAATACCCCCTCCCCTCCTCACTTTGATTTTTACTTTGCTTGACCTCACTCCCTCGCTCGAGCTTCTCAAAACCTAGTGCCGCCACTACTTCCATCGTTGTCGATGAGGAAGAGCTTCACTGCCTCGGCCTCATCACCATCGTACTCGCGCCGGCCGCGGACATCTTCTCTCTGCCGCCGCCGTAGACGTCTTCCTCCGCCTCGTTAGGGCGTGGAAGATCCGAGGCAACGAACTTTCAAATCTACGCTTCCTATTCGTCGTGTTCTTCATGAAGGGTAATTAAAAGTTACTTTTACCGCATTTATTCTACTGATGATTTTCATCAAATCTACAAAAGGTGTCTATTCTTCAACCTCCACACTCTAAACACCTAGCACAAATCTTCAGTTCTTGATCTGTTTCTCTAAGTGACGTTTTTCTTCATGATTCCTCAATTGTGTGAATCTCACGATCCGCAGAACTCTGGAACCTAAGTCAAAGAACGCTTAGTGAAATTCTTCGAGACACATCGGGTCAATTTCCTCAAACTTGTTCAGTTTTACAAAACTTCAGAGAACACATATGACCTCTCCAAATTCTTTGTACCTATACTCTGTTCACAGGTACACATGTCTACTACTAAATCACTAGGTTCTCATCAACTTAACTCATTCGCAGCATTCCTCGAAGAAAAGCTGCATACTTCCTCAGAGAACTCAATTGTTCAAATTCCTCAGCTGAAGAAAATGGATGATGGTAAAAGGCCTCAGAAAGGAGGAAAGAAGCTTGAAGTAAATACTGCTTTTGAGATCCTTGCTGACATCTATGTAGGGTACTGCACGCCTGATGAGGCAACTCATGGCAAGGAGACTAAAAATGAGTGCAAAGTGCGCATACAGAGGATTGAAAGAAGATGGGCAAGAGAATGGAGGGAGTACAGATATGTCACTCCCAAATACGTGAAGAATTTCGCTCTTCACCCTCCATGCTCAAGACCTCCTCTGGCACCTGGCCAAAGAGTTGATCCAACAAGCCTTAAACGTGGTGAGGATTATGTTGATGAATGGGCCAGGTGGCAAGCTAAATTGGCAAAGCAGGCCGAAGAAGCAGTGAAGAAATTCAATGAGGATTCTGCTACTGCTGCTGCCGAGGCTTCTTCAAGCAAGAAGGCTATGCCCAAGAAGCCTGCCCACAAACCTCCAAGTTCCTCAGCAATGCCCTCACGACCAGGTTCTTCTTCAATGCCCTCACGACCGAGCTCCTCAGTGCCACAGAGGCAAATTCCTCAAGCTGCCCCAGTTCCTGAAGCTGCACAAATTCCTCGGGCTTCAAAACCCTCAGCTCCTCCGACAAAATCCTCGGCACCTGTGTATCTTGCCACTTGTCAAAGGACCACTGGCATATCAATTGCCTCAGGAGCTTCAACAAGTTCTTCTGCTCACCCTTCTTCAACCGGTCCCACACTGCTGAAGACCAAGGCCACTGCTGGACGAGGCACTAGACCAAGTCCTCACAAGAAGCAGGTGGTCTTCCAAATTCCATCTGATGATGAGGCTGATGATGATGAATTAGGCGATATCATCAAGGACCGACAGCAGTGGGCCGCTAGAGCCAAAGGGAGTGTTGTGCTCCTTCTACTAGATTCGAAGAAGATCCTGGATTTCATCAATCTCTGGCACAAAGATCCCAATGCTCCAATGCCAGAGCTGGGCCTCACTCCTAGACAAAGTCACATGGTGACGGTGTTCATTGCTGAAGAAAAGTGGAAATATGATCAAGCCAGAGTGGCTAAGAAAGCCCAGTATAAGAAGCAGCGCTTTCTGAAAGACAATGTTCTGTGTCTTTCGCCTGAGCAGCTCATTGGACTTCAATCTGAGATCAAAAAGCTCAGTGATAAATTTGACGCCTACAAGGCGGAATGGCTGGGAGCCAAGGTCAGATTCGTCAAAATGGCGAAGAAATTCACTTCAAGTGTTGCTGATCCTGTGCATGTTGAAGTCTTTCTGGCTGAAGCATCTGCTCAAGCCACTGAAGGAAATGCCAGCACCACTGATGAAAATCAGGCTGCTGATGAATCTGCAAGTACCAGGGCTGCTGAAGAAATTCCAGTCTCTGAAGAAACTGCCAGGGCAACCACTAGTGTTGCACCTGAAGAATCTGCCAGGCCAGCTGAAGCCTCTACTGCTGCACCTGAAGAAATTGCTCAAGACAAGCCAACCGTATCAGTTGTGCCTGAAGAAATTGCCCCAAATACCTCTGCTCCTCCTACACCAACACCAAGCCAACTTCTTCCTTCTGCTCTGGAAGTGAAGAAAACCAAAGCTGCAGAGCAAGCTGCTCTGATGAAGAGGAAAGCATCAGCTGCCTCAGAATCTTCTGCACCCAAGAAGGCGAAGATTCTAACAAGCTCAATTGACAATCCCATTGATTTTGTTCCTCTTGTAATCATGCCATCAAAGGAAATTGTTCCTTTTGGTGAAGAATATCAGATTCCTAAAGAGTCTACTAAAGAAGATCCCTCTGCTTCTTCCACAGAGCAGATGGATGAAGAAATTGAAGCTGATGTATCACTTCAACCCCTCAGGTATCATTGCCAACGCCTGAGTTCACTGCTGAAGAGGCCGACATTGAAGAAATGGTAGTGGATGAGGATGTGGACATTGGCTGCAACACTCCAGTGATGAATGATGATTTTTGGGATAGTCAACACCCCAACTCTCCTCTGTTCACACCACTACAACAAATTCCTCAGTCCCCAGCACCAACATAAGTTCAAATGGGCTCTGAAGATATACATACTGCCCCTTCCATTCATGAAAAAATTCCAGCCACTAGTGCTGATGAAAATGCTGCTGAAGAAATGGAGGCCTAGGCTGCAAATGAAGCAGAAACTGAAATTCCTCAGCCTACGGCTCCAGAAATTGAGATTCCAGAGGTTGTTCTGCAACTAACTGACATCCTCAGCCCCAGCCAAAGAATCCATTCTCCAAGACTCCAAAGTTCAAGGTTGATGCCTTCTTTAATGAGCATGTATTCTTCATTGATTACAATCCCTATGATTCTGCTCGTCTGAGGAGGAAGCGCTTCTGGGCTGCAAGCCAAGCAAATTTCTATTCTTTAGTGCTTTTCAACAAAGACAAAGTCTTCGACCATGAGCATATTCCTCACTTGGATATGGAATCACTGCCTTGCTTCACGCCAGTCCTTGCTGCTATTCATGATGCTGGACTGCTAAACTTCTGCACGGACATTTGTGATTGGAATGAAGAACTCGTTCTTCAATTATATGCGATGCTGCACATCATAGGCAATGCTAAAGATGTGAACTCATGGGTGTTGGACTGGATGATAGAGAACACTCACTATAAGGCTTCGGCCACTGAATTGCTTTGTGCCAAGCCTGTCAATCCCCCCCCCCCAAAAGGTGAGCATCTGATCTATTTTGAAACTGAACTATCTGATCACTTCATGCAAGTGTTGATGAAGCCATTGAAGCCTGGTCAAGCCTCAAGGACACAATTCCTTGTGAAGGAATTGCAATATGTGCCTAGGACTGTCTACCGCATTCTGACAAAGACATTGAGTCCAATCAAAGGCCACGACTCAAATGATGAAGAAGTTGTTGGCATCATGAAGAATCTGCTTTTCAACATCATGCATGGTATTCCCATGAATTACCATGATTTCTTCATGAGCACTTTGGCAAACGTTGCAATGTCCCTATTTGAGTTGAAGCCTTACGCTCCTTAGATTATGAGATTCATCAGAGCAAGGTCTTCACTCAACTATAAAGCTGATCTACTCAACCATGGTAGTTACTTGCCCCCAATTGAAGTCCTCAAACGGATATTTCCCTTAGCTGATGAGAAGGGCAAGGCCACTGCAATTATCGATGAGGGCAATCGTCCATTGGATGGACAGTTCCGCAAAGCTGCTTCGTACTCCACCAATGATGACTCTGCTACTCATGATTCTGCCACCAATGCATCTAAGCAAAGTCCTCAGGCAACAGCTCCAAGGGTGATGACTGATAGCGAGCTTCTCCTCAGTCTTCATCAAAAGGTGGATCACAATCCTAAATGGGTAAAGCGTCAGTTTGGTTCAATTCTTCACAACATGACTGCCACATATAATTCAGTGAAGAATAACCATTACTACCTAAATGAAGTTTTTGATCACACTTGGGCTATTCTGTCTCATCTCTATGGTGATGAGGATCTCAAGCAGATGGGCTTCAAGCAGGACTTCGGCTGGTCTAAGCCTCCTCCGAAGAAATTCAAGAAAGTTGAAGTTCCTCCTTTGGTGCCTAGCTCCTATTCCCCATCCCGATATACTGATCAAAATGAAGATCTGGACGACACTGCGGCAGGCCCTGCTACATCAACCGACCCCAACAAGACTGACGCTCCTCCATCGACTTCGTGATGAAATTCTTCAAGGGCATTAGTCCTCACTTTTCGTTCCTTTTGGTCATTTGATGAAAAGGTGGAGAAATTTGAGTTAGTCTTCAAGCGGGTCTATATATATGGGCATTTTTTTGTTAAGTTGCAACTCTCGCTCTGCTGAAGCTTTTGTTGATTGAGTTGTAAACTTAAGTCCAATGGTGACCTGATACTTTTGCTTTGTTTTTCTGCATGCTATTTCCTCATATATGTTATGCACGCATGCTGAGCTACATCAGTCACCATATTTCATCATGCATTTCAAATTCTTCATTTCATATGTTAAATGTGTGTATGAATTACAAGATATAGAGGGGGTTCTCCATGATTCTACTCTTCAAATGTGCATTGCTTCAAAAGCAAATACCTCACTATGCACATCTTTAGGGGGAGTTCTATATCTTGCAATCAAATTCCTCAATATTGAGTACTTTCAATTCATATGTTTATCCCTGTTGAAAACTTAACCTATATTGTCATCAATCACCAAAAAGGGGAAGATTGTAAGTGCATCTAGTGCCCCTTAGTGATTTTGGTGTATTGAAGACTTATAGGTTAAGGGACTAATATGTTTGTGAGTGTACATAGGTTCTATAAGTCGATGAGGAGTTTGATGTTTACAGTGAAAGTCGACCCCTAAAAATGAATGTCTTCGACTGAAGACTTTGGTTCTCCTGAAGACTTTGAAAGTGAAGAAATTGGTGTGACCTTGAAGACTTGGATATTCATGCAAGGAATCTGAAGCATGAAGACTTTTGTTTTCGTAGTTTCATTTTCTCTTTCTTGGGTCATAGGAAACACCGTACTGTTAAAGGGGGTCAAGGTAATACTAAGAAAACTAATTTCCAAGCGATGCTCATCTCAAAATCCTACACCTACCCAATCCTTCGAGAGAAGCCATTGGAAATCTCATATCAGTTCAGTCAATTTGTTCAGTGACAAAGACAAAGATCTCCTGGTCTCTGAGGAATCTGTTCTGACTGAGGAGTTAGGAATTCGCCAGTGTGGATTGCTTACACAATGGGGAACATGATAGCCCTGAGGATTCGAACCTCAAAATATCGGACTGTTGTTGTACCGCGCACGAGCTGTTCCAGAATATCCTACCACCTAACGGTCATATCAGCCAAGGGCGTTTATGTCTTATCATGTCAGGCTGCTCCCTAGGCTATAAATAGCCGCCCCCTACAACCGCTAGTTGATTGGCTATTCCGAGAGAAACTGACACTTGTCATTTGAGAGCATCCCATCCTCCGAGGACTTTGAGTGAAAATCATCAAGTGAGGAAAACCCAAATCCCAAACCCAAACCTACAAACCCCAAAGTGATTGAGCATCACTGAAGAGATTGTTACTATGTGGAACTGACGCTTGTTACCTTTGAGGACTGTGTATCCTCCAGACAGTTAGGCGTCATGGTCTGAGCATCCAGGAGGAATTGTGGATTGCCGAGTGACCAAGTCTGTGAAGGTTTGGCAGTCACCTGTGAAGACTTACCACTATTGTTGGGTGAGGTCTCTGTGATCTTAGCTCAAGGAGAATACGGTGAGGTGTGTGTCCGGGACTGTGTGTCCTTGAGTTTAAATACTTAGCCGCTCCAACCAGACATACAACCGTGACAGCAGTTGGAACTGGTCTACCAAATCATTGTCTTCACCAAGCCTACTGGTTCTATTTCCTCAACCCTTTCATTTCCTCAGTTATGTGTTGATGAACCTGATCATTACTGTTTGAAGACTTTGATTGAAGACTTTCTCTAATTCCTCAATCCTATTTCTTCAGTCTGTTTGTCTTCATCCTGCTTATCATGTGTTTATGCTTTCTATACTTTGTGTTTGTCTTTCATTTCATCATGATGACTATGATGTTGCTCTGTTATGCTTATACCTGAGTACTTATTCCGCTGCAAGTAGTTCTTCGCTTAGGAATTTCCTCACCCTGAAATTCCTCAGTGAAGAATTCATAAAAATTGCATATTCACCCCCCTCTAGTCGACGTAACGCACTTTCAATTAATGGAAAAAGCATTTGCCGGATTCTTGTCCATGCATCAAACATGCTGAAGGACGAACCCTCAATACCTCCAAGTAAACAGATTTTTCCGGTAAGATATCTGGCCGGCGTTCATCGCAACTACTACTAAACCTTGTTTAATGAACTCAGAAATGGGCTAGGAGCGTTTCTGAAGGCTAGCCTCTTGTTAACCTCTCCAAACGTTTCTACGACCAACCTTGTCAAGTAGTCCTAAATCAAGGACGGGAGTACGAATGGCAAAGGTAACAAGGTTTCCCTATGTACAAGTTTTCAAACAAAAATACAACATGGAGTGTTGGGATGAACTTATCTTTGTTTGTTGTCCTTCTTATCGTTTCTAATAAGGAGGGGTTGTCAGGGACCGGCGCGTGGGCTGGTACTCATCCTTCTTCCCGGGGAGCTTATCCGTGATGGAACCTTTCTATTACCACCAAAAAGGGAAAGGAGGAGAGATAACAGCACATGGCCCTTCACGTTGAGTTATTCATCTTATCTTGAGACTATTGTAATCACAACAAAATCATACTTAGGAAAACATGAATGCAAGTTTTTGTGAGAGCGCGTCATATGTCTCCAACATATCTATAATTTTTGCTTGTTCCCTGCTGTTATATTATCATTCTTGGATGTTTTGCAACCATTTTATAGTAACTTTATATCATTTTTGGGACTAACCTATTGACATAGTTACCATTGCCAGATGCTTTTTTTGCTTTTTTATTACTTCGCAGAATATCAGTACCAAATGGAGTCAAAACGCAATGAACTTTTTAGAGAATTTTTTTGGACCAGAAGACACAACATGGGCCAAAGAAGTACCAGAGGGGAGGCCCGAGTGTAGAACTGAAATTATGTCTAGAGGGGGGGTGATTATACTACTTGAACAAATAAAAATATAGCCTTTTCCCAATTTTAAGTCTTGGCTGATTTTAGCATCTTAACACAAGTCAAGCAATCAACCTACACATGCAATTCTAAGAGTATAGCAGCGGAATGTAAATCATTGCATATGAAGGTAAAGGGGAGAAGTTTGGAGGGAGCAAACACAATGTAGACATGGAGATTTTTGGCGTGGTTCCGATAGGTGGTGCTATCTAAAATCCACGTTGATGGAGACTTCATCCCACGACGGGTAACGGTTGCACGAGTCCATGGAGGGCTGCACCCACAAATGGTCCACGAAGAAGCAACCATGTCTATCCCACCATGGCCATCTCTCCTTGCCCTTACAAACTCCTTAGTTCAATTCCACAATCTTGACAGAAGCTCCCAAGTGACACCTAACCAATCTAGGAACACCACTCTCCAAAAGGTAAAAGATGGTGTGTTGATGATGAACTCCTTGCTGTGTGCTTCAACTGATAGTCTCCCCAACAGTCAACTCTCTCTCATAGATTTGCATTTGGTGGAAAGATGATTTGAGTGGAAAGCAACTTGGGGAGGGCTAGAGATCAAGATTCTAGTGGTAGGATGGGAATGTCTTGGTCTCAACACATGAGTAGGTGGTTCTCTCTGAGAAAAATGAGTAGTGAAAGTGTAGGCACGTTCTGATGGCTCTCTCTCAAATGGATAAGGGGGTGGAGGGGTATATATAGCCTCCACACAAAATATAACCATTACACAGAATTTTCAAAACTCGGTGGGACCAAATAGTGAAACTCGGTGGGACCGACCTGGTTCAAAATGTGAATGTAAGGATTTTCGGTGGGACCGACAATATCAACTTGGTGAGACCGACGAGCTATGGTTAGGGCAAAACATCATCTCAGTGAGACCGATCACATGAACTCAGTGAGACCAATTTCAGTGATAAGCAAACAGAGACTTGGTACAGCAAACTCGGTGGGACCGATCGCTCATTTCTGTGAGACGAAAACATTATGAAAAGGAAACAGAGAGTTTGCATTGTAAACTCAGTGGGACCGATCGCTCATCTCGGTTAGAATGAAATATTTCAAAGGGAAACAGAGAGTTTGCAACCCCATCTCGGTGAGACCAAGATCCCTATCGGTGAGATCGAACTGATTAGGGTTTCTGGCTATGCCTATGTCAAGTGAACTCAGTGGCGCCGGATAGATCAAATTGGTGGGGCCGAGTTTGACTTTAGGTTTAGGACATATGTGGAAATGAGAAAGTGGTTGTGGGCTTTTGGAGCATATCACTAAGCATTTTCAGCAAGCAAGCCACTAAGCAACACCTCATCCCCTTTTAATAGTACTGTCTTTTCCTATGGACTCAATGTGATCTTGGATCACTGAAATGAAAAAGAAGAGTCTTGAGCTTTTGCCAATATGTGTCCTTAGCATTTTGAGGGGTCCACATCTCTAGTCCATGCCATACCAATCATTGAACTTTCTGAAACATTAATCTTGAATGTATATTAGTTCAATGAGCTATATGTTGTTATGAATTACCAAAACCACCCAGGGATTAGTTGCACTTTCAATCTCCCCCTTTTTGGTAATTTATGACAACATATAGATCAAAGCTTCGACAAATGATAATATAAGTGAAGTACATCGTCGCTTTGAGAAGTATGTGATAAGCAAGAGCTCACCCTAAATTTGTGCATTATTTAAAATTTTCTTTTGAATTTAAATGCACAATCGATTAGGATCATGGGTTACTCTTCCATGTCACATACATCTTGGTGGAGCACTCAAAATGATAGGATATGAAATATGCACTCATCACCAAGGCAAAATATGAATGATCATACATAAGAGATAGAATATCATCATTCAAGCACACACACATTAAAGCATCATATGATCGAACACATGATCATAGAAGTATCTCACACAAGCACAAATAGTGTATCAACCAAACAAGAAAGCAAAAAAGGTAGCAAGAGAGACAAAAGAAGAAAAACACACACTCTCTCTCTCAAAGCCTATGATCTATAGACTTTCTCCTCCTTTGGCAACAAGTTACCAAAAAGATTGAAAATGCATAGTGCTATGCGGCTAACTAAGCATGATCTCCGGGAGCTCCGGTGTGTGAAGGTGGCGAGAGGAGTCCTGCAAAAATGCATCTAAAGAGGTCTGTGGAGCTGGTGGTGTTGCAACTAGAGGAACAAGAGATGCTGTAGCTGCTGGTGCTGAAGTAGTAGCCCTAGTGTCACTGGCTGGAACAGCTATAGCCTTTGTGCCTTTCGCACTCTCTGAACAACTTCAGTGGTAGCTCTCCCTCTTCTCTCTTCAGCTTCTTCCTGGAGCTGCTCAACTGTAGTCTGGATCTCTATGAACTTCAAGTCTAGATCATAAAACTTTGTCGCGATGATCCTCTCAAGAGTCTCTTGATTTTGAGTCAGCGCTGCCAATCCTTTCTCAATTCTCACAGTGGCGTCAAGCAGATAGGTAAGCTGATCTTGCTTGGTCTTGAGGTGTACAACTGAAGAATCTGGAACTTGTGAAGATTGTGCATCCTTCTCTGCCTTTGCTTTTTCCCTCTTCTCCTGAGCCTCTACAGATACAGGATGTGTAGCATCCATGAAAACCTCATTGTCCTCAAAATCAAGCAACAAGGGAAGGTGCTCCTTTTCAAAAAGATATATGCCTTCGCCCATCTTAGAGTTCATGAGCATCTGAATGTGTGGAGCATAGCCACATGATCTCTTCTAATCAGCAGCAGTCCTCTTGATTGTCTCAACTATCAAGGTCATCACCTTGAACTTCTCTGACACATCAAACATATGCAGCAAATTAATTGAGTGCCCTCTGATCATCCTGTAATCTCCAGACTTGGGCAACAGTGTGTGCCTTAGAATAGTGTTGATGGTGGGCAGCCCGGACAACAGGTAATATACTGAGCCAAACTTGTTACTGTCCAAGGCAGCATCAGGAATCACCTTGTACATGTGTGTGCTACGTCTTGAGCTTGCGTTGGTTTTCCTTGAAGAGGAAAGGGTGATTCAGCAATACTAGTGTAAGTATTTCCCTCAGTTTTTGAGAACCAAGGTATCAATCCAGTAGGAGGCTCCTCAAAAGTCCCACGCACCTACACAAACAAACAAAGAACTCGCAACCAACGCAGTAAAGGGGTTGTCAAGAAAGTGAGATCTGATAGAGATAGTATGATAAGATAAATATATTTTTGGTATTTTATAATATAGATGCAAATAGTAAAGATGCAAATAAAAGTAGATTGGAAGCAAATATGATAAGAGATAGACCCGGGGCCATAGGTTTCACTAGTGGCTTCTCTCAAGATAGCATAAGTACTACGGTGGGTGAACAAATTACTGTCGAGCAATTGATAGAAAAGCGAATAATTATGAGATTATCTAGGCATGATCATGTATATAGGAATCACGTCCGTGACAAGTAGACCGACTCCTGCCTGCATCTACTACTATTACTCCACACATCGACCGACTCCTGCCTGCATCTAGAGTATTAAGTTCATAAAGAACAGAATAACGCATTAAGCAAGATGACATGATGTAGAGGGATAAACTCAAGCAATATGATATAAAACCCATCTTTTTATCCTCGATGGCAACAATACAATACGTGCCTTGTTGCCCCTGCTGTCACTGGGAAAGGACACCGCAAGATTGAACCCAAAGCTAAGCACTTCTCCCATGGCAAGAAAGATCAATCTAGTAGCCCAAACCAAACTGATAATTCGAAGAGACTTGCAAAGATAACTCAATCATACATAAAAGAATTCAGAGAAGATTCAAATATTATTCATAGATAAACTTGATCATAAACCCACAATTCATCGGATCTCGACAAACACACCGCAAAAAGAGTTTACATCGAATAGATCTCCACAAGATAGGGGGAGAACATTTTATTGAGATCCAAAAAGAGAGAAGAAGCCATCTAGCTAATAACTATGGACCCGTAGGTCTGTGGTAAACTACTCACAACTCATCGGAGGGGATATGGTGTTGATGTAGAAGCCCTTAGTGGTCGATTCCCCCTACGGAGGAGCGTCGGCGAAGGCTCCAACATGGGATCTCGCGGATACAGAAGGTTACGGTGGTGGAAATTGTGTTTCGTTGGCTCCCTGGATGTTTTCGGGGTACTTAGGCTTATATAGGAGGAAAAGTATGTCGGTGGCCGCCAGAGGGGCCCACGAGACAGGGGGACGCGCCCTATTGGGGGGGGGGTGCACCCTCCTATCTCGTGGTGGCCTCGGCTGCTTCTTGACTTTCACTCCAAGTCCTCTGGATCATGTTCGTTCCAAAAATCACGCTCCCAAAGGTTTCATTCCATTTGGACTCCGTTTGATATTCCTTTTCTTTGAAATACTGAAATAGGCCAAAAAAACAGGAATACGGGCTGGGCCTCCGGTTAGTAGGTTAGTCCCAAAAATGATATAAATGTGTAAAATAAAGCCCATAAACATCCAAAAGGGGTAATATAATAGCATGGAACAATCAAATATTATAGATACGTTGGAGACGTATCAAGCATCCCCAAGCTTAATTCCTGCTCGTCCTCGAGTAGGTAAATGATAAAAAAAGAATTTTTGATGTGGAATGCTACCTAGCATAATTCTCAATGTAATTTTCTTTATTGTGGCATGAATATTCACATCCAAATGATTCAAAATAAAAGTCATATTGATAAAAGAAATAGTAACACTTCAAGCATACGAATCAAAGTAATCATGTCTTCTCAAAATAACATGGCAAAAGAAAGTTCATCCCTACAAAATCATATAGTTAGGCTATGCTTCATTTTTGTCACACAAAGATGTTCCCAACTTCTATACCCCCGATGACAAGCCAAGCAATTGTTTCATACTTAAGTAATCTCAAACTTTTTCAACCTTCACGCAATACATGAGCGTGAGCCATGGATATAGCACTATGAGTGGAATAGAATACGATGACGGGGATTGTGTGGAGAAGACAAAAAAAATAGAAAGTCTCACATTGACGAGGATAATCAATGGGCTATGGAGATGCCCATCAATTGATGTCAACACGAGGAGTAGGGATTGCCATGCAACGGATGCACTAGAGCTATGAATGCTCAACAAAAGAAAACTAGTGGGTGTGCATCCAACTTGCTTGCTCACGAAGACCTAGGGCATTTGAGGAAGCCCATCGTAGGAATATACAAGCCAAGTTCTATAATGAAAAATTCCCACTAGTATGAAAAAGACAACTTATGAGACTCACTATATGAAAAACATGGTGCTACTTTGAAGCACAATATATGAGACTCACTACATGAAGAACAAGGTGCTACTTTGAAGCACAAGTGTGGAAAAAGAAATAGTAACATTGCCCTTTTTATTTATTTTATTTTTTTCTTTTTTTCTTTTCTTTTGGGCCTTCCTTTTTTTCTTTTGGCCTTTCTTATTTTTTTGGGAAATGCTCTAATAATGATGATCATCACACTTCATTGATTACAACATATGAATTACAACTCGAAACTAGAACAAGATTTGACTCTATATGAATGCCTCCGGCGGTGTACCGGGATGGTGCAATGAATCAAGAGTGACATGTATGAAAAATAATGCATGGTGGCTTTGCCACAAATACGATGTCAACTACATGATCATGCAATGGCAATATGACAAAAGTAAAGTATGTCATGATGATGATAAACAGAACGGTGGAAAGTTGCATGGCAATATATCTCGGAATGGCTATGGAAATGCCATAATACTTAGGTATGGTGGCTGTTTTGAGGAAGATATAAGGAGGTTTATGTGTGATAGAGCGTAGCGTATCACGGGGTCTGGATGCACCGGTGAAGTTTGCACCAACTCTCAAGGTGAGAAAGGGCAATGCACGGTACCTAAGAGGCTAGCAATGGCGGAAGGTAAAAGTGCGTATAATCCATGGACTCAACATTAGTCAAACAAACTCATATACTTATTGCAAAAATTTAGAATTCATCAAAAATCAAGCACTACGCGCATGCTCCTAGGGGATAGATTGGTAGGAAAAGACCATCGCTCATCCTCGACCGCCACTCATAAGGATGCACAAGCCAGGTACACTTCATGTTTCAAATTTGTTACACAACTTTAACCATACGTTCATGCTACGGGACTTGCTAACTTCAACACAAGCATTCTTTAAATTCATAATCACCCAACTAGCATGAATTTAATATCACTACCTCCATATCTCAAAACAATCATCAAGTATAAAATTGATCATAGCGTCCAATTCACTTCCTATGATAGTTTTTATTATACCCAACTTGGATGCCTACCATTCTAGGACCAATTTTATAACCATAGCAAATACCATGCTATCCTAAAATACTCTCAAAAAGATATAAGTGAAGCATGAGAGACTAGCAATTTCTACAAAAATAAGTCAACGCTGTGCTCTAAAAGATATAAGTGAAGCACTAGAGCAAAAACTATCAAGCTCAAAAGATATAAGTGAAGCACATAGAGTATTCTAGCAAATTCTAATCAAATAGGCTTCTCCCAAAATGTGTGTACAGCAAGGATGATTGTGGTAAACTAAAAATCAAAGACTAATTTAATACACGACGCTCCAAGCAAAACACATATCATGTGGCGAATAAAAATATAGCTCCAAGTAAAGTTACCAACGAACGAAGACGAAAGAGGGGATGCCTTCCCAGGGCATCCCCAAGCTTAGGATTTTGGCTATCCTTGAATATCTTGGTGTGCCATGGGCATCCCCAAGCTTAGGCTCTTTCCACTCCTTATTCCATAGTCCATAAAAGTTTTACCCAAAACTTGAAAACTTCACAACACAAAACTCAACAGGAAATCTTATAAGCTCTGTTAGTGAAAGAAAACAAAACCACCACATATGGTACTGTAATTAACTCATTCATTATTTATTTTGGTGTTAAACCTACTGTATTCCAAGTTCTCTATGGTTCATACCACTTAATACTAGCCATAGATGCATCAAAATAAGCAAACAACACACGAAAAACAGAATCTGTCAAAAACAGGACAGTCTGTAGCAATCTGTAACTAACGCAAACTTCTGGAACTCTAAAAATCCTACCAAAATAGGAAGTCCTGGATAATTTGTCTATTGATCAGCATGAAAACGAATCAACGCAAAAGCACATTTCTGTGATTTAAAAAAACTAATTTCGTGCGTGCAAAGTTTCTGTTTTTCAGCAGAATCAAATCAACTATCATCATAGGTTATCCTATAGGTTCTACTTGGCACAAACACTAATTAAAAGATAAAAACACTTCTAAACAGGAGGTAGATGCAAGATTTATTACTAAACAGGAACAAAAACAAAAAACACAAAGAAAATTGGGTTGCCTCCCAACTAGCGCTATCGTTTAACGCCCCTAGCTAGGCATAAAAGCGAAGATAGATCTAAGTAGTGCCATCTTTGGCACTAAATTCATAAGTAGCTCGCATGATAGATTCATAAGATAATTTGACTTTCTTTCTTGGAAAGTGCTCCATGCCTTTCTTTAACGGAAATTGGAATCTAATATTCCCTTCATTCATATCAATAATCGCACCAATCATTCTAAGGAAAGGTCTACCAAGAATAATAGGGCAAGAAAGATTGTAATCTATATCAAGAACGATAAAATCTACGGGCACCAAATTTTTATTTGCAACAATGAGAACATCATTGATTCTTCCCATTGGCTTTTTAATGGTGGAATCTGCAAGGTGCAAATTTAAAGAGCAATCATCAAGATCATGGAAACCTAGAATATCACATAAAGTTTTCGGAATCGTGGAAAGACTAGCACCCAAATTACACAAAGGAAAACACTCATGATCTTTAATTCTAATCTTTATAGTGGGTTCCCACTCATCATTAAGTTTTCTAGGTATAGAAACTTCCAAATTAAGTTTTTCATCATAAGATTGCATCAAGGCATCAACGATATGTTTTGTAAAAGCTTTATTTTGACTATAAGCATGAGGAGAATTAACAACGGATTGGAACAAGGAAATACAACCTTCTAAAGAACAATTATCATAATCAAATTCCTTGAAATCCGAGATAGTGGGTTCAATGCTATTTAAAGTTGTGACCTCTCCAATCCCACTTTTACCAAATTTAGCATCAAGATCTAAAAACTCCGAATTCTTTGGATGCCTTCTAGGTAAAGTTAACTCATCATCAGTACCATAATTACCAAGATTAATATTGCAAAACATAGATCTAATAGGAGACGCGTCAATAACTTTAAGATCTTCATCATTATTTTCATGGAAACTAGAAGAACACGCTTTTATAAAGCAATCTTTCTTTGCACGCAACTAGCAGTTCTTTCCTTGCACTCATCAATGGAAATTCTCATGGCTTTGAGAGACTCAATGATATCATGCTTAGGAGGAGAAGATCTAAGTTTAAGAGAATTAACATCAAGCAAAAGTATATCAACGTTCCTCGCCAAATCATCAACTTTGAGCAATTTTTCTTCAAGCAAAGCATTAAAATTCTTTTGAGAAATCATAAATTCTTTCACACTAGTCTCAAAATCAGAGGGAATATTATTAAAATTAGCATAAGAATTATTTTAGGAATTTCCATAATTATTAGAGGAATTACTAGGGAACGGTCTAGCATTCAAGTTTCCACTATAAGCATTGTTTCCAAAACTATTCCTACCAACAAAATTCACATCCATAGATTCATTATTATTCTCAATCAAAGTAGACAAAGGCATATCATTGGGATCAAGAGGAGTATTCTTAGTAGCAAACAATTTCATAAGTTCATCCATCTTTCCACTCAAAACAACGATTTCTTCTATAGCATGCACTTTTTTACTAGAAGATCTTTCGGTGTGCCATTGAGAATAATTAGCCATAATATTATCAAGAAGTTTTGTAGCATCTCCTAACGTGATTTCAATAAACTTGCCTCCCACGGCCGAATCTAAGAGATTTCTAGAAGCAAAGTTCAAACTGGCATAAAATTTTTGTATGATCATCCATAAATTCAAACCATGAGTAGGGCAATTGCGAATCATCAATTTCATTCTTTCCCAAGATTGGGTGACATGCTCATGATCAAGTTGTTTAAAATTCATAATCTCGTTCCTAAGAGTGATAATCTTAGCGTGAGGAAAATACTTAGAGATAAAAGCATCTTTGCACTTGTTCCAATAATCAATACTATTTTTAGGCAAAGACGAAAACCAAACTTTAGCACGATCTCTAAGTGAAAATAGAAATAGCTTCAATTTAACAATATCATTATCCGTATCTTTCTTCTTTTGCATATCACACAAATCAACAAAGTTGTTTAGATGAGTAGCGACATCTTCACTAGGAAGGCCGGCGAATTGATCTTTCACAACAAGATTCAACAAAGCAGTATTGATTTCACAAGACTCAACATCATTAAGAGGAGCAATCGGAGAACTAAGGAAATCATTATTATTGGTATTCGAGAAATCACACAATTTGGTATTATCTTGCGCCATGGCAACAAGTAATCCAACACACAAGCAAACAGAAAAAGGCAAGCGAAAGAGAGAGGAGGAGATTGGGAAAGAGAGGGCGAATAAAACGGCAAGGGTGAATTGGCGGAGAGGAAAACGAGAGGCAAATGGCAAATAATGTAAATGTGAGGGAGATGAGTTTGTGATGGGTACTTGGTATGTCTTGACTTGAGCGAAGACCTCCCCGGCAACAGCGCCAGAAATCCTTCTTGCTACGTCTTGAGCTTGCGTTGGTTTTCCTTGAAGAGGAAAGGGTGATGCAGCAATAGTAGCGTAAGTATTTCCCTCAGTTTTTGAGAACCAAGGTATCAATCCAGTAGGAGGCTCCTCAAAAGTCTCACGCACCTACAAAAAACAAACAAAGAACTCGCAACCAACGCAATAAAGGGGTTGTCAATCCCTTCACGACCACTTGCGAAAGTGAGATCTGATAGAGATAGTATTATAAGATAAATATTTTTTTGGTATTTTATAATATAGATGCAAAAAGTAAAGATGCAAATAAAAGTACATTGGAAGCAAATATGATAAGAGATAGACCCGGGGCCATAGGTTTCACTAGTGGCTTCTCTCAAGATAGCATAAGTACTACGGTGGGTGAACAAATTACTGTCGAGCAATTGATAGAAAAGCGAATAATTATGAGATTATCTAGGCATGATCATGTATATAGGCATCATGTCCGTGATAAGTAGACCGACTCCTGCCTGCATCTACTACTATTACTCCACAGATCGACCGACTCTTGCCTGCATCTAGAGTATTAAGTTCATAAAGAACAGAGTAACGCATTAAGCAAGATGACATGATGTAGAGGGATAAACTCAAGCAATATGATATAAACCCCATCTTTTTATCCTTGATGGCAACAATACAATACGTGCCTTGCTGCCCCTGCTGTCACTGGGAAAGGACACCGCAAGATTGAACCCAAAGCTAAGCACTTCTCCCATGGCAAGAAAGATCAATCTAGTAGCCCAAACCAAACTGATAATTCGACGAGACTTGCAAAGATAACTCAATCCTACATAAAAGAATTCAGAGAAGATTCAAATATTATTCATAGATAAACTTGATCATAAACCCACAATTCATCGGATCTCGACAAACACACCGCAAAAAGAGTTTACATCGAATAAATCTCCACAAGAGAGGGGGAGAACATTGTATTGAGATCCAAAAAGAGAGAAGAAGCCATCTAGCTAATAACTATGGACCCGTAGGTCTGTGGTAAACTACTCACAACTCATCGGAGGGGCTATGGTGTTGATGTAGAAGCCCTCCATGGTCGATTCCCTCTCCGGCGGAGCACCGGCGAAGGCTCCAAGATGGGATCTCGCGGATACAGAAGGTTACGATGGTGGAAATTGTGTTTCGTTGGCTTCCTGGATGTTTTCGGGGTATGTTGGCTTATATAGGACGAAGAAGTACCTCGGTGGACGCCCGAGGGGCCCACGAGATAGGGGGGTGTGCCGCCCTATAGGGGGGGCGCCCTCCTATCTCGTGGAGGCCTCGGCTGCTTCTTGACTTGCACTCCAAGTCCTCTGGATCACGTTCGTTCCAAAAATCACGCCTCGAAGGTTTCATTCTGCTTGGACTCCTTTTGATATTCCTTTTCTTCGAAATACTGAAATAGGCAAAAAAACAGCAATACGGGCTGGGCCTCCGGTTAGTAGGATGATATAAATGTGTAAAATAATGCCCATAAACATCCAAATGGGGTAATATAATAGCATGGAACAATCAAAAATTATAGATACATTGGAGACGTATCAGTGTGCCATGGAATTGTGTCCTTTCCTGGGTTTGGCATACACATTAGTATCATCCTCTTGCTCTTCAGGAGCATTGATAAGCTGGGCCCACTCAGCAACAGAAGATTGGTACCTTGTACCCTGAGTCATCCAGACAATTTTACCATATGGGTAAAAATGTGATGTGGAGTAGAACTACATCACCATCTCATCATTCCACTTGGTGTGCTTCTGACCAACAAATTTATCAATTCCAGTCAGTCTGAAGCTGTGATGAACTCCTGGGAAGTAATCTGCATCCTTGTCAATGTACTCCCAATCAACCCATCTCATATCACTGACTATGGGCTTCTTATCCAGGAGCACTGTCTCATAGAAGTCCCGCTGCTCCTTTGTGTGGAACCTGTAATCTACAGCAGTCCTCCTTCTGGTGGCATCTGGGTCTGTCTGCCTCCATAGCCTGAGACCTGCATGCTTCCTCGGCTTTCATATTTTCAGCCAGTGGATGTGTATCATCATGATCTGGGATGTTGGGCTTCAACTTTTTGAGCACTTGGGCATCTTCTTATTCTTCAACTTCAGGCACTGGGGCCTTGTTTTTCTTAGCAGCTGGAATATTCCTTGTGGATATTTTGGGTGTTGCAGGCTTAGAAGCTTCTGTAGCATCAGCCGCCTTGGGGATAGTTTTGGGCTTTGATGGAGCAGCCCCTGACTTGATGGCATCCCCCATCAGCTTATGGGTCTTGGCAGGAGGTGAAACATGCTCTTCCTCCTCCTCATCCTCAGAATCCCTGACCATACAAGGTCTGCCAACCACTCTGGCCATGGTCTTCTTGACCCTTTCCTTTGTCTTCTTGCCCTCAACAACCTCTTTTGGCTCAAGAGTGAGCTCAATTGCTTCCTATGTTGCTGGTGCCTTCTTCTTCAGACCTGGCTTGGTTGAAGCTGTAGCGCCAAACTTTTTCTTGACAACCTTTTTCTTTGAGGTGACTTCCTCATCAGACACAAAATCTTTATCTTCTGAATCAGAGGTTTTCTTCTGCTTGTGCCCGGTTACAGCCTTAGGAAGGTTGCTAGGAGTGCTTCTGCTGCCATCATCATAGTTGTTGTCAGAGGGACTAGTGCCCTCACACATGTGAACCTGTTCCTCAAATCTGTTCTGGCTGTCACTGTTGTCTGACATGGCTGACACTGAAAGCTGACCCTGTGAATAGATAGTGTTGAGATAGAATGGATGAGCATCACAAACTGCAGAGTTTTTGCAAAACAAATGAGTCAATAACTTAGTTTCAGTTTTCTACAGAAATCATTTCTAAGCTACTGATATGTCAAAGTCGGTGACACCGAAGCAACCTTTAGAGTCTAAACATGTGAATCGGTCAGGCCGAGGAGCAATTCGCTGACTCCGTTGCTAGGGTTTCATAGAGAAATGAACTCGATCACACTGATTTGTAAGTTTTGTTTAGACCAAAAAATACAAGTGCAATGGCCTAGGCCAAATCGGTGAGATCGAATTCTCCAAATCGGTCGGCCCGAGATGAGTTCGACCGAAACCTAACCCTAAGTTTTCGGATCAAAACTAATCTAGAGGAAGTTTTGGTTGGATAGAAGTATCTCAAACATGGCAAGAATCATGGCATTGACATTAGTGCAAGAATCAGAGGTAAAGATTGCACAACGGGTCGAATTCATACCCTGACTTGGTGGTGCACTCGCTACGGCGACAATGGCGACGAAAATTCCCGTTGACGGTGTAACATCCCAATTTTCAATTTGGATGTTTATAATAGATCATTCATATGCATCCATGATTTATGCATTTTGCCCCATTTGTTTTATTTGATTTTTGATCCAAGGAGCTTTGAGCAACTCAAGGACCAAAACAGAGAGTTGGAAGTTTCCCTAAAAACCAATTTTGATTTTTTTTTCGAAGTTGGGAGTTTGGATCAAATTTAGTTTCACCAAAAAAATTCATTTCCATTAAATCAAAAATAAAATAAAGAGAGAAGATAAAATGACTTCTTTAAAAACACAAAAAAAATTGGAAATTGAATTTGGAACCAAAATATATTTGTTAAGTTTTATTTGCAATTTATTTTATTAGCACATCAAAAAGTTTATTTCTGAAAACTTGCATTTTAGGCCGGATAAATGTTCACAAGGTCATATATAAGACCATACTTCTATGTGAATTTTCTGGGAATTCTTAGACTTATTTTCATTTGTCTTTTTGGTGCTTTAATGCTATTGTAAAAAAACGATTTAAAAAAAACAGCCGGCCCAGCTAGCGTCAGCCAGCCCAGCCAGCGAGGCAGCAAGGCCAGCGAGCCGAGCGAGGCTCCAGTGCTCACTCAGCGCCCAACCCCACAACCCCACCTGATAAAAAAATGGTTGTTCGCCTCAGCGCCCCACGCACGTTTCCCGTTCGCTCGTTCGTTTCCTCTCCCGTTCACGTAACTCTTCTCTCTCCCTCTGGCGCCTGGGTCCCACCTCATCTCTTCTTCTTCCTCCCACTACAGAGAAACGTACGCGTACACCTGACGTCCTTTCGTTTCGAATTCTTGAAAAGCTTATCTCTAGCCAATCCACGCCAAAGCAGTATGTCCTATAAATAGCCACGACTCTCCTCGACCGATTCAGTCGAAAATCTCTCGCCAAAACTATCTCTAGACAACGCACTCGACGTTCCAATCTCGCCTCAGAAGCTGCAGTTCATCGCAAGTTTCCGACGCCGGTGAGCCGTCCCGAGCCTTATCCTTTTTGGTTCCGACTTCTCTCGATCCCTACAACCGTTTTGACAAGGTCTCGCGCTCCCTCTTCATCTACAGAGGCCACCTCGACCATGTTGTCTTCACCGGAGCACCCGGAGCACCGAGCTTCGCCGCTTTGTTTTGTCACCGTTCGTCGTCTCTGATATTCACCAACTCCACCACCGGACGAGCCACTCATCAGTGCATCCTCTAGACATTCCCGCCGCCGCGCACAACCACCGGAGCCGGCGCCACCACGACGCCAGAGCCGCTCCCAAACCTCTCGTTCTTCTCTGTAAGTATACGCTTCAGTTTGTTTCAGTGAAAAAAAATGTTTTCCTTCGGACCGGCCGCCCTCTCCAAAACCCACAGCAAGCACCCGTACAGCCAACCAGGGAGCGCCACATGTCGCCGGCCGAAACTATTATTTTTCAGAAAAAATTCCTATTTCAGATTTTATACCAATTTTTCATTTAGCGTATCTTTTAATCTATAGATCCGATATAGTTGATTCATTTTCATACTAGTTCATAAAAATCCCATCTATCCAGAGAACCAAACTAAAAATATTTTTGAAAATTTTAAAATTTGAATTCAAGCAGATCTGAATTCAAACTTCGTTAGGCCGTATCTCGAGTTTCGTAACTCCGTTTTAGGTGATTCTTTTTGCAAATCGAAGCTCGTAACGTGTACTTTCTGTTAAAAGCCAAAACCATTTATTTTTGTTTCTGTAAAAAATTCTTTCTGTACAGAAACTTTATTTGGATGTTTTGGAGTTTTTCGAAGTCTTTCATTTGTTTTATTTTTGGATCTTTTCTTGTATGCTTATGTATGTTATTGCTTTCTTAAGCTAGATCATCTGGAGTGTGAAGCTTGCTACTACGAATCTTTATAGTTCAACGAACATCAACAGGGCAAGTTCACACTTTGATCATAATTTTTTTCAATACCCAGTTTTTTTTACTATGCATTAGTCTCACCCTCAAAGATTGCATGAGTAGGATTGGGAACATGTGGTTATGCTATGTAGTTCATGTGGTAGGAACCTATGACCTTTGATCACCCCGGGAATATTCGTTATATCCTATAATGCTTAGCCATGCTCGTAGACGGGGATTGGTATGTGTGATCCATGCAAGTTGCGAGAGTTAATAATTTTGGGATAACCTAAGGTTGCAACTTTAATATACATCTGGGTGGATTGTTTGGGGCACCTGGAGAAACCAATGCTTGCCCAAGTGAAATCCCGGAGTACCCGTGTGATTACCCTAGGTCCGCCACCCAGGCTCAAAGGGATCATAAGATATTTCATGCCTAGAAACTTCCGTGTGCAGCCACAAGCCATTATGGGCTCTGGCATAGTTGAGTAAGTTGTGTGACCTCTTTCCGTGGTAGACTAGCTGATGTAGGGGAAAGTAGGTGTACTAGTCTACCCAGGGTTAAGGGCAAACGCTTCTGAAAGGCTATGTCTCGATCTTCCGATCATGGAGGTGGTCGAGTCTTGTGGGGAAAAGTGCGCAAACCTCTGCAGAGTGTACAAACTAATCATGATTAGCCGTGTCCCCGGTTATGGACATCTTGAGTATCTAGAAGTGAATTATTGGTTGATCTCATCACTCTTTTTAATGAAATTATTGGGATACTAATAACTTGGGAATTTGGGGATTGAGTTGGAGGAACCTTCTCAATAATGGCATTTTAATTTAGTAGTAAATAAAATTTATTCCTTTGTTGTAGGGTAAAATTGGCTTTATGCAAAAATTAAACTTAGAGCCTCCACCAGCTAAATTTGCATATAGAGATAGTTTTTTATTATTATTCTCAGGTGTGAAATCGCCAGCATATTCCATGTGCTGACCTACACGGCTGCAACGTGTCATGTTGCAGACTTTTCCGACGAGGATTAAAGGTGCGATAGGTCGTTGTTCTGCACTCAGTTTGCCTTGGAGTTGGATGGACTCATTTACCTTCGATGCTTCCGCAGTTATTTCGTTTTAGATGGCCTTTGGCCATATTATTGTAATAAATACTCTTTTGAGGATCTCAATGTAATAAAGTGTGTGATTGAACTCTGTTATAATTCCTCGAGTATTGTGTGTGTCAGCATACCGATCCAGGGATGACACATAAGCATAGAGACTTCGATCCATTTGCGTCGGGTCGCTACAAGATGGTATCAGAGCACACGCTGACTGTAGGACGCGACCACTAGGAAATGGAAAAAGGCGTAGGAAGAAAACTCTATTTTATGACTTCCTTCAATATCCGTTGGTCTATACTCTTCTCTATTCATTTCTATCTCTTCTCCACTTCAATAAAATAGTGGTTGAACCCCATCACCAAGTTGCTCAGCCCGATGGGACCATGACCTATGGAGACATCATTGACGACGAAGAAGAAGAAGCTAGAGTTGACTTTGATTTGAGAAGATTTAGTTCAGACCACCACTACCAAGTTGAGTCCAACGAATGATTGGGGTAGTATGAAGAGATCATATCTCTTGTGGATATGAGCTTACCTGTAGGTTTTGCTGGTGTGGTGTGATCTGTGTGAATTGCTTGATTTGAAGTTTTCTTGCTATCATAAGCATATGGGTAGTGATTTCTCTCATTAGGCCCTTATTCTATTCTGATTTCTCATCCACTCTAAACCGTACCGGATGCCCGCAAATGATCCGGAGGAAATTAAGAAGCAGATAAAGGAATTATTGGAGAAAGGTTATACTCAACCAAGTTCATCACCTTGGAGCCCCAGTGCTTCTAGTTGAGAAGAAGGATGGAACCTTGAGAATGGTTGTACATTATCGTGCGCTAAATGAGGTGACGATTAAGAACAAGTACCCTCTACCAATGATCAATGATTTGTTTGACCAGCTACAAGGAGCAAAAGTTTTCTCCAAGATCGATCTTCGATCAGGATATCACCAACTGAAGATTCGAGAACAGGATATACCCAAGACAGCTTTTACCACGAGATACGGACTTTATGAGTACACGGTCATGTCTTTTGGTTTGACTAATGCCCCTGCCTATTTTATGAGTATGATGAATAAGGTATTCATGGAGTTCTTGGATAAGTTTGTTGTGGTATTCATTGATGACATATTGATTTACTCAAAGAATGAAGAAGAACACAAGGAACATTTGCGCTTGGTTCTAGAGAAGCTCAGGGAACATCAATTATACGCAAAGTTCAGCAAGTGTGAATTCTGGTTGAAGGAAGTCGGATTTCTCGGACATGTTATATCAGGAGAAGGAATAGCAGTAGACCCCTCCAAGGTTGAAGCCGTCACCGAATGGAAGGCACCCACCTCAGTCGGAGAGATTCATAGTTTTCTTGGACTTGCAGGATATTACTGGAGATTTATTGAGAATTTCTCCAAGATCGCGAAGCCCATGACAGAAGTATTGAAGAAAGACACCAAGTTTAATTGGACCGAGGAATGTGAGACTAGTTTTCAGGAGTTGAAGAAACATTTGGTCACAGCCCAGTGCTAATTCTTCCGAATATACGCAAGGATTTCCAAGTATATTGCGACGCTTCTCGTCAGGGACTTGAAGGTGTTCTTATGCAAGAAGGAAGAGTTGTTTCATATGCCTCACGTCAGCTTCGACCTCATGAGCGGAATTATGCCACACATGATTTGGAGTTAGCAGCCGTAGTGCACGCATTCAAGACCTGGAGACATTTTCTTATTGGAAATAGGTGTGATGTTTACACGGATCACAAGAGTTTGAAATACATCTTCACGCAGAAGGAGTTGAACCTCAGGCAGAGAAGATGGTTGGAGCTCATAAAGGATTATGATATGAAATTGCACTATCACCCGGGAAAGGCCAATGTTGTGGCAGATGCATTGAGCCGCAAGAGCTATGTCAATACCCTCACAGCCGGAGGATTACCTCAGGAGTTAATTGATGATCTCAGAGATCTTCGATTGGAGATAGTACCATGAGGTTTTGTTGCTGCAATGGAAATTCAATCCACTTTGTTGGGAAAGATCCGAGAAGCCCAGAAGGTAGACAAAGGCATTGCGGAGATAAAGGGAAGGATGAACCAAGGAAAGGCAGAAGGATTTCATGAGGATGAACATGGAACCTTATGGTTTGAGAAGCGTATTTACGTGCCAAATGACCCTGAGATTAGGAAATTGATTCTTCAGGAGGCTCGTGATTCGCCTTATTCAATACACCCAAGCAACACCAAGATGTATTTTGACCTAAAGGAAAATTTCTGGTGGACGGGTATGAAGAAGGATATTGCCGAGTATGTCGCGGTATGTGACGTATGTCAGAGGGTGAAGGCAGAGCACCAGAAACCAGCAGGATTACTTCAGCCATTGTCGATACCAGATTGGAAGTGGGACAAGCTTGGCATGGACTTCATTACAGGATTACCCAGGACCCGATCAGGCTATGATTCTATCTGGGTAGTGGTTGATTGCTTAACTAAGGTAGCTCACTTCATCCCCGTGAAAACCACATATACAAGTGCTAAGTTAGCCAAGATATACATGACCAGGATTGTTTGTCTGCATGGAGTTCCGAGGACCATCGTATCAGATAGAGGAACACAATTTACCTCAAAGTTTTGGCATCAGTTACACGAAACTTTGGGTACCAGGCTAGAGTTCAGTACAGCCTTTCATCCGCAGACAGATGGGCGGACCGAGAGAGTCAACCAGATTCTGGAGGACATGTTGAGAGCTTGTGCGCTAGATTATGGATCTAGTTGGGATGATAATTTGCCTTCCGCAGAGTTCTCATATAACAACAGCTATCAAGCTAGTTTGAAAATGGCCCCTTTCGAAGCTTTGTACGGAAGGAGGTGCAGGACACCATTGATGTGGGATGAAGTTGGAGACCGTAAATTATTCGGACCAGATTTAATTAGAGATTCGGAGGAGAAAGTCAACTTGATCCGTGACAGACTCAAAATAGCCCAATCCACACAGAAGAGATATGCCGATACTAAACGCAAGGAGGTAACCTATGAAGTCGGAGATAGAGCATATCTGCGTGTGTCGCCACTTAGAGGAGTTAAACGATTTGGAGTCAAAGGAAAGTTAGCACCATGGTTTGTGGGGCCGTACAGAGTTTTAGAACGCATGGGTGAAGTTGCCTACAAGTTGGAATTACCAGAAGCCTTGTCAGGAGTTCATGATGTGTTTCACGTTTCCCAGTTGAAGAAGTGCCATGCAGAGATGGCCGATATTCCTCTAAGAGATACAGTGCCATTTGAGGCCATACAGTTGGATAGTGATCTGACCTATGAGGAGAAGCCCGTCAAGATTCTCGAGACTGCAAGCAGGGTTACCCGCAGCAAGGTCATCAAGTTCTGCAAGGTTCAATGGAGTCATCATACCGAAGAAGAAGCCACCTGGGAACGAGAAGAAGATCTCTGACAGGACCACCCACACCTTTTTGCTAGCCAACTTGAATCTCGAGGGCGAGATTCATCTTAAGGGGGGTAGGTTTGTAACATCCGAATTTTCAATTTGGATGTTTATAATAGATCATTCATATGCATCCATGATTTCTGCATTTTGCCCCATTTGTTTTATTTGATTTTTGATCCAAGGAACATTGAGCAACTCAAGGACCAAAAGAGAGAGTTGGAAGTTTCCCTAAAAACCAATTTTGAATTTTTTTTCGAAGTTGGGAGTTTGGATCAAATTTAGTTTGACCAAAAAAAATTCATTTCCATTATATCAAAAATAAAATAAAGAGAAAAGATAAAATGACTTCTTCAAAAACACAAAGAAAATATTGGAAATTGAATTTGGAACCAAAATATACGGTCGTTCGCCTCAGCGCCCCACGCACGTCTCCCGTTCGCTCGTTCGTTTCCTCTCCCGTTCACGTAACTCTTCCCTCTCCCTCTGGCGCCTGGGTCCCACCTCATCTCTTCTTCTTCCTCCCACTACAGAGAAATGTACGCGTACACCCGACGTTGTTTCGTTTCGAATTCTTGAAAAGCTTATCTCTAGCCAATCCACGCCCAAGCAGTATGTCCTATAAATAGCCACGACTCTCCTCGACCAATTCAGTCGAAAATCTCTCGCCAAAACTATCTCTAGACAACGCACTCGATGTTCCAATCTCGCCTCAGAAGCTGCAGTTCATCACAAGTTTCCGGCGCCGGTGAGCCGTCCCGAGCCTTATCCTTTTTGGTTCCGACTTCTCTCGATCCATACAACCGTTTTGACAAGGTCTCGCGCTCCCTCTTCATCTACAGAGGCCACCACAACCATGTTGTCTTCACCGGAGCACCCGGAGCACCGAGCTTCGCCGCTTTGTTTTGTCACCGTTCGTCGTCTCTGATATTCACCAACTCCACCACTGGATGAGCCACTCATCAGTGCATCCTCTAGGCATTCCCGCCGCCGCCCACAACCACCGGAGCCGGTGCCACCACGACGCCAGAGCCACTCCCAAACCTCTCGTTCTTATGTGTAAGTATACGCTTCAGTTTGTTTCAGTGAAAAAAAAACATTTTCCTTCGGACCGGCCGCCCTCTCCAAAACCCGCAGCAAGCACCCGTACAGCCAACCAGGGAGCACCACATGTCGCCGGCCGAAATTATTTTTTCAGAAAAAATTCCTATTTCAGATTTTATACCAATTTTTCTTTTAGCGTATCTTTTAATCTATAGATCCGATTTAGTTGATTATTTTTCATACTAGTTCATAAAAATCTCATCTATCCAGAGAACCAAACGAAAAATATTTTTGAAAATTTTAAAATTTGAATTCAAACAGATCTGAAGTCAAACTTCGTTAGGCTGTATCTCGAGTTTCGTAACTCCGTTTTAGGTGATTCTTTTTGCAAATCGAAGCTCGTAACGTGTACTTTCTGTTAAAAACCAAAACCATTTATTTTTGTTTCTGTAAAAATTTCGTTCTGTACAGAAACTTTATTTGGATGTTTCGGAGTTTTTCGAAGTCTTTCATTTGTTTTATTTTTGGATCTTTTCTTGTATGCTTATGTATGTTATTGCTTTCTTACGCTAGATCATCCAGAGTGCGAAGCTTGCTACTACGAATCTTTATAGTTCAACGAACATCAGCAAGGCAAGTTCACAATTTGATCATAATTTTTTTCAATACCCAGTTTTTTTTACTATGCATTAGTCTCACCCTCAAAGATTGCATGAGTAGGATTTGGAACATGTGGTTATGCTATGTAGTTCATGTGGTAGGAACCTATGACCTTTGATCACCCCGGGAATATTCGTTATATCCTATATTGCTTAGCCATGCTCGTAGACGGGGATTGGTATGTGTGATCCATGCTAGTTGCGGGAGTTAATAATTTTGGGATAACCTAAGGTGGCAACTTTAATACACATCTGGGTGGATTGTTTGGGGCACCTGGAGAAACCAATGCTTGCCCAAGTGGAATCCCGGAGTACCCGTGTGATTACCCTAGGTCCGCCACCCAGGCTCAAAGGGATCATAAGATATTTCATGCCTAGAAACTTCCGTGTGCAGCCACAAGCCATTATGGGCTCTGGCATAGTTGAGTAAGTTGTGTGACCTCTTTCCGTGGTAGACTAGCTGATGTAGCGGAAAGTAGGTGTACCGGTCTACCTAGGGTTAAGGGCAAACGCTTCTGAAAGGCTATGTCTCGATCTTCCGATCATGGAGGTGCTCGAGTCTTGTGGGGAAAAGTGCGCAAACCTCTGCAGAGTGTACAAACTAATCATGATTAGCCGTGTCCCCAGTTATGGACATCTTGAGTATCTAGAAGTGAATTATTGGTTGATCTCATCACTCTTTTTAATGAAATTATTGGGATACTAATAACTTGGGAATTTTGGGGATTGAGTTGGAGGAACCTTCTCAACAATGGAATTTTAATTTAGTAGTAAATAAAATTTTATTCCTTTGTTGTAGGGTAAAATTGGCTTTATGCAAAAACTAAACTTAGAGCCTCCACCAGCTAAATTTGCATATAGAGATAGTTTTTTATTATTATTCTAAGGTGTGAAATCACCAGCATATTCCATGTGCTGACCTACACGGCTGCAACGTCTCATGTTGCAGACTTTTCCGGTGAGGATTAAAGGTGCGATAGGTCGTTGTTCTGCACTCAGTTTGCCGTGGAGTTGGATGGACTCATTTACCTTCGATGCTTCCGCAGTTATTTTGTTTTAGATGGCCTTTGGCCATATTATTGTAATAAATACTCTTTTGAGGATCTCGATGTAATAAAGTGTGTGATTGAACTCTGTTATAATTCCTCGAGTACTGTGTGTGTCAGCATACCGATCCAGGGATGACACGTAAGCACAGAGACTTCGATCCATTTGGGTCGGGTCGCTACAACGGCGGTGGAGATCAGCGGTAGGAGGTTGCTAGCGATGATGGAGATGATCCAGAGACCTCGAGTCGGCATAGGTAGATAGGAGCGGGCAAAGCGTTCGGAGAAATTTCCAGATTTTGGCCCGTGGGTATTTATATCCAGACCCTGTCGGTGTGACCGAGTGCAACAGCTCGGTGGCACCGAGATGCAGAATTGCAAGTGGTTACTGTAACTCAGTGAGACTGAAAAGTTCAAATCCGTTGCACCGAGATTGATATCTAGATCAACTCAATGAACTTGGTATGACCAAATGGGATAAATCGGTCTGACCGAAATTCATTAAGAGGTTTTGGAAGTTTAATTCTATGACGAATCAGTGGCTCCGAGTACTCCTCACCAAGAGGGTTTGAATATAACTTGGTCAAACTTTGTGATGTAGCATGAATAGAGTTTGAGACGAGAAAATCACAGATAGCTAGAGTGTCACGCCCCATATGCGACCATATCCAAAAGGAACTCGAAGGTCCCACCAAGGATAGACCCGCATATTGAAACGCTTTTGCAAGGTGGATATCATTACATCAACATTACATAATAGATGGGGATACATACATAAGGCATACAATGCCACATGAATACAACATCACAATACATAAGAGCATCATCCGACTACGGATGAAACACAAACAAAAACTCAAACGACATCCACCCTGCTAGCCCAGGCTGCCGACCTGGAACCTATCCCCTGATCGAAGAAGAACCAGAAGAAGAAACTCCAAGACAAGCAAACATTGCTCTCGCGTCATGATCATCGCAAAACCTGTACCTGCAACTGTTGTTGTAGTAATCTGTGAGCCACGAGGACTCAGCAATCCCATTACCATGGGTATCAAGACTAGCAAAGCTTAAAGGGAAAGGAAGGGGTAAAGTGGTGAGGTTGCAGCAGCGACTAAGCATATATGGTGGCTAACATACGCAAATAAGAGCGAGAAGAGAGAAAGTAGAACGGTCGTGAAGCTAACAATGATCAAGAAGTGATCCTGAACTCCTACTTACGCCAAATATAACCCATAACCCGTGTTCACTTCCCGGGCTCCGCCGAGAAGAGACCATCACGGCTACACACATGGTTGATGCGTTTTAATTCGGATCTGGTGTCAAGTTATCTACAACCGGACATTAACAAATTCCCATCTGCCTATAACCACAGGCACGACTTTCGAAAGATTATACCCTGCAGGGGTGTCCCAACTTAGCCCATGATAAGCTCTCGCGATCAACGAAGGATATACCTTCTCCCAGGAAGACCCGATCAGACTCGGAATCCCGGTTTACAAGACATTTCGACAATGGTAAAACAAGACCAGCAAAGCCGCTCGATGCGCCGACGATCCCGATAGGAGCTGCACATATCTCATTCTCAGGGCAACACCGGATAAGCTAAGCGTACAGGTACCGACGTAACCCAAGTCGCCAAGGGATGGTCCCGCACGGTGCTCTAGTTTGGACCAACACTTAGACAAGCATTGGCCCAGGGGGCTGTAATAAAGATGACCCTTGGGTTAATTACTCCCAAGGGAAATATAGGTGGTGGTGAGGCAAATGGTAAAACCAAGGTTGGGCCTTGCTGGAGGAGTTTTATTCAAAGCAAACTGTCAAGGGGGTCCCATAAATCACCCGACCGCGTAAGGAACGCAAAATCCGGGAACATAACACCGATATGACGGAAACTAGGGCGGCAAGAGTGGAACAAAACACCAGGCATAAGGCCAAGCCTTCCACCCTTTACCAAATATATAGATGCATTAATAATATAAGAGATATTGTGATATCCAAACAAAATCATGTCCACCATGGAGCAATCTTCAACTTCACCTGCAACTAACAACGCTATAAGAGGGGCTGAGCAAAGCGGTAACATAGCCAAGCAATGGTTTGCTAGGAATAGTGCCAAAGGTTAGAGGTTCATGGCAATTTGGGAGGCTTGATGAGAAAAAGATAGGTAACGCAGCAAAGCGATAGAACGAAGCAACTAGCATAGCAATGATAGTAGTGAGATCCAGGGTAGCGGTCATCTTGCCTGAAATCCCGCAAGGAAGAAGAACGAGTCCATGAAGAAGATGAATCCACGAAGACGAACCAAGCGTAGACGAACGAATCCTCACGATCGCAACGAAACGGGAACTATCGAGAAGAAGCACACAACATGGTAAACACACCACACAAGAACAAGGCTTGATGCACAACAAGCATGATGCAAGACAAGACTACATGAAGCTACTTGTGGCAAGAGATGATGCAAACAAGAGCAACACATCAAGGCAAGTTTAAATGAGGTCGGGAACAACATATAACAATTCCGGTAAGTCCTCATATGCATATTTCGAAATTGGTCCAGATCTGAATAAACCTTATGTTCAAGTTGTTAAACAGCAAGTTAAGATGCACCAAGATGATCTACACGAGATTCTAGTCAAGTTACATATAAAGTTCATTTAGTTCGGAGCTACGGTCTAGAAGATATGAGCAAAACAAGTTAAACATGGCATTGATGCAAAATGCATTCAAACATCAAGCAAACACCTCAAAACAAGGATGCAACATGATAATATGAAACTACATGCAAAATCAAGCAAGTTTCATATAGAGCACTCTCAAAACGGAGCAACGGTGCAACACACACACACACTATACAAGTCATAACAACAATCTGCCCAAAACAGCAACTAGGCATCTTGCAAGCATCAAAACAATATGCTACAGCATCTCAACATGAAAACAAAAGGCATGGACATGATGTACAGGTAAAGCATAACAAAACATGAACACTGAGCTATCTCCAGAAAGCACTAGAACATGCTCAAACACACATGGCAAGATTGCAAATAATAACAATTCAGACTTTGCATAACATCAGGTTGCAATGTTTAGAGCTATCAAACAACATGTTACAGGAACTTATCATGGCAAACAAAGGCATGGCATGAATCTACTAAATGCATAGATCAAAAGTCCTTTACTGACCATAAGCCAAAAAGGAACAGAAAATATGATGGCACCCATGTAAACATAGCAAGTTATATGACAGATTCATTCATGGCAGGAACAGAATTATGAAGGCATGTTGGTGAGCTTGTACCACTCACCACAGAGCAATACATGGCATGGCAAGGCAACCAACAGTAAGAAGAAATATTTGTGAAGCTAAGCATGGCAATAGCAAGTTCATAGGGTGCATGTAACACTAGCAACAATCATGGCAACAACTGAACTTAATGTTAACAGGCTGACAGCAACATTATATAGCAACTTTGGAGCAAGATATGAACAAGCTACAGGAAGCTATAAATGCAACCAGGGGCATGGATGGATAGATCATGACATGTAGAACAAAACATATTTAGTGAACATCTCCAGATTATGTATAGAATGACTTGTAGCAGCAGGTTTACATAGCATCACGAAATAACAGATTCAGCCTAGCAAAATAGTAACAGCAAGTACCCTACTTAACAAGATCGATTCACTCATCACAAAGCATTGCATGACAAGATAAGCATAGCATCAGCAAGAAGACATGTTTTTGAAACAAACCAAGGCAATAACAAGTTCATAGCATGCAAGGATCAACTACAACAACCTTGGCAAAAGTGAATAACATGTAAACAATCTGCCAGGAAACATTTTGAAGCAAAAGTTGAGCAAGCAAATGACATGCTAGACTACTCCATAATTTCAACCAGGGGCATTAATGGATATAGAACAACCATATGTTCAAAACATCCTTACTGAAGTAACTCAAAATATGCATGGATCTCTCTGTAGCATCAAGTTTACATGGCATCAAAATAACAGCAGAACAGGGACTAAAATCAGCAACATCACGAAGCCTAGTTTGCATGCTTGTGCTAGTCACCACATTGATCACAAAAATAGATGGTAAGCACCTCTGTAAAGAAGACATGGCATAGTTCAAAACACATGTAGACATCAACCTCATAGGATGCACACATCAAACATGGCAAAAATGACAAATGAGCATGTTCTGTTAACAGACAGCAGACAACATTATGAAGCACTCTTGCAATGATGATTCAGGCATCAAGATGACCTCAAATGAACATGATGCAATGGAATGAAATGAAGTACTCGTTGGGGCAAACAATTTGACATATCACACGCACAAAACTGTCACACCCTAGCTAGTTCATGCATTAGAGTGTTGCATCATGTCTATCCTTTCATCAGAAACTTGAAATGGGGATGTCAGAACCCCCAGCCCCCTCTGAAACCAACTAGGGTTTACTAAAAACTTTTTCAATGAACCTGAAATGCCCTTCTAAAATGTCCATCATTTTTGTCTTGGTTCAGAACCTCTGCCAAAAGTGTTGCACAATTTTCTAGGTCATCTTAGGGTCTTTGAATTAAATGATAAGTATTTGAATTTGGGCATTTAAAATTATATAAAATATTTCAAATGCTAAAATATTCCTAAACTGAAATGTTTCATGTTGGAAATATTCCAACTTTGGACCAGGAGCAGTTTGGTGATTTTAGGAGTTGCCTAGGTATTTTTAATAATTCAACAAAGTTGCAGAAAAATAGAAAAAGAAAAAAAACAGAAAGGAAGGACTTACCTGGCGCCTGCAACCCGGCCCACCTGCCGGCCCAGCCCAGCGCCGCGCCAGCGAGCTGCTTGCCGGCCAGGCAGGCAGGCAAGGTGCTCGACGGCGAGCACCGCATGGGTGCCACGCACCTGCTCGCCGCATCGCCGCTCCACTCACCCGGCTAACGCCGTGGATCGACCCCTCTCTCTCCCCCGAACCCCCCAGACGCCCCCTCTCCTCTCCAGCTCCTCCCCCTCGCGCTCCCCAGCCATGGCCGACGCCACCGCCGCCGCTCCATCGTCGTAGCCGCGCTCCCCGCCGCCCGTGCTCCGTCTCGTGGTGTCCAGGAGCTCCGCCGCCGTCCACTTCGTCGAGCTAACCGAGCCCCGCGTGCTCGTGAGGCCCGAGTCCACCGCACCGACCTCGCCGAGTTCGCCGTCGCCGGAGATCCCCTTCAACGCCGTCGCCGCATCAGCTCGTCCCCGACCCCGCCGGTGACCTTTACGGGTGCTCTGTGAGCCTAGCTACCCCTCCTACCCTTCCTCTCTCGCCCCCGAGCCGTGTAGCCACCGCACGAAGATCACCCGCACGCACCGCCGCGGATCTCGTCGCCGACGTGCTCCCGGCCATCCTCCGGCCAACTCACGGTGTCCAACGCACTCACCACGTTGCGTTGAGTCCAACCGTGCACTTCCCGCACCTCACCGCACACCCTAGCCCCGAGTTCGCCTTCACCCGAACTCCGGTGACCGCCTAGGTCGTCGCCGGCGCCAACTCCGGCCACCCCGACCCCAACTGACTCCACCAAGAGCCGCGGCTCGTCCTCAGCTCCACCCCGATGCCCTCCGCGACCCATTTGGTGGCCGGAACGGCCAAAACCACTTCCGCCGCCGCGTCGGGCTCGCCGGCGGCTAAACGCCGGTGCAGCCATTTTGACTTTGACCACGGGTGGGCCCTGGTTGACTCTGTTGAGTCAATGACAGGTGGGGCCCCCTTCTGCTAATTATCCAGATTAGTTTAAACTAAATTAAATTAGTTAATTATCCACTGACACCCTGGACCCACGCGTCAGGTTTGACCTGGACCGGGTCTGTTGACTTGCTGAGGTCAGCATGACCTCATGCTGACGCAGTAAACCTTTTCTGAAATTAAAATAAATCTAAAATGATTTATAAATTCCAGAAATTGTTGCAAACTTCAAAAATTCATATAAATTCAACCGTAGCTCCAAATCAAACAAATTATATATGAAAAATGATCAGAAAAATCCAATCTATCCATCTGTACTAGTTTCATGCATGTTTAAACAAACTAACTTGAGGTTTAGTGCAGAACAAGATAAAACACTTTAAAGGGCCATTTATGAGTTTGAAATTTGAATCTTTGGTTCAAATTGATTCAAACCCATCTGGTTTTAGTTGCATTAGCCCAACACACTCATATTGCCATGTTTCATGCATGCATCATATTGTCGCACATTGTTTGGTGATGGTTGTGTATCGGTGTTCTTTGCGGCAGGTTCTGCCTCCGAGGAGTACCGTGATTACCCTAGCGAAGAACCGTATCCGTGCATCGATCCATCAGGCAAGCAACCAACCATTTGATCATATCGATACAATCCCATGTTCTCGCTCTTGCTCTCTTTTACTGCATTAAGACAACGCGTTTCAAACTGCTGTGTGCTACGGTAGTTGAACCCATTTCCTCTGCATGACCTGTCATTGCCACAGTAATTAGATGAAACCCACTAGCATGTGTAGGAATTGATTGAGCCATATGTATGTGTTGTTCCTACCTTGCTATGCCTGCTATGCTTAGAGTCGTGTCAGGTCTGGTTCATCTGGGTGATGGGCTGGAGTGAAATGATCATGTCGGTAATGAGAGTGATGTGGTGAACACGATTTGGTAAAGGTATCGATGAGAGGCCATGTAGGAGTACATGGTGGGTTGTTTCATTGAAGCCGACCTTAAGAACTGAGATCTGTATGCGTGATTTAAGATTCAGCTACTACCATGCATTGGGCCCTGAAATATGACCCCGCTCGACTTCTTATTCACCCTAGTCCTCTGTCCAGGAGTTGCAAGTAGTTTCTGGTGTTTGTAGCTTACTGGAGGCCGTGGACAGCGCTGACCCGCGGGGTGGGCTGTGATGCGGTAGGTACGTGGCACGGTGTATCGAATACCCGTTAGGTATCTCGGGAACCCTGTACACATCGTTCGGGGCCGTATGGGAAACCTCGGCCGGACTCCCTGCGGATGGAACCTGGATAGGCGATAAACCTGGACTAGAGACTTAGGTGTTTAGGTAGGTCGTGGTCTACACGCACGTCGGCTTTCGCTTGAAGTCTGCCGAGCACATGTCGTGTGCAGACGCTAAGTGGTGGAAACATGTATGAAGAAGTACACCCCTGCAGGGTTAACACGATCTATTCGAATAGCCGCGTCCGCGGTAAAGGGACTACTTGGTTGCTTATACAGTTCATAGACAAGTGAATGGATACTACTAAAAATCTCAAGATAAGCGTGAGTGCCGAGGATGGCTCTTCCGTAGGATGACGGAGGTGGATACTCGGTGGTGTATTGAAGTGGTGAGTAGTGGACTCGTGTGCGCAAAACCATTTCAAGTTGGAGTCTCGTAGGATAGTTTAGCCAAGAGTCAAAGTTGGCTTGCTGCAATAACTCCACCAACCCTTCTTGATAATGTGCATGTATGTAGGATCTGACGTAAGTCTTGCTGGGTACCTTTGTACTCATGTTGCTATAATTTACATTTTACAGAAGGCGCTGCAACCCCTTCTGATGGGTTCTTCGTAGACGTTGACATCGACGAGTAGACTAAGGCCCAGGTGGTAATCCTGAGCTTGTGAAGGTCCACGTAGTATAGCTTGGCTTTCCAAGCCTCTTTTATTTTACTAGTTGTCTGTACTCAGACAAGTTACTTCCGCTGCTGGTTTGTATGACTGTATGACTTGAATGTGGGTCGTGTGACCCGTACTTGTATGTATGTTATGTATGGCTCTCTGAGCCTTTAAATAAAGTACTTGTGTCGTAGAGTCATGTTGTGATGCCTTGTTGTATTTGCACATATCGAGCATATTGTGTGTATGATTGAAATGCTTGGTATGTGTGGGATCTGACTATCTAGTTGTTTATCTTTAGTAGCCTCTCTTACCGGGAAATGTCTCCTAGTGTTTCCATTGAGCCGTGGTAGCTTGCTACTGCTCCGGAACACTTAGGCTGGCCGGCATGTGTCCTTCTTCGTTCCTGTGTCTGTCCCTTCGAGGAAATGTCACGCATTGAGTACCGAAGCCCTGTTAGCCCGCTACAGCCTGGTTTACCGGAGTCCTGCTAGCCCAGTGCTACAGCCCGGACCCACTTGCTGATGATCGACACGTTCGATGCTGGGTCATGGATGCCTGTCCCTATAAGTCTGTGCCACTTTGGGTTTACGACTAGTCATGTCAGCCCGGGCTCCTTATCATATGGATGCTAGCGACATCATCATATACGTGAGCCAAAAGGCGCAAACGGTCCCGGGCAAAGGTAAGGCGACACCCGTGGGAATACCGTGCGTGAGGCCGCAAAGTGATATGAGGTGTTACAGGTTAGATCGATGTGACATTGAGTCGGGGTCCTGACAAAAACGGAGCTACAGATGCAGAGATACGATGCGATGAACATGGCATAATTATGCAAAATATTTCGGGACAGTCAAATTCGCTGGAACGAAAACCGAGTGTCGGATAACTACACAGCGCACAGGGCGGCAGATAGAGCAGCGGGACTTGGCTCGGGTTCTCACCAGAGTGGGCTTGCCCAGGAGGGAAGGAGGCCGGCCGGCGGAAGGCCTGGGCTGGGCCAGTCAGGGGCGGGGCCCACGGGACTGAGGCAAGCCCGAGCGGGCGCTCGTCCTCCTCCCGCTTGAGCAGGAGGGAGGCGGCCATGGCAAGGCGGCGCTGGCGCCGGACGGCAGGGAGGCCAGGAGGGGCTTGGCGCAGCGAAAACGAGTGGATCCGGTGGGCTACTTGCCGGATCCGGTGGGGGCGGGGGTTGGCGAAGCTTCCCAGGGTGGCGGCGGCGGATCCTGGTACAGAAGGAGAGAGAGAGACGTGTGAGAGAGGGAGAGCAAGGAGGAGGAAGAGAAGTCGGGGCGGGGCAGGGCGACCTGGAGACCCGACGGCAGGGATCTGGGTGGTCGGCAGCGGCGAGGCGCTGGTCGCCTGCGGCGTAGACGGCAGCTAGAAGGCGGCGGGGGAGCTCGGGCAGAGGAGCTCCCGAGCCAGGCGTGTGTGGGCCTGCGGGATCGGGCGGACGACGGTGCGCACGGGCTTGGGCGGGCTTCCCAGGTCCCGATCTGGGTCCTGGCGGGCCCGTGGCGAAGTGGGCGCGGGGAGGACTCGGGGCGACGTGGCGAGGCGCCACTGGCTCGGGACGGCGGCGCAGGGGCGCTGGGGCTGATGTGGCGCGCTCCGGTTGGCCCGGGGCACGATGACGGCGGCGCCAAGTGGCGGGAGGAGGCTGGGGGCGCGGAAATGGAGGTGGATGCGTGCTGATTCCGAGGAGGAGGGGGGTGGCTGCGGCTGGGAGGTAAGGGAGGGGCTAGGCTGCCCAAAGATGGAAGGAATGGGTCTATATAAAGCAAAGGGGGACTAGGGTTGGGGTTTTCCATCCGTTTTCGGACATCTGATCTCGATCCAACGGTCCGGAGCGGAGGGGGGGGGGTTGGATGGCAAGGTGGGCTGCAAGTAACCATGTAGAAGGTCTCGGGCTGAGAAGAGAGGGGAAGAAGTGCGGCCCGGTAACTGTTTCCGGATACCGAAAACATCCGACGTTTGACCGACAACGATGCCGCTATAAGTTTAACGGTTGGGCTAGCAAACGAGCTCCGAATGCGACGAAACTTGACAGGCGCTCTATCTACACAATAATAAGACCGCAAGCCAAGTTACAACCCATTCCGAGAACATTTTTATGCCACTTATAAAATAATATTTCGGAGGTGCCGCGGGCGCGTGCGAGTGTGGTCGGGCTCGGAACGGACAACGGAGAGAACCGGGGAAACCCATGCAGATGAAATGCAGATGATGACATGGAAAAATGCAACATGCAAGCAAATGACATGGCAACAATGACGAATAACTGGCAGACACCTGGCGCATCGGATCCGGGGCGTTACAACACTCCTCCACTAACAAGAGATCTCGTCTCGAGATCTTAGGACCAAGACGGAAGGGAAAAGGATGAGGTGAAGCAAGAACTCAAGATAAGAAGCAAAGAATCGAGAGCACTCGAGAAGAAGAGGGGAACGACGAGAATGACAAGAATCGAAAACTCACTGAATCAGATAGACTATGAAACCACTCCGGTTAGAACGAGATAAGAAACGAATAAGACTGAAAGGATTTAGGCAACACTCCGGTTGAAAATGGAAGGATTAGAACATGAACTTCACAAGATGGGATGGCACTTGACGAAGATATGACACAAAATCTCCGGAAAGAATAAGCTTGTTGTGGACTTATCAAAAACAACTCAAAACTTGAGGTGAAATTATGCCACATCCAATGCTTGAATATCTTAGAAGAAAGAAGAAATGCAAAACTCCACTTCAAAAGAATACGGAGAATTAATTGCACTGCGAGACGCGAGAAGAAAAGATACTTGAACTCCACCAACAAGAATCTTGATGAACTCTTGAAAGAAAAGATTAATTCATGAAGAACCACCATGAAGAACTCCGGTAACAAAAGGATGATGAGATAACATGAAGGAAGAAAGAATAAGATGAGCATTGCGATGATTTAGATGGAGGTTCCGACAAAATGGCCGAGGAAATTTGAACTCCGGGAAAAGAAAATATGAAAACACTTGGAACTAGAATTTATTCATCAAGAACAAACTCCGAAGGAAAGGATTAATCACTCTGATGAAATAAGAATAAGATTTATTGTATGCTTATCCTTCATCAAATTAAATTGATGACAAGCAATGGATTTTTCATACTACTTATTCTTCTTGAAAAGGATTGAGAAGTGACATATCGCAAACTTGAGAAGGTCTTCGTGAACCACCGGTAGGATTCAAAAGAACGAATGGATTAATATGGTAATCAAAGAAAAAGAATCTTGAACGAACCACCGTAAGATTTCAAAAATGAACGACGAAAAGAGAAAGAATCGCCGAGAAGAATTAGAAGAACAAATATGCTTGAGGGGATTTAGATGCAAAAGAACAAAGAGATCATGAGCTGACTAAAAAAACACTTGAACGAAGCACCGGGATAATTGAATAACGGTAACTGAAATGATGGCCTCTGGTGAAACGAAAAAGAAATCAACTCCTGGAATACTCCGGATGGGTAAGGAAGAATATCTGGCCAATGGAATGATTGAGAGGATAAAATGAAGCTAGAGCCACGAATCTTCGAGAGAACAGACAAGATTGAGAGGGAAAACTCTTCTTCGATCTTCAAATGACGAGAAGAACACCAACAAAATTACTGAGATACTCCGGGAGAATGACAAGCGAAGAGGTTGAGTCAACAATGAAAAGAATTTGAAAACGATCTTGGAAAAGATCTGACTGATGAAAATCATACTTACATCACACTTCAAAAGGATTTGAGAATAGCTCCGGGAAATCAGAAGAGTCAGGTAAGATCCTGGGAAAAGACCTGTGGGTTAGGGCCCACTGAAGAGATAACACCGTTGAAAAGCATTGTTGAAAAGATTGATGATGCACCGGAACAATTGAAATATTTGAATGAGGTGACAACCTCGAATTAATTGGAACCCAGACGAATCTCCTGAGATGTCTTGAACACTCCGGAAGGATAAACTGGCGAGAGGCGAACGAGCAGGGAAGACACTTGAGCCGAGGGAGAAAAATATAGTCAACACCGAAAAACTTGAATTGAGTCCACCAGAAAAGAGATGAAGAATGACGAATGAGACAAGAATTCACCGGTTGAGATAATTACGAAAGACTGAAGAGGTTCTGCACGAATGAGATAGATGGTCGAGAGAGAGTCAGACTCCGGGAAGAAAAAGGGTGGGAGGGCGGGAAAACAAAGGCAACCTGGAAGGGGGAACCGACGAATATCTTGAAGAGAAAAACACCGGTTGAAATCATTAAGGAGAGAGAGCAAAGACTTCGCACGAGTAGGATGGATACTCGATTACGGACTCCGGTTTCGAGAAGAAGAAGGGTGGGCGGGTGGGAAAAGAAAACAACTGAGGATTGGTATTGCAAAAACAAAGAGGTCGAAACGACTTGACGAGAGGATGCACCGGATCAAAATAGCTGAGAACAAACGATCGGAAACCAACTGCGTGAACCTAAAGAAAAATTTGAAGGGGAAGAGAAGTAATTCAAAACACCTATGTCAAGATTCCTTACCAGAGCGACGAAGGGGCTGAGGAGTAAAAAGAATTCCTACTCTTCGATATAACTAGACTCCAAAAATAGTTTTCTTCTAGACTCAACAACGGCCAACAATCAAGGGGGCTCCTAAGGTCGGTCGAGGCTCTGATACCAACTTGTCACGCCCAATATGCGACCCTATCCAAAAGGAACTCGAAGGTCCCACCAAGGATAGACCCGCATATTGAAACGCTTTTGCAAGGTGGATATCATTACATCAACATTACATAATAGATGGGGATACATACATAAGGCATACAATGCCACATGAATACAACATCACAATACATAAGAGCATCATCCGACTACGGATGAAACACAAACAGAAACTCAAACGACATCCACCCTGCTAGCCCAGGCTGCCGACCTAGAACCTATCCCCTGATCAAAGAAGAACCAGAAGAAGAAACTCCAAGACAAGCAAACATCGCTCTCGCGTCATGATCATCGCAAAACCTGTACCTGCAACTGTTGTTGTAGTAATCTGTGAGCCACGAGGACTCAGCAATCCCATTACCATGGGTATCAAGACTAGCAAAGCTTAAAGGGAAAGGAAGGGGTAAAGTGATGAGGTTGCAGTAGCGACTAAGCATATATGGTGGCTAACATACGCAAATAAGAGCGAGAAGAGAGCAAGCAGAAAGGTCGTGAAGCTAACAATGATCAAGAAGTGATCCTGAACTCCTACTTACGCCAAACATAACCCAGAAACCGTGTTCACTTCCCGGGCTCCGCCGAGAAGAGACCATCACGGCTACACACACGGTTGATGCGTTTTAATTCGGATCTGGTGTCAAGTTATCTACAACCGGACATTAACAAATTCCCATCTGCCTATAACCGCAGGCACGGCTTTTGAAAGATTATACCCTGCCCTGCAGGGGTGTCCCAACTTAGCCCATGATAAGCTCTCGCGATCAACGAAGGATATACCTTCTCCCAGGAAGACCTGATCAGACTGGGAATCCCGGTTTACAAGACATTTTGACAATGGTAAAACAAGACCAGCAAAGCCGCCCGATGCGCCGATAATCCCGATAGGAGCTGCTAATATCTCGTTCTCAGGGAAACACCGGAAAAGCTAAGCATACAGGTACCGACGTAACCCAAGTCGCCAAGGGATGGTCCCACACGGTGCTCTAGTTTGGACCAACACTTAGACAAGCATTGGCCCTGGGGGAGGGGGGCTGTAATAAAGATGACCCTTGGGTTAATTACTCCCAAGGGAAATATAGGTGGTGGTGAGGCAAATGGTAAAACCAAGGTTGGGCCTTGCTGGAGGAGTTTTATTCAAAGAGAACTGTCAAGGGGGTCCCATAAATCACCCGACCGCGTAAGGAACGCAAAATCTGGGAACATAACACCGGTTTGACAGAAACTAGGGCGGCAAGAGTGGAACAAAACACCAGGCATAAGGCCGAGCCTTCCACCCTTTACCAAATATATAGATGCATTAATAATATAAGAGATATTGTGATATCCCAACAAAATCCTGTCCACCATGGAGCAATCTTCAACTTCACCTGCAATTAACAATGCTATAAGAGGGGCTGAGCAAAGCGGTAACATAGCCAAGCAATGGTTTGCTAGAAATAGTGTCAAAGGTTAGAGGTTCATGGCAATTTGGGAGGCTTGATGAGCAAAAGATAGGTAACGCAGCAAAGCGATAGAACGAAGCAACTAGCATAGCAATGATAGTAGTGAGATCCAGGGTAGTGGTCATCTTGCCTGAAATCCCGCAAGGAAGAAGAACGAGTCCATGAAGAAGATAAAGCCACGAAGACGAACCAAGCGTAGACAAACAAATCCTCACGATCGCAACGAAACGGGAACTATCGAGAAGAAGCACACAACATGGTAAACACACCACACAAGAACAAGGCTTGATGCACAACAAGCATGATGCAAGATAAGACTACATGAAGCTACTCGTGGCAAGAGATGATGCAAACAAGAGCAACACATCAAGGCAAGTTTAAATGAGGCCGGGAACAACATATAACAATTCCGGTAAGTCCTCATATGCATATTTCGAAATTGGTCCAGATCTGAATAAACCTTATGTTCAAGTTGTTAAACAGCAAGTTAAGATGCACCAAGATGATCTACACGAGATTCTAGTCAAGTTACATATAAAGTTCATTTAGTTCGGAGCTACGGTCTAGAAGATATGAGCAAAACAAGTTAAACATGGCATTGATGCAAAATGCATTCAAACATCAAGCAAACACATCAAAACAAGGATGCAACATGATAATATGAAACTACATGCAAAATCAAGCAAGTTTCATACAGAGCACACTCAAAACGGAGCAACGGTGCAACACACACACACTATACAAGTCATAACAACAATCTACCCAAAACAGCAACTAGGCATCTTGCAAGCATCAAAACAATATGCTACAGCATCTCAACATGAAAACAAAAGGCATGGGCATGATGTACAGGTAAAGCATAACAAAACATGAACACTGAGCTATCTCCAGAAATCACTAGAACATGCTCAAACGCACATGGCAAGATTGCAAATAATAACAATTCAGACTTTGCAGAAAATAACATCAGGTTGCCATGTTTAGAGCTATCAAACAACATGTTACAGGAACTTATCATGGCAAACAAAGGCATGGCATGAATCTACTAAATGCATAGATCAAGAGTCCTTTACTGACCATAAGCCAAAAAGGAACAGAAAATATGATGGCACCCATGTAAACATAGCAAGTTATATGACAGATTCATTCATGGCAGGAACAGAATTATGAAGTCATGTTGGTGATCTTGTACCACTCACCACAGAGCAATACATGGCATGGCAAGGCAACCAACAGTAAGAAGACATATTTGTGAAGCTAAGAATGGCAATAGCAAGTTCATAGGGTGCATGTAACACTAGCAACAGTCATGGCAACAACTGAACTTAGTGTTAACAGGCTGGCAGCAACATTATATAGCAACTTTGGAGCAAGATATGAACAAGCTACAGCAAGCTATAAATGCAACCAGGGGCATGGATGGATAGATCATGACATGTAGAACAAAACATATTTAGTGAACATCTCCAGATTATGTATAGAATGACTTGTAGCAGCAGGTTTACATAGCATCACGAAATAACAGATTCAGCCTAGCAAAACAGTAACAGCAAGTACCCTACTTAACAAGCTCGATTCACTCATCACAAAGCATTGCATGACAAGATAAGCATAGCATCAGCAAGAAGCCATGTTTTTGAAACAAACCAAGGCAAGAACAAGTTCATATCATGCAAGGATCAACTACAACAACCTTGGCAAAATTGAATAACATGTAAACAATCTGCCAGGAAACATTTTGAAGCAAAAGTAGAGCAAGCAAATGACATGCTAGACTACTCCATAATTGCAACTAGGGGCATGAGTGGATAGATAACAACCATATGTTCAAAACATCCTTACTGAAGTAACTCAAAATATGCATGGATCTCTCTGTAGCATCAAGTTTACATGGCATCCAAATAACAGCAGAACAGGGACTAAAATCAGCAACATCACGAAGCCTAGTTTGCATGCTTGTGCTAGTCACCACATTGATCAAAAAAATACATGGTAAGCACCTCTGTAAGGAAGACATGGCATTGTTCAAAACACATGTAGACATCAACCTCATAGGATGCACACATCAAACATGGCAAAAATCAAAAAATGAGCATGTTCTGTTAACAGACAGCAGACAACATTATGAAGCACTCTTGCAATAATGATTCAGCCATCAAGATGACCTCAAATGAACATGATGCAATGGAATGAAATGAAGTACTCGTTGAGACGAACAATTTGACATATTACACGCACAAAACGGAGCTACAGATGCAGAGATACTATGCGATGAACATGGCATGATTATGCAAAATATTTCGGGACAGTCAAATTCGCTGGAACGAAAACTGAGTGTCGGATAACTACACAGCGCACAGTGCGGCAGATAGAGCAGCGGGACAGGGCTCGGGTTCTCACTAGAGTGGGGTTGGCCCAGGAGGGAAGGAGGCCGGCCGACGGAAGGCCTGGGCTGGGCCAGTCATGGGCCGGGCCCACGGGACTGAGGCAAGCCCGAGCGGGCGCTCGTCCTCCTCCCGCTTGAGCAGGAGGGAGGCAGCCATGGCAAGGCGGCGCTGGCGCCGGTCGGCAGGGAGGCCAGGAGGGGCTTGGCGCAGCGAAAACGAGTGGATCCGATGGGCTACTTGCCGGATCCGATGGGGGCAGGGGTCGGCGAAGCTTCCCAGGGCGGCGGCGGCGGATCCTGGTACAGAAGGAGAGAGAGAGACGTGAGAGAGAGGGAGAGCAAGGAGGAAGAGAAGTCGGGGCGGGGCAGGGCGACCTGGAGACCCGACGGCAGGGATCTGGGTGGTCGTCGGCGGTGAGGCGCTAGTCGCCGGCGGCGTAGACGGCGGCCAGAAGGCGGCGGGGTCGCGGCGAGGGAGCTCGGGCAAAGGAGCTCCCGAGCCAGGCGTGTGCGGGCCTGCGGGATCGGGCGGACGACGGCGCGCACAGGCTCGGGCGGGCTTCCCAGGGCCCGATCTGGGTCCTGGCGGGCCCGTGGCGAAGCGGGGCGTGGGGAGGACTCGGGGCGACGTGGCGAGGTGCCACTGGCTCGGGACGGCAGCGCAGGGGTGCTGGGGCTGATGTGGCGCGCTCCGGTTGGCCCGGGGCACGGTGGCGGCGGCGCCAAGTGGCAGGAGGAGGCTGGGGGCGCGGAAATGGAGGTGGATGCGCGCTGATTCCGAGGAGGAGGGGGTGGCTGCGGCTGGGAGGTGAGGGAGGGGCTAGGCTGCCCAAAAATGGAAGGAATGGGTCTATATAAAGCAAAGGGGGACTAGGGTTGGGGTTTTCCATCCGTTTTCGGACATCGGATCTCGATCCGACGGTCCGGAGCGGAGGGGGGGATTGGATGGCTAGGTGGGCTGCAAGTAACCGTGTAGAAGGTCTCGGGCTGAGAAGAGAGGGGAAGAAGTGCGGCCCGGCAACTGTTTCCGGATACCGAAAACATCCGACGTTTGACCGACAATGATGCCGCTATAAGTGTAACGGTTGGGCTAGCAAACGAGCTTCGAATGCGACGAAACTTGACAGGCGCTCTATCTACACTATAATAAGACCGCAAGCCAAGTTACAACCCAGTCCGAGAACATTTTTATACCACTTATGAAATAATATTTCGGAGGTGCCGCGGGCGCGTGCGAGTGTGGTCGGGCTCGGAACGGACAACGGAGAGAACCGAGGAAACCCGAACGGATGCAAGTTTTGAAAAACATGCAGATGATGACATGGCAAAATGCAACACGCAAGCAAATGACATGGCAACAATGACGAATAACTGGCAGACACCTGGCGCATCGGATCCGGGGCGTTACATAGAGGGAGTACTTAGGTATTCTTGTCCATCCATTGGGCAAAAGAAAAAGCCAAAAAATCAAAGCAACAAATAGATGTCCTTGAATGAAGAAAATTATGCAACCAACATGCTCACACAATAAGATAGCAAATGAAATATGTGGCAAGGCATGCACAAACACTCTAGCATCTATCAAGCAATTTGAGATGACAAGTTCATCTATATATGAGTATATTAACTTAGGAGTCAAATGAGAACATTTGGTCATAGGTCATACTCATCATTTAAGCACAAGTGGGGTTACCACTTTTACATAAAGCATTGTTGTGTTCACACCATTAGAGTTGCTTTAGCTTAATTCTTAGAGTAAAGATCCCCCTAGATGTAATATCCCCTTTTAGAGGGATGAACTAACCTTGGGTTTTGTCGATGATGACTTCATGTAGATGTTGAAGATGCGGATGCTCAATGTTGATGTTGATAATTTGGAGTAATCCGTTGGAGTGAGTTGCACTTTCAATACCTACATGGGATAGTCCCACAAGGAACAAACAAGAATATCCATAGAAATAGAGTGAAGTACACACATGATGATGTCCATGAATGCATTAGGTTACCTTGTACCTTGACTTACTAACAAGAGGGTTTGTGACTCCTTGAACTAGTGAAAGATGTGGAAGTTGATTGCACTTGTCCTTGAAAATATGAATATGAGTGAAGTATGTTGGCAGAGTCACCCTCAAGTACTCTCTAGTTTTTCTTCTTTGGGATCCACATCATCTTGATGGGAATCCTTGGGGTTGAAGATGTACTTGATGAAGTAGAAATAGAAGTAGTTTTTGGAACCCACTTGACCAAGGCCTTTGGAGCTTCTTCAAATGCATCAATATCCTCTTGAAGCTTGCCCTTGCCTTTTAGCGTGTGGTCTTGTGGTGTAAGATCATCTTGAGCTTGTGTTCCCTTCAAGGACGTAGGATCATACTTCTCTTGTTAAGGAACAAACTTCGTCTTGGGATTGATCTTCTTCCCACTCAACTCCAGTGGCATTGAACTTTTGTACAAAACCAACACCTTGATTCTTCTGATGCCTTACTTGCTTGCGTACAATTTCGTCAAATTGCTTACTACCGGCAAGGCTCTTGTAAACACCTTTCTCTATAATTCCCTTCAATAAGTTATTTTCTTGCTCAAGTGTATCTTGGCTAAGAGAATCATTAGTGGAATCAAGAGAACTACTAGAAGCAACAATATTAGATTTAGCATGATTATTGTTACTACTAGAAGAAGAATCTTTTTTACTCTTGTTGCTAGATTTTATTTGTGGCATGTAAGTAGACAAGAGTAAACGCTTGGCAATGTAAGAAGAACTTTTCTTCCGAAGATCGGCATTGATAGCTTTTAAGAACCCATGCTCTTGCTCTAGGTTGAGCTTTTTGAAGCGTAGCTTCTCATGAGTTTTGAAAAGTTCAAGATGGTCTTCTAAAGTAGTTTCATGAGCTAACTTAAGTGTGTTTAGTTCTTTAGTTAGACGCTCAATCTCCTTCTTATCATTGTCATTCGTTTCATCTTGATTAGCATGATCAATAGCAATTTCATTATAGTTTTCATCACTAGCATTGTCAATAAGTAACTCACCATCACCTAGCAAATCATCTTCATCACTATTGAAATCAATATACTTGGGGTATGATACCTTGGGGCCTTTTGCCATTAAGCATCTTCCCATTCCTTCATTTGGTGAGTCAAATATGTCGTACATTTGGTTGACACAAGTGCAAGACCGGCAACACCTTCATCTTGAGTATATTCGGAGTCGGGGTGATAACTTCTCTCGGAGTGGTGGTCGGAGTCAGAACCGGATACCCATTCACCAACATGACCTTGATGTCTTTGTTTTGTGTAGCTCCTTGATGACTTATCCTTCCTTTCTGAATCCTTGCTTCCGTGAGAGGGTCTTCGTTCATAACATCCGTCTCTACTCCTGCTCTCTCTTGGAGGTGATTCTTCTCTTCTACTTATCCTTTTATGTGTGTCTTCTCTTCTTTTGTAGGGAGATGTACACTCATTGGAATAGTGTCTGGGTCTTCCACAATTGTAGCAATTATGATCACGACTAGAAGATCTTTTGTCATGGTAGGATCTTGACTTGGAGATTCTCTCTTTGCTTCTTTTCTTGTATAATTTGTTGAAGTTCTTCACCATTAAGCTCAATTCTTCATTGAAGACTTGTTTTTCATGAGGCTTTATAAGAACCACTAGACTTGTTGTGAAGCTCTTCCTTATCCTTGACTGACATCTCATGAGCAACATTTCGTCCAATGACTTCCGTTGGCTTGAGATCTTTGTAATTTGGCATCATTTGGATCAATGTGCACACGTGTATCGTATTTTCCATCCAAGGCTCTTAGGATCTTCTTGATGATGAATCTGTCGGTCATCTCTTCAATTCCTAAGCTGACAATCTCATTTGTGATGAGAGCAAGCCTAGAGTACATATCAACGACACCTTCACCATCCTTAATTTCAAACTTGTCAAGCAGACTTTAAAGCACATCCAACTTGGATTCCTTGACGGACTTGGTACCTTCATGCATATCAATCAAATTATCCCAAATTTCCATTTCATTCTCAAGGCGGCTGATTTTATTGAATTCTTCAGGGCATAATCCATTGAAGAGGATATCGCAAGCTTGAGTGTTGTATTGCAGCATCTTCAATTCTTCGACAGTTGCTTCGTGATTTGGTTCTCTCCCATCGAAGAATTCACCTTGCAAACCAATACACACAATAGCCCAAATGGTGGGGTTATGTCCAAGAATATGTATTATAATCTTATGCGTCCTACTAGCAGAATTAGTACCATCAAAGTAAGGACCTCTATGGTGGTAATTTCCGTCGCTAGACGCCATACTATCCTAGGTTGTGAAACCAAGGCATGGTCACCAAAGCTAAGGAAATCAAGGCAATGGAGACCAAAGCTCTGATACCACTTGTAGGATTGAAAGTATGTCTAGAGGGGGGGTGATTAGACTACTTGTCCAAATAAAAATCTAGCCTTTTCCCAATTTTAAGTCTTGGCAGATTTTAGCAACTTAACACAAGTCAAGCAATCAACCTACACAAGCAATTCTAAGAGTATAGCAGCGGAATGTAAATCATTTCATATGAAGGTAAAGGGGAGGAGTTTGGAGGGAGCAAAAGCAATGTAGACACAGAGATTTTTGGCATGGTTTTGATAGGTGGTGCTATCGTACATCCACGTTGATGGAGACTTCAACCCACGAAGGGTAAAGGTTGCGCAAGTCCATGGAGGGCTCCACCCATGAAGGGTCCACGAAGAAGCAACCTTGTCAATCCCACCATGTCCATCGCCCACGAAGGACTTGCCTCAGTTGGGTAGATATTCAAGAAGTAGGCGATCTCCTTTACCTTACAAACTCCTTGGTTAAACTCCACAATCTTGACGGAGGCTCCCAAGTGACACCTAACCAATCTTGGAGACACCACTCTCCAAAAGGTAATAGATGGTGTGTTGATGATGAACTCCTTGCTCTTGTGGTTCAAATGATAGTCTCGCCAACACTCAATTCCCTCTCACAGTTTTCGATATGATGGAAAGATGATTTGAGTGGAAAGCCACTTGGAGAATGCTAGAGATCAAGATTCACTACAAAAAAATACACTTCCGTGATGATACGTGTTTTTCACAGTAGGTCGCGTTTTTTGTCATGCATGTACATCCATGACAAATTTATGACAGAATCACGATAGTCATACCTGTGCTGTCATAGAAGTGTTCCATGACATTACCAAAATTATCATCATGGAAGTGTCCACTTCCATGATGATAAACCATGCATCACGAAGTGCTTTCGTCAAGGGTGACCGACACGTGGCATCCACCGTAACGGAACACCGTTAAGCTATCGGGTCGGATTTTGGATCCGATAACCCATTAACAGCCCCGACCAATGGGAAATTTCCACGTGTAAAATTTTGATTGGCCGAAGGGAACACCTGTCAGCTCGTTAGTGGGCTAGATGTCGCCCGTCCATTGGAGGAGACATGCCTATGGTACGTTGACACGTGGCTGGGCCCAACAGAGGCCCATATAGGTTAAAAAGGCCGGCCCAGTCAAAGGCCCATAGAACTTAATCAGGTACTAGTGGGCCAGCCCAATAATGGTCTGCTTACTAAAGGCCCATTTATGGCCCGAAACCAGATCTGGCCTGTTAATTGTTCGCCCAATATTTGGGCCCATTTATGGCCCGAAGCCAGATCTGGCCCGTTAATTGTTCACCCAATATTTGGGCCCATTTACGGCCCGAAGCCAAATCTGGCCCGTTAATTGTTCACCGAATATTCGGGCCCAACTACAGCCCAGTGACTTTCGGCCTGTTAGAGGCCTGATGTAGACATGGGCCCATTTCAGCCCGGTGTGAATTTTGGCCTCGGAATGGCCCATACTGTCCATGGGCCATATATGGTCCGACGGGACATCAGGCCCACTAACGGCCTGTGCTAAAGGTGGCAACAATTAAGCCCAACGTGACTTTGGGCCTGTTAAAGGCCTGTCGCGTAATTCGGCCCGTTGATGCCTGTACTAAGGTTTCGGCCTCTTAAAGGCCCATGATATCAGTGGGCCAACTAAGGCCCGAGATATGTTTCGACCTGGTAACGGCCCGTGAGCTAACTGGGCCCATAATGGCCCGGTCTACATTTCGGCCTGCTGAAGGCCCGTCGATGACTAGTGAAAATTGAGGCCCAACATGCATTTTGGACTGCTAAAGGCCGATGGTTTCATCTCGGTCGTAACAGGCCAGTACAATATTCAGCCTATTAATGGCCCAATGCTACCTGGGCCAAACTAAGCGCTGGGTCGACAAAAGGCCCAACTAAAATATAGGCCGGTGTAAGTTTGGGCCTGGCACAATGTGTGAAGGCCCCAATCATTTGGGCCCAAGAAAGACGCAGGCCGGCCCAATTGTGGCCCGCTAAAAACCTGGCCCGTTAGAGTCTAATGTTTCGGCCTGGTCGACTACATCATATTTTTTTTTCAGATAGCGAATGATGGCAGTAACTAGTAGGAATTAAGAACAACTACTCTATACAATAAAGAAATTACGGCATAGTAACTAAGAATAAACCTACACTATGCAATAAAGGATTTAAGGTATATTACATCCACTGGGCATCGAAGTTCGCCACCAGTGATCATAAAGCGCAACGAAGAAGCAGATTACAAAAACTGGGCACCATTGCAGCGTAACAAAATAATACTGAACCGAGACCACTTCCAAGACAGTTCAAGAAAGGTTAGCCTTGCGGGGGGACTGTTGTGCAAGCTGCTGAGCAAGGCTGTGAGACCGGCCTAGCATGTCGGTCATAGCTTCCAGGTGTAGCTATTTAGCGATGGGGTTCTCATTGGTGTTCTTCGCAATCTTTCTTAGAGATAGGACTTCAAGTCGAAGTTGAGTTGCAGAATGCCTTTCTGCTAGAACTTGGGACTGAAGAAGTCGAACTGATTCAGACAACGAATTCTGTGAGCTTGTCTGACTGTTAATCTCAAGTAACTTGAACACTGCATCAAGACAAGACTTTGGGGTTGTCTCGCTATCTTCAAGATGTTTTGCCTTCTTGGCTGCAATATATGTTGGGTTTGTCTCACAACCTTCAGCAGACTTTTGCATGCCATTAGGCATATCACCCTGAAACAAAGCAGAGAGATGATAGGTTTTGCACGTGTATAAACAAAGATGATAATTGTTATGTCAATTCTATCCAATTTCAAATTAGAAAATAAAGAGTAAGTTCAAAATATGAATAGCATAATTTGGCATTGTTCATAATGCGGGGAGCTTCACCACACTACTCGATTACCATGTCAACATAACAAGCATAGATGAAGGGCAAAGAAAATCATTGTATCTATTTTGGATAATGTGCATGGCATGTTGTTCATATCATCAGCCACATCAGTAAGATAAAACAGGAGATGACAAGGTGCAAACGTTGGATGCTTCACCACACACTGGATTATAGATCCACAAAACCAAGCATACATCTAGGGAGTATTAAGTAATGTGCATGGTATGAATAAGAAATTTGGTTTTACAAGTAAAACTTAGAACTTACGGTTCTTACGAACATGCATTTTGGTAGAAACAGCAAACTAAACAGCAGTAAACGATAGGGAGTATGAGCAAATTAAATAGTAGTTGAGGATAAAGGCTTTAGAAGGACCGACTTACATTAACAGTTAACACTGGCTTTATAATGCCCTTCTCCATGTCAAGGGAAGGATAACTCAAGAATTTCAGCACAGAATCTTCTTCATAAGCATTGCCTGTACTCTACATTTTGTAGAGAGTAATTATAGATATGATAATACTGGAAGGGATAGAGGATAATGAAGATAAGATGCAGATTGATGCTACATAATCAACTACCAATCCCTGGAAGTACAAACGTTACAGGACAAAATGTACTGACAAGAGCAATGGGCTACACTTCTGCACTGGCATTGTCTGTGTATTCTACTTGTTGGTAAGATTAAATATAGATCTGATTTTTTTTAGTAAATGGTGGGCGAGGGAGATAAGATGCAGAATGCTACAAAATGAACCAATCCCTCTTCACATAATACAAGATTGTTTTGAACACTGGTGTATTGTACAAAACGTTCTTATATTATGGGACGGAGGGAGTAGCTGTTAATGTAAGTACAATGATAGACCACGTTCAGTCCTTACAAGAGGACTGCAGAGCTAAACCTCATCAAAAGCATTGGGTTAATTCTAAATTTGTGTAAGAGTCCATACGGATCTTATAATGTCCACCAAATGGACGATTACGAGGCTAACATGTGCAGTGATGCTACATAATCAAACAGCTATGAAAGTAAGTATGGTCATACAGGGCAAGAGGTACTCACAAGAACCATGCAGTGTGCGGTATAGTTGCGAGATTCTGTGGTCCCTTGAGAACAAATGTTCTTCTACTAACAGTTTTCGTACAAGTGAGACATTAAGGCAAATGCAGAAATTTAGTTCAAATTGTGATGTGATATCATAGACAGTACCTTACGCTGCAGCCGAGACCAATGTGTAACAAGATTATTCCAGTCACCGTCGGATAAATGTAGCACCGGAGACTTTATAGAAATTTCGTTCAGAGGCTTGCCATCGAAGTGCGCTTGCCTCAGGTAGGAACGATACTTCATCAACGAGTGCTTGAAAAGAGCAACCAACTCTTGCTCGTCATCACAATCCAGTTTGCTCCTCGCCTATTTAAAAGAATGAAATCTTGTGTCTTCTGTCAGCAGAAACATATGCTATAATGACCACGAATAACATTAGTACATTACTTACGCGTAAGTTGCGGAGGAAGACTGGAAATTGTTCTGTGTCTGTGGTATAATCTTTCCATGAAGGAAAGATGCGCACAAAGTTCCTGACAACAACATAAGCTTCGTCTTCTAAACTGGGAAGAAATGGAACAGGGGTCCTATTTGCTGCAATTGGGGCTCTCTCTGGTTCGAAAAGGGATTTGGCAACTGGATTTTGTGTACTCTTTGCTGGAATGGGGGTTTTGTGTCGTACAGCTGGTGCTATGTCAACTGGCATAATCATACTGTTTGCCGCAGTTGGGGTCTCCTGAGTTGGGGCATCAGAAATGACCAGTGTAGTAGGGCTAGAGTCTGCTAGAGTTGGGGTATTTTGTGGGTCAGGTGATATTGCAACTACACCTAATGGGCTATTTGATTTATCAGGTGCCACTACCTTTCCCAAATACTTTGCATGTGCTCCTCCACGATCCGTAATCGCCCTCTTCCTTTTGAACGTTTGATACACAAGAACATCATTTGAATGGATAAATATGGTATGATGACAGATGGAATATGTATTGAAAATGGATAGGCAGGGCGTATTCACATACGCGATGTGTAAACTAAGCTAATGGCAATTCAACAAAGTAGAAGCAATGCAAAGCATCAGTTGCAAGATATGTGCGAGCAATGTAACCTTGGAAAGTTAGAGCAAGTACCTTGATGGGTGAATAAGATAGGGCATCTTCCTCTGACTCCTCCACTAGGGAGCTACATTGACTTAGGTCTCCCTCTAGCTCAGAATCACTGTTAGGATCATATTCTGAGCATGAATCTATAGGTGGAGAGCGTTTGCATTGCATTGCATCCAGACTTGATTTCAGTCCCTTAATGCCAAGTTTGACAGCCATGGCATTGTTCTGCTTTATTCTTTTCATGCGCGCAAGCTCATAATCATTATGATGCTGTTCAGAATCTGAGATTCATGAAAACATAAAAAGTAGTCAGATTATCTATGGAATGCATTGCGAATTCAACTCGGAGAGTGTCTCCCTATAAACCCCTGCATATGCAAAGTTCACCTCCCCAACCGTGCTGACCAAACCACACACAGAAATACAAACCCCTTATGTCTCTATAACAGGCAGGCACACATTTCAAAACTGAAGTAGGAACATTAGAATCAAATGAAATTCGTATTTGAACAAATAAAATAAGCAATTATGAGTGGCATAATGTTTAGCTTCAAGGGTGGAGTGTTGGTAGTGCGACACAAAGCAAGTAGGCAGATTGTATTCCATGTAAAAGATGGAAACCTATGTAAAAGCTGGAAATGACACTTTCTTTCTATACAATGCAGTGTTCATTACCCACACATGATGGAAGAGATCACATAGAGAAATACTATTCACTCTTGTCTATGGTTCCAGTATTTAGAAACAGGGTGGTCCACCCTAAAATAATATTGACAACAAATATGACAAGGCAAGCATAGATGTAGTGAATCAATCATTTACTTGTGAGCTTATTAGGACAAGTATGCATAATCGTAACTGCGGTAAGAGACCGTCCAAAATCTGAATGAAGAAGTTTGTCTAGCACTTATTGTTTGCAACTAATCGACGTGAATAATTGGATATTATATCGAATGAGTAAGAAAGACAAGTAAAATTGTCAACAAACTTGGCTTGCAGTAGTAATCTGGGTCAATGTCACTATGACCAACAATCCAAAATGACTAGTTTCTGTTCCAAGGGCTGGAATTTTTAAAATCCTGTGAACTTTAGAGGTACTAAAGATTACCGAAATACATCTGAACCATTAAGTGTAGGTAGAACTGAGCACACAACAAACCCTAATGACAGTCCTGCCTAATGACTAATGAATCAATTAGAAAATGGGTGATGAGGAGTGGCTGCTGAGTGTTGAGGACGTATCTCAGGATAAATCGGGTTGGCTTGGTGGGTGCTGCATGCCTGAGCCCTGAATGGACTGGGAAGGTAGGCACGGCGGCATGCCCGGGCAGCGGTGACGCTATTAGGTGAGCGGCTCCTGGCCTCCTGTTAGTCCGGCGTCTCCTCCTAGAGTCATGTCGTCTGGGGACGGCAAGTCGCCGGCGAGGCAGGCGGCTGGGGGCGAGTAGAGATCGGAAGCGCGCAGCAGAACAGAGGGGAATTGGGGCCTGGGACGACCCAAAATCCCAGGGTGGGCCGGCCCACCATGGGCACCCTGTAGAGATACACACCCGAGCGGCGAACATGCATTTTCGAAACTAATTTAGGAACATTTAGCTGACCAATTAAACAACTCTATTTTAATAATATCAGATTCGTATTTGAACATCTAAGCTTGTTTAGCTTGATGGGTGGAGTAGTGTTATTATGACACGAAGCACGCATTCTGATCGTATAGTGATCATAAAAGGGGGAAACTCTAAGCATATTTTTTTAGCAAAAGAGGGTTTCCCCTCTGAGTTTTATTAAAGAAACCACCACGGAACCAACATGATCAATTAAACTCTAAACATGATCAATTAAACCGTATTATGGATGTGCCATGGCAGATTTGAAGCTACAAACCGGAGAAATGATATTTAGCATCCATTGTTGAGGATCTGGAATTCTAAGAGCTGAAAAGAAAGTAGAGTAACCAAGTTAAGATCTATTTTTTGGTTGAGATCAAAAAGTTGAGGAGATATGAAGTACCACCTCTCTTGCGGCGCTGTGTAGGCATCGGGGGTGCGATGGCTGTCGGTGGCGTGGAAGCATATCTGCGACGGTAGACGGGTGCATCGGGGGATAAGTCCCGTTGCGGTGGAAGAGAAGGTCGTGTGAGCGGCCCCGGCAAAGAGGACGACGGCGCCGATGAAGCGAGAGGACACGATGCAAGGCTATTGGTCTGTTGCCGTGGATGAGAAACGTCCATCTCTAGCAGTGGACGACGCGGTCTTGGTAGGCGCTCCGTCATGGTGGAGGACGGTGGCGATGGATGTGGTGGAGGACGGCGGCGATGGATGGGGTGGCGGACGGAGGCTGGTGTGGGGATGCGGTGTTCTAGCGCGGACGGTGTATGAATGGGAAACTGGAGGGAGAGGTACGAGGAACCATGTTTTTGGGACGCGCCTGTCTGAAATATGGGAAAGTTATGAACTTAGCCCCCGTTTAAAATTTGGACGTCTCGTCGGTTGGGGATAGGACGGTAATCTCGCATCTCGCCAATATTTGCCCAGAGCGATTTCGGGCGAGGAGAGGGTGGTTGGCGCCCATGGTGTATGAACGGGGCTGACAGGTAGGGCGGTTGTGTCACGTCTGAGTGAAGTTACAAACCTGCCCCTATTGAAAATATTTGCCTACGTCGATTTCGGCCGAGTCGAGTTTGTTTTGCCGCCCACCGTGTATGAATGGGGAATGAAGGGAGAAACAGAGGTCTTTCGGACGAGCTTGAATCAAATGTGTTTTGCCGCCCATGTTTGACGCCCACCGTGTCGGAATGGGCTCAGAGGCAGTCGTGTCACATCTAATTGAAGTTACTAACCTACCCCTATTTAGAGCAGTGGAAATCGGGCCGATGGATTGTCCGTGTAATGGGTAGACAGTAATTTCCATCTCCCAAACCCTTGGCTTCGGGCAGCCGACGTGGGAGTGGACATTTTGCTGCTTCTTTCGAATTTTGGGACAATAAGCATCCACGTTTACCCTGGCAACTAAATTCGAATCCACTTTGTATTCCTATATGAATCTTTATAAATCATTCTATGTGTTTTTATATATCTTCAAAAGGACGACAAAGATGTATTCCACTGTCATATATGAATATGGCTTACAAATGTCGATACTCAAATTCAGAAACTAGAATCCAGTTTCAGGTGAATTCGAATATTTGGAACACTTCATATCCAACTCAAATGTCACACGCAGCATAATGTGTACTCCCATTTAGATATGTACACAAGCAATGTATCAAGATTCAAATACTGAGTCAATCAACCAAGAATGTACAGAACTAACATACATATAAACACTTATAGAGTATATGGATCAATAATATCAACTAACATACATAAGCCAGGCCGTTGTACTTATTTTTTTTTGCTATAACAGCATCCTTTTTTTAGCCAGCATCTTGGCCCTTTCAGATGCGTGCCACTTATGGTCCATCTATACTACTACTATTGTTGAATGCACATTCAGCCTGATTGGCATATTTTTAGGTCTGGCACGGCAATCCAAATGAAATGTCTCCGAGTCTTATCAACTAATACAGACTTGTGCTCAAATAAAATTACAAACCAAAAAAACAAAAAAAACAATTATTACATGATCTCTAAAACAAATGGTTTGATTGATTACATGAACAGACAACACAAAGGTTATTCAACTATGGAAAGAACATTTCACCTATGATTTACCCAGTAGGAATTTAAGTTCCTTTTTTCCTTCAGGACCTTAACAATTTGGTCAGTCTCAGCTTGCTTCAGGACCAAATATTTAATGGTTGTCTTGAGTACTGCTTGTGATTGTGATGTTTGCTTCCTCAACATGTCAACTTCATCTCTAAGTGCAGAAGCAGAATCTCTTTCTACCACTAGTTTAGCCTCTAGAGCATCAGCAGTTGGCAATTCATAATGCACGATTGGGCCGGTGCCACTGCTGTGGGATGATGCAACGTCCATGGGGACCTCGCTCTTTGATCTTGGGCTAACCTGTTTTGCCATTAAAGTTCCGATTGGATTCAGAAAAGTTGAAGTTAGCAAAACATCTCAACTGGGAGTTATAACAGCAAACCAGTTAAACAAAAAAGGAATTAAAGAGTTTCAATTGGATGTCGAAAAGTACAGTAGTAATTAACATCATTGTAACCCGTTGTTGCAGCAGCAAAGCAGTTAAACAAACAAGTAGATATTTAAGTTAAGGCAAACAGGTAATTCTTAACAGTAAGTATCAAACACATAGATAGGCGCAGTCTACAATATGATTAACAGGCTGTGCCATTATGTAATCAGTAGCAAACTAAATTAAGCCAAGCAACGTAATTGAATTTTTTTGCAATAAGTGGCTAACTAAAATTCCGAGAAGCAGGTAACTGAACTTACGCTAGTTCTTTGTACGGGCACACTACAACTTCTTTTTCGCTTACAAGGTTGTACAAAGGAGTCCATGGCATCAATTGCTTGGCTACACAATCCCAACACTTCTTTCTTCCCACACTGCATGGGTAAGTCGAATGGTTAATCTGGTAAGATGGTGCGTCCTTGATATGTTATATGAGGACGTGTAGTCAGACTAGTTGTAGCCAAACACATCACACTGGCTTTTACTGTATATTTCATGTGATTACTTTTGGCATATCGAGATCTAAGCAATCTACAATAGGATGAAAAGACTGGCATCCTTCACATTATTGGCGAACTCAGTTCATAGAAACAAGCAATTCAACCATTCGTAGGTAAATCAAAAGCGCCACTGGAATATTTTTCACTATCCAATCAAACACGCAAAAAGGGGTGACACCACCATAGGGGCTGGTACGGGCGGCCGCCTCAGGTGGCTGGAAAGTGTGCACCTAGTTTGAGTCGTCCAAGTTGGCCCACGCTAGTTTTGTTCGTCCCAACGCACGAGCAAGCAATGTAAAAAATGAAGAAAAATGTTTCAATTTGGATGGGCCAATAACATAAGTGCAAGGAAGGCCCTATAGCAGGCTCGCGGCCCATACGAGAGCCTCCCATATCGATCGACAGCAGGAAAAATCCCAATTCATTCGCTCCAGCCTCCAGTCTGGTTCACTCCTAACCTAGCCGCCGCTGGATAGATCGACACAGCACTTCCTCGCGCCCTCGTTGGAGGGCGGTCGCCGGGCTTCAAGCGAACGGAAGGACAAGAAGATGAAGATCCAACCCTGGGTGTAGCCTGCGTGGGAGGTAGCGGCGGCAGCACGGGCATGGCATCGAGCTTGCGCAAACGGGCAGTCGCAGCTTGCAAGAGTAGCATGCGCAACGAGTAGGTACATCACATCCCTGATTATATCTAATTCAACTCTTCAATTTCTGGCCAATAGTTAAACCTGACGGTGTTGTAAAACTGCTTGTATGTAGGGAATCTATGAGAAAATGAAACCAATTTCTACTTATTTTATAACTCCCCCAATCAATACTGAACTGACTGAATCTGATGTATCTAATCAAGTTTCCGGTGCAAACATACAAGCTCATGTTGTTCTTGAGCCTGAAGTGTCTAATGAACAGACTACTAATGAAGGATTTGATGCAAACATTTTACATGCTCCTAGTGATGAACATATAGTGTCTAATGAGGGATCTAATGCAAGCATTTTGCAAGCTCATTGAAGGATTTAGTATCTAATGATGATCTACTATGTTGAGAGAGACGGAGATTTGCAGGCATTGATGACAAGCAAATTATAGTGCATTTTCGTAGCTTGAGGAAACGTCGAGGCCCTCTACCAGAAAGTCCCTGTATCATGACAACATAGCATAAATACTTTTCTAATCTGTTGTTTGAAACTATTGTCATACTTGTGCAGGATAGATATATTGATATGCAGTTTGCGCACTGGTTATACGTGCAATTACACTTCAATATTTTCAGCCAGAGAACGAATAATTCAAGCAGGTACAGACCATGTTTGTAGTCCTTGTACACCATGGTGCATTTTGTGTTTTTTGCTGCTTGCATCATTTAGTGTTTATAATCTAAACTACTTTGGATCATTAGCTGGTTTTCAAAGTGCATGTAGCTTCACATTTCTCAAGTTATGTTGATTTCTGGAGTGCAAGTGCCTTCGTATTTTTTAAGTTAAATGTTCGCCCCTGGTAACTTGAATTCGTGGATCAGCCACTGCACACAAATCATACACGAATGCCAGTATGAATTAAATGAAATGCAGGGACTTACGCTAGCTCGTTGTACAGGCTCACTATAGCTCTGCTTGCGCTTGGGATGTTCCATGTACAAGTCCATGTTACCACTTGCTTGGATGTGCACGCCTTGTGCTCCTTGCATCCCCCTCTGCATTTTTGACATGGTGAATGGTTGATCAAATAAGAGGAATCGACCTTGATGTTGTACCGGAGGACAGATACTTACAAGGTTATACGGATGTGCAGGATGTGTACCAGATCCCGTAGCGCCGTCATGCTTCGCTAAAAAATGGATTTTCTTGTTTCAGATGATATCTCCAGAAGAAATAAGAGTTAAAGTCGGAGTTGCATAGGCGTGTAAGCTAAGAGAGCAGTGAAAGGATATCCAAACATCGTCGGAACAGTGCAGAAGGGAGTGATGTGTGGATACCTAGTTCGGGCCGGCGTTTGGGCATGCTCGCCTAGCTAGAGTGCGGGTCACTTCAAAGCTGTTGTGGGTGATGTGCTGGCGTTGGCTGGCCACGCACGGATGCAGATCTTGAGTGGCAGCGGAGTGCTATGATGCGGTGGACGAGACCATTGGTGAAGCCCCAACGGCCTCGGGGGGCGGAGGTGCGACGATGTGCTTGGTGAAGTAGCCCCGGTGAGCTGGGAGACAGCATCGGTGAAGCGCACCTGATGCGGTGGAACTCGGTGTCTATGAGGCACGTCGGTTGCGGCGGCCGATGTTGTCGGTGGACCACCCGGTGCGGTGGACGAGGGCATAGATGAGGTAGCTCCCGTGCGGTTGTGAAGCGCGACCGTCGTCTTCGTCGTTGTCGTCCGGCACAGAGGTGGGGAATGGTGGGGAAAGAGACGAGACGAGGGGCGATTCGAGGGATGGCGGCGAATTAGGGATTTGAGCAATCTGGGCGTGGAAGGGGACGGTGGAGAAAAGAGATTTTGCAGGGCTGGAATTGGGGCCGCCAGATATTTCAATCCGAAACGTGGAAGCGCGAACTTATATTGTCGTCGTCCTTTTTTGGTGGGAGGGGGGTGGGTGGCTGGGTGCTACGCATCCGTCCGACACACGCGACCACCCCGACAGGACTATGCTTCGGTGCCTTAAGGCACCTGCCTTTGTGTCCATGACATGTGGGCCCAACAGGTGGCTGGCCCACATGTCAGTCACCCAAGGGCAGGTGCCTTTAAGGCACCGAAGCAGCGTCCACCCCGACACAACCCTGGTCTGCCTGGTGCGCCTACATTTGAGAATGCAAATGAATCTTCTTTCATTTGCAAACGAATCTGTATGGATTACCATGCCCGTGTTTTCCTTGCAATAATTAGTCATTCGAAATGAGATACTCCATCCGTTCACTTTTGTAAGTCGTTTCAGACAACTTAAAATGAACTGTTTTGCACATTGTCTGAAATGTCTTCAAGGTCTTATAAAAGTGAACAGAGGGAGTACTATAAATTAATTAATGAGGAGTTATTTGAAAAAAAATTGAAATGGTACCCACGCTAACATGGATTAGAGTGTGTCACATAATTAGTTATTTGAATTAGAGTGTGTGTCACGTAGTTAGTTATTTGAATTAGAGTGTGTGTCACGTAGCGATCTCCAATTCTAACGTGGATTTCGCATTTCACTGTATCCATGCTACTTTTTTAATACAAATTCATATGTATATGATGAACACCATGGTAGTGAGAAAACTTTTGGATGGATTCAAACATATGACCTACAAAATAGCACAACAAATTGAGCCAATGTCAACTTTTCGAAACTTAGTATGGCACGAATTTGAAATAATTACCCGTATGCCTGGTCCTCAGTTCAAATCTTACAATGTACACCGAATTGAAACATCGATATTAAGTCTCGTACTATGTACATTCAAATGTTGTTTTTAGCC